>NC_133412.1:82046764-82357647 GCF_049350105.2 Macaca mulatta
CGGCCTTGTTACTGGTTGTGTGTTTAATACTAGGATTCATTACTATCATAAAGAAAGTTTAACAGCTGTCTGCTTATTTAGACAAGTGCATTAAGAACAGGTGAGTTTGAATAGTGACCATAATAACACTGAATACACTAGCTCCCATTTATGGGGTCATAGCTGTATGACATACAGACAACCAGTATTTTGCATATACTTTCTCACTCCCTCTTCATAAAGCCCAAGGAGATAGAGGCTGTTATTCTTACTGTATAGATACAGGAGCTGAAACTCATGGGGCTTAAGCAACTTGTTCAGGGTCGCATAGTTAGTGAGTGGCAAGGCCCAAGCTGCAATCCCGGTCTGGTCTCCATTATCCCAAGGGCCTTGTCTTTCCCATCGTATGCTACCCCTCCACCATCCCCAGGTATGGTTACATCCACACCAGGATAATATGGGACCCCAAGCATGTCACACTAAGCATGAAAAGTGACTCAACCCAACTACCTAAATAGGTATACAGCTCTTTCTCAGTATAGTACCCACCTGCGGTGCTTTGTCATTTTAGCAGTAAAGTATGAAATGGTGAGGTGTTTCTAGGCCAGGAGAAGTCTGATGGGTCTGGGGTATTCAGGGTCTAGTTCTGTGGAAATTTTAAAAACTCTCATCAGATAAAGCATTGCTCCCACAAAAAAATCATGTGAGTTGTTTTCAAAATCTCCTTGTAGTAAAGTGAGAGAAGCTCACTCACCAGACGGTTTTGTTTACATTTCAGGCCTGGCAGCATTTAACTGGTATACATTCACTGCACTTATGCAACTTGGACTTGTGTGTTTCACTCCCAGACTTGATGAAGCTGACTTGCTTTTCTGAGCGAGTCAGGAGTGATTTTAAAACATACTAGACTCCAGCTGGGACAAGAATGGTAAGAAGGTAGGGCAAGAAAGACTTCTTGGATTGTGGATGAATACATGAGGAAGAACAAGAAGTAGAGATTACATAATTCCCAAGACCTTTCATCACGGGGGAGTAATCAGCATTAGCAGTTATTGAGCTCTGTGGTGTTCTAAAGACCTTCAAGAGTGTCATGTCCACATACATGAACTGTGTTTGCAGAAGAAGGTGGTTACACGATGGATGGATTGGGAGTGGCAAAGGCAGGTCTTCTTAAGGCATCCTCAAGGACTTGATGTCCAAGTGGCTGAACTGCCTTCCAACTCTATGTCCTGAAGCCACATTTTCCTGAAGTCATTGAGATAGCTTTTTAGTGACCTTCAGAAAAAATGACAGTCTCTTACTGGTCTGTCTGGGGGAGTTGAGAGAGGGTCTAGAGATTAAATTGGGTGAGGGACCACGTGTTCCATGTGGGAGCATTGGTGCAAAGTTGGGAGACTCAGCTCCTGCAGCTTATGATGCCAGATTCATATTTCCAGTCTTTTTTTAATTAAAAAAGTTGTAAATTGTGGTGAAATATACATAAAGGTCACCATCCTAACCATTTTTAGCTGTACAGTTTGGTAGTGTTAAGCATATTCACATTGTCATGCAACAGATGTCCAGAACATTTTCATCTTGCAAAATTGAAATTACCTATTAAACAACAACTCCCATTCCACCCCCTCTCCAGGCCCTGGCAACCACCATTCTACTTTCTGTCTCTATGAATTTGACTACTCTAAGTACCTCAGATAAGATCTTAGAGTATCTGTCTTTTGTGACTGGTTTATTTCACTTAGCAGGATGCTGTAAAGGTTCATCCATGTTGCAGCATTGGGTTAGGATTTCCTTCCTATGTATATTATATACCAAATATTCCACTCTATGCTTACACCACATTTTGTTTGTCCATTCATCTACGAATGGACATTTGGATTGTTTGCACCTCTTGGCTATTGTGAAGAATGCTGCTGTGAACATGGGTGTGCCATGTATTTTCAGCTTTATAAAAGTATATCTCCATCTGGGTATCCTAAGGTGTGTTAAACCTAGTAAATCCATAATTCATCTCCCAGGTTTGCCTTATCATTGACCAGCCTTGTCCTCCTCTCTCTTGTCTTGCATTTAAAAGTGACAGCCTCTCATGGATCAGGCCTCCTGCACCTCTCATATGTCTGGCCCCCAGCATCCTCTACTCATCCCTTCCCTGCCACAGGCCAGCTCTCAGCACCGCTCAGCTGGACCACTGCATCTACCTCTGATGAGTTTCACTGTGCCCAATCCAGCCTGTCTCCAAGTTGTCCTTCATGTTGCCACTGTTCCAAAGCAGGCTGTGAACTTGATGAACCTAGAGAGATGTGCATTGTTCTGGAACCTTTGTTACAAAGGTTCCAAGAGCTCTGCATGGGATTTAATTTTATTTTGTTACATGTCCAGTGAGTAATAACCATATGGTTATGTGTATTAATATAATGCATATGGTGAGATTATAGTATTGTATTTTTGAGACACTTAAAATAACCTGACTCCATTTTAACAGAAGTGTTAAATTTAATTGTCTATATTTTATTCATTCATTCAACACATATTAATTAATGACTTACCATGTGTCAGTCCCTGTACAAGGTGCTAGGGATCTATGGATGAATCAGATGTAGCTTCTGTCTGTAGGAGTAATAATAAAATCACCCAATGTTTATTAAGCACTTATTGTGTGCCAAAGACTGGGCTAAGTTCTTGACATATATTATCTGGTGTAATTCTTAAAACAACCCTGAGTTAGTTTTTATTCGCCGCACTTTATGGGAGGAAATCCAGGTGCAGAGAGCTTGAGTAAAGGGACAGCTTGGGGATTTGAGTCCATGGGGTTCTTGCTTCTCACGACGTTCTCGACTACTGTCTTTTCCTGCTTCACAGCAAACTGTACCAGCAACTGCCATGCAAAAGCCAACAGTTTGAAACAGGAAGGGCAAAATGAAACATCAGACTGATACGTATGCATTTATAGATGTGGAGCTGGAAAATATTGACCACATGTGCTCAGGAATATTTTACAAGTGTGAATAATGACCAGTTCCTTGCAAAGAGACAGGCTTCCAAACCGTACTTGCTGTTAGAGAAAAGAAACAATATTCTGCATGTTCTTAAAGCAAGAACCCAAGTAAACGCGGTTTTTCATGGGTGTCAAATGCTGCTCCCTGATGCGATGCATTACGCAGGCAAAGAAATAACATGACAAAGCCTCTCACAGCCTCAGAAAGGAAGGCGATGTCTCTGAACTGGCCATCTGGATATAGCTAGGAGAAGCATTTTCAGAATTTGCCAAGGTTCACAGCTGGGGAGAGGGGCCAGTGGCGTCCTCTGCTGTCAGGGGGCCCCTCCTCATCTTCCTCTGTGAATGGGCAAGCCCTGCTTCTTCTGCTGGGTTGTATTTTTTTTTTTTTTTTGGAGACAGAGTCTCACTCGGTCACCCAGGCTGGAGTGCAATGGTTCGATCTTTGCTCACTGTAACCTCTGCCTCCCAGGTTCAAGCAATTCCCCTGTCTCAGCCTCCCAAATAGCCAGGACTACAGGCATGTGCCACTGTGTCTGGCTAATTTTTGTATTTTTGGTAGAGATGGGGTTTCACCATATTGGTCAGGCTGGTTTCCAACTCTTGACCTCAGGTGATGCACCTGCCTTGGCCTTCCAAAGTGCTGGGATTATGGAGTGAACGACCACACCCGGCCTGGGTTGTGTCTTCAGTGTGGAAACACACACACACAGGAGTAGATGAAGGGAAAAAACAGAGATTGCTATTCATCACACAAAAGCCAAGCATGTTCTTTTAAGAAATCACTGTTGCTAGAGACTTTCAGGCAAGTGAGGTGAGCATTAAACAGACTTTTAGTGTAAAATCAAGGAACAGACTTTTAGTGTAAAATCAGGGTGGAAGATTTAGGTTCAGTAATTTGTGGTTTGCAGTGATGACTGTCTTAGCTTTGGCTGGTAGGAAGCTCCATTGAGAGAGTGCGTATCGTCTGCAAGGCACTGAGCTCACTGTTGCCTTTATGACTGTTCACTTCATCTTTATAATGGCTATTTTTCCTCAATAGGAAACAGGCTCAGCAGAATTAGTAACTTATGCAAAATCGTAACTCCTAGTATGTCAGTGATAAGACTTGAATATAATGTTCACTGATCAAATCTGGGCTCAAATTGAGATTTCACAGAATAATTGATTTTTTTTCCATTATGGAAAACTTAAAACATATTCAAAATTTAAAAGGATGGTTGAATGAATCTATTCAACTATAGACTGTGTGCCCATTGTCCAGTAATTATCAGCACATTGCCTTTCTTGTTTTATCTCTGCCCCTACCTGGTCTCCCTTCTCCGTGATTATTTTGAAGCAAATTTTAGATATACCATTTTATGTGCAGCATTTTTGTTTTGTTTTGTTTTTTGTTTTATACAGGGTCTCACTCTATTGCCCAGGCTGGAGTGCAGTGGTGTGCTCTCGGCTCACAGCAACCTCTGCCTCCCAGGTTCATGCAGTTCTCCTGCCTCAGCCTCCTGAGCTGCTGGGATTACAGGCATGTGCCACCACACCCAGCTAATTGTTGTAATTTTAGTAGAGATGAGGTTTCACCATGTTGGCCAGGCTGGTCTCAAACTCCTGACTTCAGGTGATCCACCTGCCTTGGCCTCCCGAAGTGCTGGGATTACAGGTGTGAGCCACCGTGCCAGGCCTATTTGCAGTTATTTCTAAAAGTTATTTCAAAACATAATCACAATCCCATTCTCATGGTCGTTACATCTAGAGACTTTATCAGATTGAGGTTTCATTTCTTGGGGGCAGGAGGTACTTAATCGGTGACAATGATGATGATGATGATGATGATATGTACTTCCATCTTGGGACACATGTAGCTTTCTATAGTGTTAATAGGTATGCTTGGCCATGGCCTTGGGGATGATATTTAAATTCCATCATTACTCCTTTGATTACTTCTACTAAGAGAATCTTCCCCATTTCAACTGTTTTGTTATCCTGAGTTAGAACTGGAATGAGAAAACGAGGAAAAATCCTCCACAATTACTAAAAACAATTTAAAATTTAAGATTTTTTTTCAGTTATTTTTCTCCTTAAGGTATATCCTGTTAGGAATACACACTGAAATTACTGTGTTTTAAAGTAATGGAAAATGGCTTCTCTCTGTGCAGTTATGACTCTAATTCAGTGAACAATTAAGTTTGCTTCATTTTGCTTTTGATTTTTATAGATTGCTTTTCCAAAAATATATAATTATGTAAGCTATTTACAGGGCTTCAAACTCAAATCTACAAACCAAGAATATTCTGAGAATTCTAGCTTCTGAGCCTGTCATTTCTATTCCGTTTCTTACCTTAGAAGTAATCAGTTTTTCTTTGTTTTTGGATTTTATCTTTCTGTTTTAAAAATATGACCAAATACATTTATATATTACTAGCTCCCTTTTTTTGTAATAAAATATAGTTTACTATATACAGTTTCTCTACTTTTTCACCTAAAAAGTATACTAAAAATCAGAGAATATTGCAGTATATAGAGGATCAGGATAACTAGCAGTATATAGAGACATAGAATCATTGAATTTTTAGAGCTGTTAATAATAGCAAATGTGGCACTCTGTGCTACACACTGTTTTCAGTGGTTTGCATAAAATAGACATTCTGTGCTACACACTGTTTTCAGTGTATTACGTAAAGTAATTCATTCTTGTAACAACAGTAATCTTCTGGGGGTATGTACTATTATTATCCTCATTCTGTAGGTGAGGAAACTGAGGCACAGAGAGATTAGGTAACTTGCCCAAGGTCTCAGAGCTAGTAAGTAGCAGAACTTGAATTTGCATACAGTTGTCTGCTGTGAAATGCCACATTATACTGCTTCAGAATTGCCAGAGTTTAATTTTCTGATTTTTTTTTTTTTTTTTTTTTTTTTTGGAGACAAAGTCTCGCTCTGTCGCCCAGGCTAATTTTCTGATTTTTATGAGTCAGCAAATTACAACCCCAGGATGGTTATGTTAAAGGTCTAAATACTCATGTGGACTGTCCCAAGGATTATTACTTTTTCTGATGGTACTGGCTTTTCTTTCAGCTTGTTGTTGAGTCTGGGCTTTGATTTTTACCTAACTATAAGCTAAAAACTTAGCCTATTATTTCATGGATGCATAGAAGACATGAGACTCCTGGATCAGAGACAAAGGACTTTATTACTCATTGACAGTAATCAGTATGTGTGTCCGTTCCTCTTACCTTGTAAGTACCATAGGGGTGATGGTGAGGACCAGGTGGATGTCTGTAGCCCCAGTGAGTTACAGGAGAGGAATACTGAATTGGGGAAGTACACTACTTTTATGTAGAGCAGGTAAGCAAGCCTACCTTTTGCCCCAGAGGCATACCTCTCTTTCTTCAAGGTTGCTCACTGAGAAATGGCTAGGCAGTGAATGGTCAGGGTCTTGCATTCTTGGCATACCCAGCAAGACATGTAGAAGCATAGAGACCCATCTCCCAAAAATGCTTCCTTGCACAGATTTTAATTATTTTAGAATAAAGAGAAAAGTGGGTGCCCATACCATTTCTTTGCTGAATGACTTCTTTTAAATACGTTTCTCAATATTCCCTGACACATTTACTCCAGGTTTTGTCATTCTCAAATTCTAGCTGTAGCAAAAAGAGTCAACTCTTCAAGACCACCTTTAACAAATTCTAAATACTACTACATTACAAATCTATGGGTTTTCTCCTTTATTTGTAATGGGGACCGTTTTGGAACTAGCTAGAGAGATTAGGTTGACAAGCATTGATGAATTACATTACCATATAATAGGTGGTTTATTTTTCATTTCCTTTTCTATTTTCCTGGTTGAACTTCTTCTCAATGTTAAGCCTAGTTTTTCTTGCCAGTGAGTTTTATAATTCTGTAAGTTACTGCCCTTTCTAACTAAGGCCCTGACTATAACTTCACCTTTCCATGGTAACACATATTGAGCTTTGATTGGTAACACTGTTTGGAGGCATCCTTGGTGAATTTCCTGATCAGACTTCTATTTTTTTTTTTTTTTTTTTTGAGATGGAGTCTCGCTTTACCGCCAGGCTGGAGTGCAGTGGTGCCATCTCGGCTCACTGCAATCTCTGCCTCCCATGTTGAGGCAATTCTCCTGCATCAGCCTCCTGAGTAGCTGGGGCTACAGGCACGTGCCACCACGCCCAGCTAATCTTTGTATTTTTGGTAGAGATGGGGTTTTACCATGTTGGCCAGGATGGTCTCAATCTCTTGACCTCGTGATCTGCCTGCCTCAGCCTCCCAAAGTGCTGGGATTACAGGTGTGAGCCACCACATCCGGCCCAAACTTCTTATGGTAAATAAGAAATATTAAGGGTTCAAGCCCTCTGCATTTAATGGTGAGAAGTGGCCTTTTAAGTTGCAAGAGGAAATGGCAACACAAGGGACTTTTGTAAATGTGGTGTAATTTTGCTCCATTGAGGAAAACTAGAACCCGAGGATCAGAGGCATGGAGGGAGAGAACACAAAAAACAGGACCTGGACTAGAGAAGAGAGGTCAGGCCAAGGAGAGCAAAAGCTATCCAGAACGCAGCACCCCTTACCTTAAAACCTAGCCCACCCGTATTAGCTACGAGGATGGGAATTGTTTAGTTCAACCAGCCTGATGATTGCAAGTATGATGTGCTAGACATGGAGTAAAGCCTCAGCTTTGTCCTCTCTTCTGAATTTTCATGCAAGGTGGTAGACTCTGGAATGGCAAGTGGATGGGAGAGTGAAAGGCTTGCCACTTTCTTCTTGGGGAATTCTCAGGAGATTTCACATGAGTTGCAGAGTGAGTTGCTGAACAGGTATCTGTGCCTATGTGTGGTCACTCTTTTAGGAGATTTTACACTTCTCATTGGGCCCCTTCTTGGAGTTTTTTTTTTTTTTCCTGTTTAACCAGGCTTAATGGGGTCTTTCAGGACCTTAAAACTGTTTCAAGGGACACCATTGTTAGCCTGAGAAACATAAGAGGAAATACAAGACCTAATTATTAAAGTTTGCACAGCTTGTAATGGAGAGAGCACTGCTTAAGCCCTTCTTAACATAGCCAGACCACCGAGCAAGGAGTCACAAGTGGGTTAGTGATTGAGGGTGAGGGCTCTGGAGCCAGATTGTCAGGGTTTGCTCCTACCACTGACTAGCTCTGTAGCTTAGTTTCCTCCCAGATACAATGGGAATGATAATACTGTTTCTCTTATTAGAGATGCTGTAACGATTATAGGAAGTGACATGAATAGGTGCCATGACTGGCACATAGTAAGTGCTCAATGCGTTATTATCAAACAGAGGATTGGGCACAAGCCCAATCTACTAATTTACATGGTTTCTAGATTTAGGATACAGTAGGTTTTCTTGCTAAGTATGATCTGGAGCTGTACTGTCCAGTATGGCTTCCACTAACCACATATGGCTATGTAAATTAACAAAGCCAAATACAATGTAAAACTCAGTTCCTCATTTGCACTAGCTAGATTTGAAGACCCAGTAGCCACACGTGACTGTTGGCTAGCATTTTGGAGAATGTAGATTGTTAAGCATTCCTGTCGCTGCAGAAATTTCTTTTGGATAGCTCTGGCCTGGAGGGTTTAACCTTGAGGGATTCGATGACTGCATGTTTAATTTTGGAACTTTTTTCCTGATCCCAGTTTCTTTTCTACAAATAGAAAAGAACGCATGTCGTGCAACTTTCAGGAATGTACAGACTTCAGTGAGTATAGGATTCACAGAGGTGAGGAAGCCCTTGCAGATACAATAGAGGCATAGGAGTTTCTCCAAGGTGAAGGCTGAGGCTGTCCTGAGAGTTGGCCAAGGGTCCTTTCAGCGCCTTTTAGTCTCAGTCTCCTGTACGGACCCTCTGGGTGAAGGAGGCTGTATTTCCTCCATTGCTTTGGCCCCCAGGAGGACATTCCTGAGTTTGATATTTTGTCCTGTTTCTCTCGTAGGCACCATATGTCCCAATTTGGGTTCCACAAATTTGGTTACTGTGATTATGGGGCACATAAGGCTTTCCATGTAAGTTGCTGAGTATAGATCATTAATCTTGCTCAGGCTCTGTCCCCTGAATCTGCAAAGAGGAAAAATCCATCCTGAAAGGGGCCGGAGAGCCAGAAAGCCTTTGTCTCCCTTTCTTTTGGGTTTTATCTCCATGAGAAGTGGGTGAAGGGTGTCAGCTGTGTATTTGTAGCTAAATAACCGGCTGTCTTCCCAGCTGACGATGTAAAAGGAAACCACCCACTTGCATTAAAATATGTTTCTGCTTTATGAGCTCTGAGGGTTCATTAGAGATGGCGTTAATAAGGACTTCTGTGCTCAGCTGTCAGCTTTCTGCCTTACCTAGTGGGCAGGTAACATGAGCAAAGCACTGTCTAGGTGCCAGGCCCCATGGGGCACAAGTGGCAGGAGGTAGAAGCTATGACTGTTCCTGCCCGCAAAGCATGAAGGGTCTCTGGGAGACAGCCAGGTGGAAGGGGATTTCTGAGCTGCATTTTAAAAAGTGGGAGTGGGCCGGGCACGGTGACTCACGCCTGTAATCCCAGCAGTTCAGGAGGCCGAGGTGGGCAGATCACGAGGTCAGGAGTTTGAGACCAGCCTGGCTGACATAGTGAAACCCCATCTCTACTAAAAATACAAAAAATTAGCTGAGTGTGGTGGTGGGTGCCTGTAATCCCAGCTACTTGGGAGGCTGAGGCAGGGGAATCACTTAAACCCAGGAGGCAGAGGTTGCGGTGAGCCGAGATTGTGCCACTGCACTCCAGCCCGAACAACAGTGCAAGACTCCGTCTCAAAAAAAAAAAAAAAAAAAAAGTGGGAGTCAGGCTTATAAATCTGTGGAAAGGGAAGAAGGGGAGGGGGACATTCTGGGAAGAACAAGTTATGTAAAGTTTTAATTTGAGACTATGAGAACAGGATATTAGAACAACTGTATTGCTTCCTAGTTATGCAGTCAGTCTTTGCATAATTGACTTAACCTTGGTTTTCACATCTGTAAAGTTTGGAGGCGGTACCTACCTTCTGGGGTTATGAGTACCTACCTTATGGGGCTGTTCTGAGGATGAATCAATTAATATAGGTGAAATATGCAGATTCCCACCTGGCTCAGAGGAAGCACTCAGGGAAAATTAGCTTTTGTCATTATTATTTATCTTCTTCCTCTGCATATTGCTTTTCTTATTGAAAGAGAAGTAGTTTTTGGAGTTGAATTCAAATGCCATCTCTGCCAGTGACCCTATACAAGCCACTTGGAGCTTTCTGAGCCTCAGTGTGCTCGTCATTAAAATGGGGTAATACTATCTGTGTTATGATGATTCTTGTGAAATTTAAATGAGGTATTGTCTAGAACATCCCAGTGCAGGGCCCAGTATAGAGAAGGTACTTAGTAAGTGTTAGTTTCCTCGTCTCCTCCTCCTCCCAAATTTCCTGGTAGTAATTTGGCAACCCGTTTAGTTAAAAAGTGATGAGATGAAATGGCATTTGAGGAAGATTAACTCAGCAGCTGTGTGTAGGATGGATTAGCTCATGTGCAACAGTGCAACTTAGAATACTCTAAACATTGTTTTTTTTTTTTTTTGGTATCTAGGTATTTGTGTCATAGTTACAAGACAGTTCTTATATCATTATAATAGCTTTTTCCATGTGTCAAGCTACTCTGAATGCTTTACATGTATTTGCTGATTCAACCCTCCAGAAACTATAAGAGGTAGGACTTTTGTTCACATTTTACAGATGAAGTAACTGAGGCCAGAGAGATTAACTTGCCCACGATCACCCAGCTAGTGTGTGGTGGTGTGGGATTTGAACCTAGACTTCAGAATCTATGCTCTTCACCTCAGTGATTGACACTTTTGAAATTCTAGAGACAGCAAGTGGCTGTTTGTTGCATTTCTGAGTTACGGAACATGGTAAGACTAGGAACCACAGAAGGTTAATCAGAGGAAAAAGCATAGGCTGCCAGGAGATTTTATCCTAGTCCAGAGAAGTTGGGTAGGGGAGGGCAGGCCCCCAAGATTTTCTAAACTTAGCTGGGATGTTGTGCCCTTCTCTGTGCTCATCTGGGCCTGTCATCTGCTCTACTTGTGGAAGCTGCCTTGGGTGCTGTATTAGGTTGTTCTTGCATTGCTATAAAGAAATACCTGACGCGGTGGCTCACGCCTGTAATCCCAGCACTTTGGGAGGCCGAGGCAGGCGGATCACGAGGTCAGGAGATCGAGACCATCCTGGCTAACATGGTGAAACCCCGTCCCTACTAAAAAAACACACAAAAAAATTAGCCGGGTGTGGTGGCAGGCACCTGTAGTCCCAGCTACTCGGGAGGCTGAGGCAGGAGAATGGCGTGAACCCAGGAGGCGGAAGTTGCAGTGAGCCAGTATCGTGCCACTGCACTCCAGCCTGGGCGACAGAGTGAGACTCTGTCTCAAAAAAAAAAAAAAAAAAAAAAAAAAAAGAAATACCCGAGACTGGGTAATATATAAGAAAAGAGGCTTAATTGGCTTATAGCACAGCAGGCTCTACAGGAAGCATAGTGCCAGCATCTGCTTCTGGGGAGGCCTCCAGGAAGCTTCCAATCATGGTAGAAGGGAAACGGGGAGCAGGCACGTCAAATGGCCAAAACAGGGACAAGGGAGAGAGAGTCGGGAGGTGCCACATACTTTTCAACGATCAGATCTTCCAAGAACTTGCTCATTATCAGAAGGAAAGTACCGAGAGGATGGTGCTAAACCATTCATGAGAAATCCACTGCCATAATCCAATCACCTCCCGCCAGGCCCCACTTCCAACATTGGGGATTACAGCTGAACATGAGATCTGGGTGGGGACACAGATCATATAAGGTGCTATGGCAGAAGAATGTGGCTCTGCAGCAGGAGCCTCTACCTCTCAGCTTTGCAGGCTGGGCAGACCTTCCCCCATGGTTCACTGGCTGCAGCCAGGCCTGGCAAAGGTGGGCAGATGCTCAGCCACAGATGGATGCCACACTGCTGCCAGCTCCAGCACCTCCTGATGAAGCGATTCATGGGTCCTGCATGCAGGTCAGCGGGCAGTGCCAGAGGGGGTGCCAGGCTTCTGTTCCCTCCTCCTCTGCAGCATTCCAGTCCATAGCTTGGACTCTTTCCCGTCAACCTTGGCCTCCTACCTGCCTCCTCCATTCTTCTCCACACCTTTGCCCAGGACCTCTACCCTGCTATAAAGACATCAGCAGCCCCCATAGCTCACAGAGTGCTGCTTTGAGCCATGCCAGCCCGCTGCTGATGTGACACAGCTAGCAATTACTGAGTTCTTCCCATGGGCCAGACACTGGTCTATGTACTTAGCACAGAGAGGCCAAGTCACTTGCCTGGGGTCACACAGCTAGAAAGTAGCAGTCCAACCTTGAACCCTGGCAGTCAGCTCTGGAGCCTATGTACCCAGCCCCTACCATTTGCACCGGGAGCTCTCACCACATGTTCCCATGGTGTCCTAAGCTCTTCCTTTTGTTGCCTTTCATTTCCTTCTCTCCTTGTTCCCAGCCCCACCCCTTGAAACTTGCTTTCCCTCCTGTCTTAGGGTCACACCCAATGACAGCAGCTCCTGCCCGGCATTGGAGCCATTCAGGTCTCCTGTGTCTCTGGGCCTAGGTTCAGGTCAGCTTCCTCTCTTTCTGGTGCCTTCCTCAGGGGTCCTGATGCCTGCCCTTTCTCATAAACATACAATCACAATAGATGACAATATTTACCAAGCTTGAGTCTCTGCTGGCACTTTGCTGAGCACTTCACAGCCCGTGAGACTCCCCCAAGCGGCTTTTATGGAAGAGGGGATCCAGGCTCAGGGACACTGGCTTAAAGCGGTTGGACCCAAACCCCAGGGGCCACTGACTCCAGACCCAGGTACATATCACAGTGCCAAGGGGCCTTTCTGTGCTTACAGAAATGCTCAACTGGCATAGTGAATTTCAAATCAGTGCTTAAACTGATGGCCCTTTTTGTGGTTCAGGAAATTTGTGACAGGGTGATCCAAGAGCACCACTCATCTGGCACCCTCTGTCACTCAAAAAAACACCCCTGATGCACACTCACATGCTCATGTGAGTCGACTCTTTCCTCCTGGCTGGGTTTGCACCAGTGTGCCTGTGGATATTGATCCGGGTTCAGAGACGCCCTCCGCAACCCAGAGAATGAATGCCCTGTGTAAATCCCCCTTTCTATGGGGAGATGTGAGTGAGTGAGGGGAATGGTGAATGAGCGAACATTCGACTTCCTAATTGCCGCCTCTCTGAGCAAGGTGTCTGCTCCCCTCTTAACCACCCCAGCATTTCTGGAAACCCTTGAGAACATTCCACTCAGGAACTGTTAAATGTTAATGAGGGATCAGGTCAGGAGTGGCCCCCTTGACCTTTGCCCTTGGGCTTTGCCACACTGCCATTTTAGGAGGGTGATTTATTGAAGTGAAGGTAGAGGGGGTGAGTGGAAAGGAAATCACCCTTTAAAATTTATGACCATTTTCTCTGACGTTAAGGTGCAAGCCTCTGGCCATGCAATTAGAGGTTGTTAGGCAGCTACAATGGGAAATGAATTCTGCAGGCTCCCTTGCCTGGTTGTGGGCAGCACTACTCCAGGGCAGGTAGAAAGTCGGCTTGTTTCACTGGCCTGGCCAGAAGGTTGTAGTGTTTTCCTGAGAAGGGAATGTGAGCTGGTTTAGGTGTGTTGGGGTGGGGGGTGGGGGAGAGACACTGAATCAGTGCATGAGTGACCAGCTGGGACTGAGCCCAAAGACCTGAGAGTCCCTGGGAGGCTGTGGGGTCTGCCACCCAGCAAATCCGTGTCAGGGGAGTGGCGCTGTCGCTCAGTGAGGTGAGCCTGGTTCCTCTGGCCTTAGGGAAGGACAAACTTCAACTCTGAGACTTGATTGAGTGACCTTGGCCAAGTTACCTAGCTTTTCTGAGCCTCCCTTTCTTGGCAGTTAGATGAACCGGAGGTTTATTTTGCTTAGTAAGTAGTCTTTTCTCTTCCTTCGTCTTGTAGGGTTTGAAGCTTCTAATCTCCCATGGGTTTTGTACTTTTTCTTACTTGGGATGTTTGTTTCTCTTTGTCTTTAAAAAAATTACTTTTCCTCCTTTTTAATTTTTATGTTTAAAATATCTTCTATTCATTAACCTTCATGGAGCTTGTCTGTGTGCAACTTCATCTCAGAGCGCTCAGGCTTCCCTCTCTCCTCTCTGCCCAATGCAATGCTTTGCATACTGTAGGAGCTGCATAAATGTCACTGGTTTATGGACATCTGCAGTTCTGAGAGTGAGGGCTGGGGGCTGGTCTTCGGAGGGCAGCTCTCAGGCTACAAATGGGGGCTTGCGCCAGCGTACCCAAGTGCTTGTTGGCTGAGGACTGCCTGCCTTTGAGCTAGGCCTTACCCATCCATGACAAAAATGAAAGAACAGTACAAGGTGGAGAGTTTGTCGTAAGCTTAATTTATTCCATTTAGAGTCTTGTTCTTTATTCTAGATAATGCCCCCACCTACTGTGTTGCTGTTTAAATGTACCTAATTTTAGGAAATCATAATTTTGGATCACGGCAGCTTTTCTTATTAAAATTTTACTTGTAGAAATAAAAAGGTGGCACTTCTGTCATTTACCCTCAATATTTTATATTTGACTCTTCTGTGAAATCGGCAAATGTAGCAACTGCTGAACCCCACAGTGTCTGATCTATAACAGGCATTTCGGAGCCTCCAGTACTTGATTAGATATTATTACACAGTGGTGCTATGAGAACACACCTGTCCATCATTGAGATTTTGTTTTATGTATTTTCCTATAGCTGAGCAGGTAAAACATGCCATTTAGCAGTGTTACTATGGCATAACTGCAGGGGGTGCCACGTAGAGACCATAGTTTGATGTGGCCTGGAGTTGTGTGTCCGTGGCCCTCCCTCTTAGATTGACAATGCCCAGGCTCACTGGTTTTCAAACTTTGTTTTTGCAACAGAACTCTTTGCTGGAAATCTTGTTTGTTTCAAGACCGAGTCTCGCTCTGTCACCCAGGCTGGAGTACAGTGGCCCAATCTTGGCTCACAGCAAACTCCACCTCCTGGGTGGAGGTAATTCCCAAGAAGCTGGGATTACAGGTGTGCACCACCACGCCCGGCTAATTTTTGTGTTTTTAAAGGAGATGGGGTTTCTCCATGTTGGCCAGCCTGGTCTCGAATTCCTGACCTCAAGTGATCCACCTGCCTTACCCTCCCAAAGTGCTGGAATTACAGGCATGAGCCACCGCACCCAGCCCTTTGCTGGAAATCTTAAGAGGAGTTCCCCTATTGATCAGACAGAGCAAAGTGCTCTGCCAGAGTGGGCGTGAGGCCCAGGGCCCAGCGGTTTGACCTCACTCTGCCTCCCTTTCTCCCCTAAAAGCACCTTCCTTGACCTTCTGTTCTTGTAATTAATTCAAGTCTCCACAGAGCACACTGAAAACCTCAGGTCTAGTATAATTTCCATTTTATAAAAATTGGTGGTAAAAGACACATAGCATAAAACGTAGCATCTTACCGATTTGTAAGTGTGCAGTCTAGTAGTGTTAAGGACACTCCCAGTGTTGTGCAATCTCCAGAACGTTTCATGTTGCAAAACCGAAACTGCAGTCATTAAACAATTCCCCATTCCCCCTCCCCTCAGCCCTGGGCAACCACCAGTGTGCTTCCTTCTGTTTCTGTGAGTCTTACTATCCTAGTTACCTCCTGGAAGTGGAATTCTACAGTATCTGTCCTTTTGTGACTGGTTTACTTCACTTAGCATCATGTCCTCAAAGTTCATCCAAGTTTTGCCTGTGTCAGAATTTCCTTCCTTTTTAAGGCAGAATCATATTTCATTGTATGTGTAGACCACATTTTGTTTATCCATTCATCTGCCATGGACACTGGGATTGCTTGCACCTATGGCTGTTGTGAATTAATGCTGCTGTGAACCATAGGTGTGCAAAATGTCTTTTGAGTTCCTGCTTTTAATTCTCTTGGTTACACCCAGAAATGGAAATGCTGGATTATATGGTAATTCCGTGTTTAATTTTTCGAGGAACTGCCATACTATTTTTCATACCCAGCGCGTAATTTTCCTATCTCGATGATAAAATAGAGGTGACTAGGAGGCTCCAGGAAGAAGTCGGAGCCCTAGAGGAGAATGGCCTGGGAATGTATTCCCTCCATCTGTTCTAGGTCATGATTTGGGCATCGCTGCCTTCCTCTCCCCAGACCAGCTCTTGCTGGATTCCAATGACCTGGTTCCCTCTTTGTGCCTCTTCAGGGCTGCCATCTGGTGACTGCCTCCCACGTTGCTTGTCTTGGGCGCCTTAGCATCCTTCACTGGGTCCCTTGGCTCTGCCCTCACCTCTGTCAATAGTCCTCCATTAGCTGCTCTTCATTGGAAACTTTTGAGCATGCCATTTGCTATCTATACATCTTGACAGAGATAATTACTAGCAGGATGCCCTTGAGCACATTGCACAACCTCACTGTACCTCAGTTTCCTTCATCTGTAAACTGCCTCCCTAGGGTTGCTGATGTATGTTGATCTATTACAAAGGACTGAAAACAGCCACTGGCACATAGGAAGCCCTTACGTAAGTGTTCACCATTATTTGTATGATTACCATATCCCTATGCAAGTTCCGTCCTAAGATGTAAGCTGCCTTAGGCCTCATTAAGGACCTCCCAACACAAAATCAAAATCCCTCTTATTTTGATTAAGCACTCTCTGTCATTTTCTTTGAACATATAAATATCACTTCATGATAGCAAAGTAAAAGCATCAGGCATGATCCTGCATTAGTTTGTGGTCATGGATTCAGTGTGAACTTCTTACTTCACGGAGTGTGTCCCCAGGTCACCTTGGGTCTGTGGACCCTGAGAGCAGGCCTCTTGTAATGCAAGACCTGAGAAGACTTAGAGATAATTAGGTCAGCGTCTTCTCTGCAGAGAGGCTGAGACACTCAGCTGGTGTCACCCAGCTGGTCAGTGGCAGGGAGCCAGGCTGCACGTCTTTGAATTTAACCTACACTCTTGCCAATGGGATCAGCCCTGGGCAGCCTGTGAATCTGATCATGTTACCGCCCGTTGATTCCCAGATACTTTGTGTTCTGGGCAGTGCTAAGAACCACTGAGGAACACTCCCGGCCCTGGTAGACAGAAAGACCCTTCAGAGTTTATGGCAAACGGGAGAAATTTGAAAGTGGCCAGTATGTAGGGAAATGGTTTAGTTAGTTATGATATGTGAAAATGACGGAATATTTCCTAAATATTAGGTAGTGGTCAGAAGAATATTCTGCAACTTTGGAATGCATGTAGTAAGGAAACAAGTGAAAAAAAATAGGACTTTATGGTACGAGTTGGGTGTGCAGTGCACTTAAGGAGAAGGACTTGGGAGGATTATACTGTTTCATTTTTCCTAAATATGTCTCTGGTGCAGTTACATGAAAAAGGAAGCATGCTCTCAGAACCCCAGTTCCCAGTTTAGTTGTCATAATGCTTAAAGGCCAAGTGGTAAGAGCAAATGACTGGAGTTACCAAAATTCCCCTCCAAGGAAGGGCAGGTCTGCCTTCTTCTGCAAACATTCATCCAGCCAACAGAACCTGCCATTGTGGAATGGCAAAGGTAGGGACCTGCAGTGTGTGCTGCTGGAAGAAGTTTATAATCAAATGTGTCCATGAGTCCAAGACGGGATGAGCCAGTGGTGTTCATGGAGGGCTCTTCCATCCCCAGTCGTACCTCTTAAAGCCCAGCACAAAGCAAGCTCCTGTCATCGGGCCCCGAGTGACCACAGGATGTTATGTTGGCCTTTGGCCCTGTATATTTCCTTCCGTGGCCTTGAGAGGGCTGTGGAGGGCAGATCGACAGGGCAAAGGAAACTTAGCTCTTTGAAATAGCCATGCTTGCCCCTTCTGGGACCTCCCTCTTGGGTGCACCTCTAATGATGCGACCCCTCCTTGTTGAGGGCGGTCTTTTCCAAGGCTCTGTGGCATATGGTGACAATGACATAGGAAGAGCAGATTATCTTTGAAATTTAGCTTGTGAATTCCAATTCTGTGAAATTGTGGGAATGCTCAGGCCTTTCCCGAACAAGCTCCCGTACTCTTGGTCTGGTTGCCGCCGGCAGAGTTAGTGTCTTTTAGCTTCTCACTCAGATGGTGCCTTGTTGCCTGGACATGCTATACTCCTTCTTCCTTTTCTTCTCTTCTCTAGAGTGTTTTTGTGGGGTGAGGGGAGCTCTCAAACCCTTCTAGGTCTTGAGATGATGACACTAGGAGCCTGGTCATTGTGGGCAGGAAATAGACTATAGATAGGGCCAACAGATAGTTGCCTTCAGCCTTCATCATTTGTTTAACCCACTTGAGTGTTTATTAAAAATGTGAGTTAGTTCCCGACATTCACTCTGGATCTGGGCTTCTCCTGGAGCAATAATAGCTGAAGCCAGAAGTGTCTGTGAGGCAGCTAGACGGGGCAGACTTGCTCCAATGGCCCCACTGCCCACCCAGACGGCTTTCCTCATTAGTACCCCCTGCTTGGCCCTAGCAGGCAGATGACTTTGGGACCCTGGGTCGGTCTGTATGCTGCAGAGTTCTGTCTTGAATCCTGGGGCTCTTACTGGCACACAGCTGCTGGCAACTCCCCTTTGGCCCCTGTGCAGGCACTGAAAGTGACTGCAGCCCAGTTAGCAGGGGCTTTTCCAGTTCCACATGAGAAATGTTTATCCTACCAACTAGATGTTCCAGCAGGGCCGTGGGAGAAGAAGCAGAATTCAGATGACAGATATACAAATGGAGATAAAATAGAGATTGACTTCTGCATTCCTTGCTCAGCTTTCCACGCCCTAATAAAAGTCTGAGCCAGAAAGTGGGCGGAGGCCCTGGCCCTTTGTTACCTGCCCTTTGTTTCAGTGCCATGCTGCTAATGAGTGCCAACCTCCGGGAAGCTTGTTCCGCTCCTGCTTGGCGCATGAGAATACAACCAGCTGGTCCCTCCACAGTGGGCTCAAATGTGACCCTGTGTAGTGCTCCTGGGAGGTGCATTTGAGCTGTCCTAGCAGGGCTTCCAGAGCTCGAGCTGTCGCCAAGTTTAGAAGTGGCCGCATGTGTGGTGCCAGCCACAGCATCCTATTCCTGCAGATAAGTCTACAGGCTCTGTAGGAGTGCTGGCATGCACACGGCACCACCTGGGTGGAAAGCAGCAGTCACTGGTTAGGAACTTGGGAATTTTGTAGTCTAAGTGTTCTCCCAAGGAAGTGCAGGAGTCTAAGTGTTCTCCCAAGGAAGTGCAGGAGTCTAAGTGTTCTCCCAAGGAAGTGCAGGTCAAGAGAGGGCCAAATGTACACGAGACTCTTCAGGAAACATGTGTGTCCTTGTGTTTTGCTTGCTGCTGATGAGACAGAGGTTTGTCTACAAGGCTGAAAAACTTTCAAAACAGCGCAGGGAATTAATCAGGGATGCCTGCATGGGTCACTCTCTGGTGGCCTGTGTTTACAGACATGAGGGTTGGGTTTTCCTGTCCTGATAAGAGAAGACTGTCCAAGGAATAGGAGAACCATGGCACAGGAAGTGTAAAGTCAGTCTGGGATGTAAAGTTGGAAGTCAGGGTCCTGTATCCTGACTAATGACCCCAAAGATATTCTGGGGTGGCATGTGCCAGCCTCCTTGCCAAGTGTCTCAGAGCCCACAGAGCACCCTCCATCCTTATTTCCTTTAATACCTGAGGAAACTGTTGTCCATTTAGGAATCAATACTTTTTTTTTTTTTTTTTTAAATTCCTGCTTACCTCATCCTTTGGGGGAATAATTCCCTCCATTTTTATCCCTGGTATAAATTTCCCAGCCCTCTGGCAGATGTCATTGTTATCCTTGAGTATTTATGCAGCTCTCATGTCCTTACTGAGTGCTGACCCTCTGCATGCGTGCATCTAGGTGTGGATGGGGTGGGTACATCAAAAAGGCTAGGCTGTATGCAGCTGCTTCTGCACACCGATGACTCTGACACACACACACAAACTGGCATAGAGAAAGACTGGCGCTGGAGGGAAGGATGTGACCCATAGGACCAGGCTGTCTGCCTGGGTTCAAATCCTGGCTCCACCATTTCCTGGCTGCATGATCCGGCACTAGGTTTCTCATCCGTTAGCGGGGATAAGGGTATAGTACCCATGCAGAGGGCAGTTGTGAGGAGTAAAAGAGTAACTATACTGTAATCCCAGCACTTTGGGAGTCTGAGACAGGCAAATTGCTTAAGGCCAGGAGTTTGAGAGCACCCTGGCCAACATGGCAAAACCCCATCCATACTAAAAATATAAAAATTAGCCAGGCATGGTGGTGTGCACCTGTAATCCCAGCTACTCCGGAGGCTGAGGCACAAGACGCACTTGAACCCGGGAGATGGAGTTTGCAATGAGTTGAGACTGTGCCACTGCACTCCAGCCTGGGCGACAGAGTGAGACTCCATCCCCGCAAAAGAAGAGTAACTGTAGGTGAATTGCCAGCGTGGTTCTGGGCAGCTGTGAAGCCTTATGAAAGTGTGTTGGTGGTTGCCTTTATTATAGAAGGCAGACGGGCTTGTAGTCCCAGCTACTTGGGAGGTCAAGGCGGGAGGATCACTTGAGGCCTGGAGTTCAAGACCAGCCTGAGCAATATAGTGAGACCCCATCTTTAATAAATAAATAAGCAAGCAAGCAAGGTGAGCATGATGGTGCACACCTGTGTTTCCAGCTACTTGGGAGGCTGAGGCAGGAGGATCACCTGAGCCTGGGAGATTGAGGTTGCAGTGAGCCCCGATGGTGCTACTGCACTCCAGCCTGGGCAACAGAACCAGACCATGTCTCTAAGAAACAACAACAAAAAGAAGGCAGACTGTGATGGATTCTATACAGAAGAGATAAATGCCCTGCTGTGGAAATGTAGAGGAGGAAAAATTAGTCCTGACAAGGGAGGTTTTTAGGAGAAAGGGAGATTGATGCTGCCCCTGGGGAAGAAAGTTGTAACAGGCAGAGGAAGCAGCTGGAACGAGGCAGGAGGCCGATGGTACAGAGTCTGCATGCTCAGGGCTGCCTGCTGTGGCCAGAGATTCGGGTGTGCGTATTGTGGAGGGGATTGCAGGGGATTGGGGAAGCAGAGATCAGTCTGCAGTGGTGGGTGAAGACAGCCAGTCATGTTGCACATGGTGCAGGGGTCCTGGCTGGGCAGGCAGAGGGAGCCCAGCCCTGTCACTGGCCCTCGATCCCAGGCCTTGACCAAATGGGGTCTCTAATCCCCAAGGGTCCTGGCAGGGTATGGGGAAGGGCAGATGATCCCCTGCAGGGGAATGTTGTGCAATATGGTAGGTGCGCCCCACATGGGTGTGTGATCCTTTGTTTTTTTGCTGCAGGCTCCATAATGTCATCGGTCTTTCTAGCCACCTGAGAATGAGGTTCCTAGTTCTTAGCTAATTTCTCTTCAATTTCTAATGCACCACATCTTCCCACTGTTTATGTAATGTACATGTTGTCTGACTTCATTTGGTTCTGTATTTCACAACCAGTCTGATTGCTCTTGTCCCGAGTCATCACTTTTTGGGGTGAGGGCTAATGTGTTGTTGAAAGTCTTTGGCAATGCTTAATTTTATAGTATGTGCAATGCTAATTCTGCCTTTAGTAATTTGATGTCAGAGACTTCTTGGGAAACACAGCCAGGGAGCCACCCTTTACTCCACCAACAGGTAGCTTATATCCAATCTGAGAAAGAAAAAAAAAAAAAAGGAAAGAAAGAATTTCTCTGGCTTTCACTTCATTTGACAGATGAGCTGAAGCTATTGTGTGTATTCTCTTAGTAAAGTCAGTTCCCACAGTTCCCTGGGGTGATGTGGCTTTGAGGTAAGAATGAGGTAACAGCCTTAAGTGTACATGATTTTATTGAGATAGAATTCACATACCACAAAATTCACCCTCTTAAATTGTAAAGTCCTGTGGTTTTTAGTATATTAACAAGACCGTACAACCATCACCATTATCTGATTCCACAACATTTCATCATCCCCAGAAGAAACTCCATTAGCAATCCCCTCCCATCCCCTGTTCCCTTATCCTCTGGCAATTGCTTATCCACTTCCTGTCTGTGGATTTGCATTTTCTGGACATTTAATATACATGGAATTGGTGGTGTTTTGTGTCTCAATTCTTTCACTTAGCATAATGTTTTCAAGGTTTATTCATATTATCGGTAGTACTGCATTCCTTTTTATGGCTTAATAATAATTCATTGTATGGCTGTAACAGATTCTGTTTATTCATTCATTGGTCAGTGAACATTTGGGTTATTTCCACTTTTTGGCTAATATGAGTAATGCTCCTCCAATCACTCATGTGTAACTTTCTTTTTCTTTTTTCTGTTTTTTGAGACAGAGTCTCACTTTGTTGCCCAGGCTAGAGTGCGGTGGCACAATCTCTGCTCACTGCAACCTCTGCTGCCTGAGTTCAAGCAATTCTCCTGCCTCAGCCTCCAAAGTAGTGGGGATGAAGGCATGCACCATGATATCTGGTTAACTTTTTGTATTTTTAGTAGAGACAGGGTTTCACCATGTTGGACAGGTTGGTCTTGAACTCCTGATCTCAAGTGATCTGCCTGCCTTGGCTTCCCAAAGTGTTGGGATTATAGGCATGAACCACCGCGCCCGGCCTTGTGTATAATTTTCTGTGTGGACATGCATTTTCTATTCTCTTATGTATATACCAAGAAGTGGAACTGCTGGGTCGTGTTGTAACTCTAGGTTTAACATTTTGAGGAACTGCCAAGCTGTCTTCCAAATCGCCTGCACCATTTTACATTTCCCCAGTAATGTGGATTCTTCACTGCCTCACCAACACTTATTATTGTCTCTGATTGTAGGCACGCTAATGGGTGTGAAGTGGTTTTGATTTGCATTTTTCTAATGATTAATGATGTTAAGCATCATTTCATGTGCTTATCAGCTATTCCTACATGATCTTTTCGGTAAATGCCTGTTTGCATCCTTTGCCTGTTTTTAAATTATTAGTTTTTTTAATTGTTGAGTTGTAAGAGATCTTTGTATTTTCTGGATACTAGACCAGATCTATCATTTGCAAATATTTTCTCTCATTCTGTGGGTTGTCTTAAGTATACATTCAGACTAGTACCTTTCACTAGAATATTATGCTCTTGGTCGGCCACAAAGGGTAGTGCTCTGAAACTTTACCAAAGAACAGTTGGATCTTTGCATCTGCAGCACCTGGGTGACCACCTGGCATAAAGTAGGAATCAGTGATTTGAGTAAATAAATGAATGCTTCTGTTTGCTACTTTTGAGAGTAAAAATGGATCTAGTAAGGTAGACAGAAATGGATAATGAATTGCTGAGCCAAACCACAGAGGCAGAGATGCAAGATTGCATGCTAAAGCACTGTGTATCTGCCGATGATGTTCAAGATCAATGAAGGACTGGAGTGCAGATCAGGGATTGCACCTGTGTTTCTGATGCAGTAAATTTACTTTTCCGAAATCAATAGGGTGACTCTGCAGAGCCCTGTAAACACGGTGTAATTACTGTGCTGAGAATTACAGTTGTCACATATCGATTCTGTCTTCTCAGTAGGTATTCGTAGATTTCCTCCTGCCCCTAGTGCCACTCTGCCCAATCTCCAAAATCTAATTCCCATTGACCTCATCACACTGTTGTGTCCAGGAGGGAAGAGAGGATGAAATGTAGTGAGGGGACTTCAGCTGTACCTGCACCTTGGTTGAGGAAGAGGCAGCTGAGTGAGTCACAGATTTAGGGACAAGGTGGGACAATGTTGCTCTGAAAATTAGATCAAAGAATCCCAAGAAGTAGATAGGGATCAACCTCAGTGGAAGCTGCCTCAGGAAATAACCTGCTCAGAGAAGAATTTCTGATTCTGCAGATTAGACTAGGAGGGAGGCTTCCTTGATCCTGGAAACAGGGCTCCGGTCATCCCTGCAGAGGAAACATCTATATATAAAGTGGCTAATGTAAGATAAACTGTCATCTTAGAAAGCATCATTCACTGACTTGCTCATTCGCTCATTCATTTGCTCACTTGTTTGTTCTAACATTCACTCAATAGACACTTAGGTTCTTGGTGTGTTGTAGGAGGGAACCATGCTATGGCTGGGGCGATGAGTGAAGTACAGCCTCTGCCCTCAAAGAGCTTGTGTTCTCCTGGAAGACCCAGGCAGTGAGGCTAGAGTGCAGAGACGAACCAGAGGTTGTGAATGTGGTGGGGGGAGGAATGGGGTCAGGCCTCCTGGGGAGGCTTAGGAGGACCGCCCCCCATGGGAAGGGAGAGCCTGCCAGGAGGAGTAGGTGTTTGTCAGGCAGACTGGGTGTGCCAGGCAGAGGGGGCCCGCTCATGTTGGGGCCTGCACTCACAGAACTACAGGGTGTGGAAGGGAACTGCGGGAAGCCTGGTATGATGGAGGCAGTTGGCTGCCACCCAGGAGTGGGGAAAGTGAGGTAGGCAGTGGGAATTTCCCACCTCTGTTTACCTTTGTTTTGAGGGGGTGGAGCTGGAAGGAGATTCCAGAGGGAGCATCCCAGGCTCTGAGGGCTGGTCTCAGGGCGGTTGGGGACATTTCCTACACTGCTGTGAGTCTGGGGTGATTGCTGTGCTTTTGCTCCTGTATTCGAACACCCATCTCCACCCACAGTGTCTTGTGTTGATTCGTCTTTGGAACTGTATCTTCCTTCTGGGGTCGAGGGTGGAAATGGATTGATTGGAATAGTGAATGGTTCTCAAACTTTTCCTTCTCAGGACTCTTACAGATACTGAGGCACTCTACAGATCTTGTGTTTAAATGGGGTATGTCTGTGGATATTGACTGTATTAGAAATTAAAACTGAGGATACACAGGTGTGTGTTCTATTAGCTAGGGGCGATGTCTTCACACAGCATGTAGAAACCCCCACTCATGGGGGAAAGATTGAAAAAGGCACATTCAGTCTTAGTATTGCTGTGAAGATAGTTTTGACCTCCTGTGCCTCCCTGCTCAAAGGTGTTAAGAGACAGACCCCCTGGGGATTTCTGAACCATATGCTGAGAACTGCGTTAGATTAGAAGCTGTGCAGGTGCCTCTACATTCTCACTTGTTCCTGAGTCCTTCATGAGTTTCTCAGGATAAACCATCCACCCATGGAGGTGGCAGATCCTGAATGCCATCTGCAGGACGGGCACTGTGCTGAGCCTCAGCCAGGCGGGGGCGGGCGGGTTCTGCACAGAGTGAGGCAGACAGAAGTCCTGCCCTCTGCGGTTTCCAGGGGCCCAACATTCAATAAATAGTTGCAGAAGCAAATATTTACCTCACCATTGGGAGAGGGCTGTGCAGGAGAGTGATGAACAGACTACCTAGTCAGGAGTCCCGCAGGCTTCCCTGAGAAGTGAATCCAGGCACAGACAGAAGAGGAAATGGAAGTTGGTGGCAAACAGGAAGTGGAAGTGGGTGGGGGAAGAGTGTTGCAGGTCCAGGAAGTGGCCCATGTATGATTTTTATCAGGGTGGAGCTCCTGTGGTTACAGCCCAGAGTGAGGTGGGTAGAGATGGGGAGAGGGGTTGACCTGCAAAGCACCCTCTGCTTCCTCCTTCCTTCTCCAACAGCAAGGATCTGAGGGGAAGGAGTCCATCACTGGCCTGGACACCATATCCTGAACTGCCCTCCGTGGGCCCCCGCTGCTCTCTGCCACTGCCCAAAGGCTGGACAGCACCACCCCTCCTAATTCCTAGGAATTAGGCCCTTCTTGGCTGTGTGCCCTGAGCCATGTTCTCCTCTTGGCCTTGGCCTCTGATTAAATGCTCAGTTGTCTCCCTTCTCTGCTTCCCTCACTTGCCAGGGTCACCTTGTCGTCCTCTGCCTCCTGTTGTATATATCCCTTTCATAAGAATTATAGCCCATCTTCACACTATGAGCCACTGTTGCAAGTGCTCCACAAACATTCCCTCCTTCGGTCTTCACCGCACCCCTGTGGGCTTGGTCCTGTTGTCATTCTCAGCTTCCAGGTGAGGAAACTGAGGCTCAGAGAAGTTAAATACCTCACACAAGGCCACATAGCCAAGATGTGGCAGGGTTGGGATTGAACCCAGGCCAACAGGCTTCCATCTAGATTCTTAACCACTGTGCTGGGCTGCTTTTCATTCTATGTCATTTTCTTTTTCTTTTTTTGGAAACAGAGTCTCGCTCTGTCACCCAGGCTAGGGTATAATGGCATGGTTTCAGCTCACTACAACCTCCACCTCCTGGGTTCAACCGATTCTTCTGTCTTAGCTTTCCTAGTAGCTGGGACTACAGGTGTGCGCCACCACACCCGACCAAGTTTTGTATTTTTAGTAGAGACGGGGTTTCACTGTGTTGGCCAGGCTGGTCTCAAACTCCTGACCTTGGGTAATCCACCCACCTCAGCCTCCCAAAGTGCTGGGATTACAGGTGTGAGCCACCATGCCCAGCCCATTGTATGTCATTTTCTTTCCAGCTCTGGACCACATATTTGTATCCCTAGGCTAAGCACATAGTAGGAGCTCATTAGAAATTTGACACATGAATTCATCTTTGTATTCCCTCTTCCTGGTCATCATGTCTTGTACATATACCCTTAATAAAGAAACAAGAAATTGGACCAATGAGCAAAACAGCAGTGACTGCTACATATTAGCGTGTTTGGAATCTGTAATTACCAGCATTCTTTAGGGCAGAGGTGTGAGTTCATAATGCCTAGACAGATTCTAAAGCCATCCCGGTCCCTGGTGAGTATGCCAACAGAAGGTATTGTTTTTACTATTATTAAAAGCAAAAGCCTCTTGGGATGTGTACTTTCCAAGCCCTGGGCTGGAGCTGTTAGTTCCCAGCAAGGACAAGATAAGGAGGGAGTGATTCGCAAGGCAGTGATCAGAAGGCCCATCCCCTGGGTGTGCACTGGGGTCAGGGACCAGCTTTTGGAAAAGAAAATGAGCTAAGGTCTGGCTATTGTAATTCCCTTATCTCTGACTTCCTGCTGAGGCTGCTTGGTTTCTGGTGCTCTACAGAATTCCCTGGTGGCTTCTCAGCAGCAGTCCTGAGACCCAGAACCGGTGATCATGTTTGTGAGCAAATGATTGAGGAGGATTTGATGCAAAATGGGCCCTGAGTGTTGGGGATGAAAAGTGACTTGTCAGTTGTGCTACTTTTTGCCACTTCTGGGCAGCCTCAGTTGGCCTGCTCTGTGGGTTTTTCCCTCCAGCTTTGCAGATCTGGAGGCATATTTATTTGTGAGTGGAGTAAGCAGAATTTTTCAAAGAGAAGCGGTTTGCAAAAGATGAAAAGAAAATAACTTGGGATAAATGGCTCATCTGGCAATGGGAAATGGCCTGTGGCATTGAGAGATCTTTAACCTTGTCTGAGCAAGCAGAGGGGAATTTGGCTTCTGTATCATCTTAGAGAAAGAACCTTTCTGCCTCCCTGCTGAGGCTAGACCCTGGGGAGAAACAGCCTACAACCCCCGACACCATTTGAGAATTTAAAAGTTTCCCTATCCAGTCAACTTTTGTGCTCCTCCTTGTGCAAGCCCCCATGATGTCTGTTCCCAGGACTTGCTGTAGCCTCGCCTTGCCTCCTTTTTTTTTTTTTTTTTTTTTTTTTTTTGAGATGGAGTCTTGCTCTGTCACCCAGGCTGGAGTGCAGTGATGCGATCTCGCCTCCTGGGTTCAAGCAAATCTTCTGCCTCACCCTCCCAAGGTTGGGACTACAGGCGCACGCCACCATGCCTGGCTAATTTTTGTATTTTTTTTTTTTTAAGTAGAGACGGGGTTTCACTATGCTGGCCAGGCTGGTCTCAAACCCCTGACCTCAGATGATCCACTGGCTGGGATGACAGGCATGAACCACCGGACCTGGCTGCCTCCTTGACTTCTGCCTGAGCACCCCTCTGTCTCCTCTATAGATTGCAGCCGCCAATGTGGTCTCAAAAGTATAGGGCGAATCCATTCCCATCACACCTGCAATCAAAGCCTCCGGTACTTCACTCAGAGTGAAAGCTCATCTTCTGTGGCCCATGAAGCCCTGTGTGATGGGGTCAGTCTGCCTTCCCCACCTTCTTTCCTGTTGGCACCTTCTTTCTTTCTCAGCTGCAGCCACACTGGCTCTGTTGTTCTTCACATGGATCAAGCTCAGTTCCCACCTGAGGGTCTCTGCATTTTGCTGTTCCCTCTACCTGGATCACTTTCCCCAGATATCCTTCTGGCTCTCCTTCATTTGGTTCAGGGCTTTGCTCAGATACTGCCTTATCAGAAAGGCCCTTCCTGTTGGCCTTATGTAAAGTCATATCCCTGTTGTCTTGCCTGTACTCTCTGTCCCCCATACTCAGCTTTATTTTTGTCCACAGAACTTAGCCTTACCAGACGTAATATTAATACATGCTTAATTAATTACACGTATAATTTCTGTCCCAATACACCAAAATGTAAGGACCATAAAGACAAGGAGTTCATTCAGTTCAGTGCTGTATTCCCAGTGCGTAAAGCATGGCCTGGCACATAACAGGTACTCACCAGGTCTTTGTCATACAAATGAAAGGGGAACGACTGAGTCTCCATATACATTTGATCCATGAACAACATGGGTTTGAACTGCATGGACCCATATCTATGCAGATTGTTTTCAATAAATATATTGGGAACATTTTTTGGAGATTTGCAACAATTTGAGAAAACTTGCAGATGAATTATGTAGCCTAGGAATATTGAAAAAATTAAAAAATGTAGGTATGTCATGAATACATAGGATATATGTTGATATTAGTCTATGTATTAATTGACTGTTTATGTTATTGGTGAGGCTTCCAGTTATCACTATTAGTAGTTACGTTTTTGGGGAGTCAAAATTTATAGTCGGATGTTTTACTGTGTGTGTTGGGGTGGAGGGTGACCCCTGTCCCTGGTGTTATTCAAGGATCAACCGTACTTCATTTTGTATTCATCTACCATGTGTGTCTGGATCCCACAGTCACTCAACATTTCCGCATTTGATGTCATGGAGCAAAGATGGGCACTGGATTTGAGCAGCCCTGCGTTTGAATGCTGCCTCTTCTGTTTCCCAGTTGGGTAATGCTGCGCAAGTTAACTTCCTGTCTGATCCTTCATTTCTTCACTTACAGAATGGAGAGCACATGCCTCACCTTGCAGGCTGTTGGAGGAATGGAGGTTTGGGTGCTCAGTGTTTATTAGCCTTTATACTACATTAATTTGGCATTAGGCAAATAGAGGAAAGCCTTCTTGAAAAACAGCTTTACCAAAATAAAATTCATATACTATAAAATTTGCCCCAGTGAAATTAAAACCACAATGAGATACCACCTTACTTCTGCAAGAATGGTAATAATTAAAAAGTCAAAAAATAATAAATGTTGGCTTGGATGTGGTGGAAAGGGAACACTTTCCCACTGCTAGTGGGAATGTAAGTTAGTACAGCCACTGCGGAAAACAGTATTGAGATTCCTTAAAGAACTAAAGGGAGACCTACCATTCGATCCAGCAATTCCACTGCTGGGTATCTACCCAAAGGAAAAGAAGTCATTATATGAAGAAGACACATGCCCACACATGTTTATAGCAGCACAGCTTACAACTGCAAGGATATGGAACCAACCTAAGTGCTCCTCGACCAAGGAGTGGATAAAGAAAATGTGGCATATATACACCATGGAATACTACTCAACCATAAAAAAGAACGAAATAATGTATTTTGCAGCAACTTGGATGGAGCTGGAGGCTGTTATTCTAAGGGAAGGAACTCAGGAATGGAAAACCAAATACTTGTACGTTCTCACTTATAAGTGGGAGGGAGCTAAGCTATGAGGACACAAAGGCATACAGAGAGATATAATGGATTCTGGGGACTTGGGGGTCGGGGAGGTTGGAAGCGGGGTGAGGGATAAAAGATAACATATTGGGTACAGTAAACACTGCTTAGGTGATGGGTGCACGAAAATCTCAGAATTCACCACTTGAGAACTCGTCCATGTAATGAAAAACCACTGGTACTCCAAAAATGATTGAAATTTTTTAAAAGAAAATTAAATTATAGGCCAGGTGCTGTGGTTCACACCTGTAATCCCAGCACTTTGGGAGGCTGAGGTGGGCAGATCGCCTGAGGTCGGAAATTTGAGACAAACCTGGCCAGCATGGTGGAACCCTGTCTCTACTAAAAATACAAAAGAAATTAGCTGGGTGTGGTGGTGGGCACCTGTAATCCCAGGAAGCTGAGGCAGGAGAATCGCTTGAACCAGGGCACAGGAGGTTGCAGTGACTGAGATCATGCCACTGCATTCTAGCCTGGGCAACAGAGTGAGACTCCATCTCAAAAAAAAAAAAAAAAAAAAAAAAGAAAAAGAAAATTATAAAAAATATACACAGATCAGTTGTTTAGTGTATTCATAGAGTTGTGCAACCATTGGCACAATTCAATTTTAAAACATTTTCATCACCCCTAAAATGGAACCTCTTACTCATTAGTAGTCACTTCCATTAGTCCCTCCCTGGCAGGTGCTGCTGAACAGTAATTTACTTTCCGTGTCTATTTGATTTGCCCATTCTTAACATTTCATGTAAACAGAATCATACAATATGTGGCCTTTTTTTGCTTGTTTGTTTGTTTTGAGACGGAGTCTCACTCTCGTCCAGGCTGGAGTGCAGTGGCATGATCTGGGCTCATTGCAATCTCTGCCTCCTGGGCTTAAGTGATTCTGCTGCCTTAGCCTCCCGAGTAACTGGGACTATAGGTGCGTGCCACCGTGCCCGGCTAATTTTTTGTAGAGGCAGAGTTTCACCGTGTTAGCCAGGATGGTCTCAATCTCCTGACCTTGTGATCTGCCTGCCCCAACTTCCCAAAGTGCTGAGATTACAGGCGTGAGCCACCGCACCCTGCCTTATGTGGCCTTTTATGACTGCCTTCGTTCACCACCGTGATGTTTGTAAGGTCCATCCATGTTGTAATGGTCATGGAGACATCACATTTTGTTCATTCACCCATTGATGAACATTTGGGTTGTTCCGCTTTTTCATTGTGAAGAATGATTCTTCTGTGAAGGTTTGTATACACATTTGGTGTGGACGAGGAAACCTCTTATTGGATACGTCAAGCCAGTTCCGGGATGCCTTCTCTCTGTGGTATCCCAGATCGTCCTGTAGCTCCTAAACTCGTTCCTTTCAAATGAAGAACATATTTTGAGAGAGCTATTTTACTTATCTCAGCAGACATTCTTTTGATATAGGATTAATTTATTATTTTCTATTTCATATGTCTAGCTGGTTATTCACTTGATTTTACCACCTGCAGTACCCCTTCCTACAGGTTATCTCTTACCCAAGATGCTTGAGATGAGAAGTGTTTCAGATTTTGGATTTTTTCAGATTTTGGAATATTTGCATTATATATACTCACCTACCAATTGAGCACCCCAAATCCAAAAATCCAAAATCTGAAATGCTCCAGTGAGCATTTCCTTTGAGTGTCATGTCAGCACTCAAGAGGATTTGTATTTTGGAGCATTTTGGATATCAGATTTTTGGATTAGAACTGCTCCCCCTGTAGCCTGATGTTCCTGATGCCTCTGTCAGACCATAGTCTGCTCAGCCATGTGGCTTTGTTTTACTCCACTCTCAGGACTTACTGCATTACTCTCCCTTGAGAGGCCCGTTTCTGAATAAAATTTGCCATTCCGCTCTGAGAGGACCCTTGACTTTAAGCAGACTTCTCTGAAACGTGATTTTTGAATACTTAGTTTATCTCATTCTAGTCAATTTCTTTATCTCCTAATTGCATTATCCATTATCCCAGTAGAATTACAAAGCATTTCTAGAAGATTCATTAAGTCTTGTCTGCCTGCTGGCAAGGATGTGATAAGAAAGGCATAGTCAGGATTGCCTTGGCAAGTACTTGTTTGAACTTCTGAGGCTTTCTCTTCCCATTTTCCTAAAGGAAGGCCTGATTTTCCTGATTTTGTCTGAAGGACATAGGCAATAGTGGCGTGTCCTCTTGAAGGAGAGGGAAGAATGGTGGGGCAGAAGACCAGCTCTCTGGTTCTACTCTGAGGAAAGGAAAATAGGGCATCTGTCAGGTAATAAGGTTGATTAAAAACATCTCAGTCCAAGGTGTGTGGGATTCCAGAGATGAGTCATATCTCACGCTCATAGAGCAGTTTTCAGTGTATTTTCCCCTACAGTGTATTGCAAATCCTACCTCAGGGCCTTTGCACTTGCTCTCTGGCTTCATTCAGGCCCCTGCTTGTGGGTCTTCCCATCAGAGAGGCCTTCCCTAAATACCCTTCCCCTACTCATCTGCCACCTTTACTCTTGGTCCTCTTACTTGGCTTTGTTTTTCTTCACTTATTGCCATCTAGCATAAAATACATTTATTTATTGTCATTCCTCACCAGAATGCCAGCTCTCTGAGAGCGTCCCATTTACTGTTACATGTTTAAAACTTAAGATGGTTCTCAGAACATGGAAGGGACCCAGCACATGTGTGCTGAATGAATGAATGCATTTGATTTTCTGAAAATCAAATATTATAAAATTCCCATCGTGTGGGGAGGAAACCTGGACTCAGAAAACTTGGGAGAATTATTCAGGGTCACAAGGTGTAGTCGCTGCTGAGCCAGAAGTTCAGCTCAGCTCTTCTGGGTCCTGGTGCAGCCATCTCAGGCTCACAGGGCCCAAGAACAAACTCTGGTGGTCATACAGACAGGCTCAGAAGATGCCACAGACTGCAGCAGGAGGTAGCATATGAGGTACCGACTGGAGTGGACATTTTAAGAATTACAGAGCGGCCATGCACAGTGGCTCACGCCTGTAATCCCAGCACTTTGGGAGGCCAAAGCGGGTGGATCACCTGAGGTCGGGAGTTCGAGTTCGCTGGTGGATCACCTGAGGTTGGGAGTTCAAGACCAACCTGACTAACATGGAGAAACCCCGTCTTTACTAAAAATACAAAATTAGCCAGGTATGGTGGCATATGCCTATGATCCCAGCTACTCTGGAGGCTGAGGCAGGAGAATCACTTGAACCTAGGAGGCAGAGGTTGTGGTGAGCCGAGATCATGCCATTGCACTCCAGTCTAGGCAACAAGAGAGAAACTCCATCTCAAAAAAAAAAAAAAAAAAAAAAAAAAAAGAATTACAGAGCAAGGATTTCCTGTGGCCTGAGAAAGAAAACAGGAAACAACTGAAAGCTGGCCAAACAGCAATGGGAGAGACTTGGTGCTGAGGAGGGAAGGGGTGAGCCAGGGAAGGAGGAGAGAATGAGAGGTGGAGATGGCTATGGCAGGTCCTAAGCCCAACGGAGAGCCCAGCAGTGATGTTATAGGAGCCTCGTGGTGATCTCAGGCTGTCTACTGCACCCCATCCCCAGCAGCACACCAGATGCTTTGTTCCCAGACCAAACTGAGGGTCATCAGGCTGCTTATTTTCACGACCCAATAGCGAGATGCAGATGAACTGGGAAAGGGGAGAGTTTATTTCTGTAGCCAGGTACAGGGAGAAGGCCTAGAAAATATCACCAGACCAACTCAAAATTACAAAGTTTTCCAGAGCTTATATACTTTAAGTATATAAGTCTATGTGTAAGTGTGCATTCATCTAAAGACATAAGTGATTAACTTCTTCCAACCTGTAACTAAGATCTGATTCCTGAAGACCTTCCTCTGCAACCTCGGTAAATTAATCTAAATGGGTCCAGGTGCTGGGGGTGATTACCCTTGTCTCCTGCTAAATCATGGAGGTTTGGGGAGTTCCTTCAGACCCCCAGTGCACCTGTTTAATCCTAAATAGGTCCTGTTAAGAATTCCTTTGTTATCTTGTCATGCTTCGAGGCCTAGGAAAGGCCTAGGCAAGACTCTTGGTGAGCTTTTGTTACATTCCAGCCTTTGTATATGGGCACTGGCTCTTTCAGCTTTAAATATTTAACTTCACCAGTCATTCAGTGCTGAGACAGTTATTATGGAGGCTACCCTGTTCAGCTGTTAGGGTGAGCAGGCCTGCCACAGTTTCTCTAGTGAGGGTTTAACTCTTAGAGGGGCAGCAGCCTGGGGCTGATTAACTCCTGAATGTTGTGCTAATGAGAAAGAGGTGTGGGTAGTGAGAGTCAATGCCCCAAGTCACACTTCATCTGATTGGATCACACCATGGGATTTTATTGCAGTAGATACTGAGTTTATTGTATCTGGAACTGGTTCCTTCCGGTGGGTTCTTGGTCTCACTGACTTCAAGAATGAAGCTGTGGACCCTCGGGGTGAATGTTACAGTTCTTAAAGATGGTGCGTCTGGAATTTGCTCCTTCACATGTTCAGATGTGTCTGGAGTTTCTTCCTTCTGGTGGGTTCGTGGTCTTGCTGACTTCAGGAGTGAAACCGCAGACGGACACAGTGAGTGTTACAGCTCTTAAAGATGGCACATCTGGAGTGGTTTGTTCCTCCCGGTGGGTTCATGGTCTCGCTGACTTCAGGAGTGACGCCGCAGACCTTCACAGTGAGTGTTACAGATCATAAAGGTAGTGCGGGCCCAAAGAGTGAGCAGCAACAAGACTTATTGTGAAGAGCGAAAGAGCAAAGCTTCCACACTGTGGAAGCGGACCCAAGTAGGTTGCCACTGCTAGCTGGGGTGGTCAGTTTTTATTCCCTTGTTGGGCCCCACCCGCATCCTGCTGATTGGTCCATTTTACAGAGTGCTGATTGGTGCGTTTACAGTCCTTTAGCTAGACACGAGTTCTCCAAGTCCCCACCTGACCCAGAAGCTCAGCTGGCTTCACCTCTCGGTATGGATGGGGAACCTGCTCATTTTCAGTTTGTGAAAGTAGGTTTGCAGGAAAAGCAAACCTGTGGTAGAAACTTGCTGGAAATTTTAGACTTACCTGGAATGTTCCGTTAATCACAAGACTTCTGTGTGATTGCTCAGAGCTCTAAAAGTAGATACAATGGCCCTGTCAACTGTCATTGTTTTTTTTTTTTTTTTTTTTTGATCATTTTTAGGTGAAATATTTAATAGTGCTTTATACTTTCTACCCGTTTTAGGGCATGGTAAATGTATTTGTTAGACTGACAGCTACTGCAAGAAGCAAACCCTCACATGCATCATTGCCTTTTTTTTTTTTTAATGCTCAGGTGAATCCAGAACAGGTTTTACTAATATGTGGGCAGCTCTGTGTAGTAGCTCTTGCCATGTTAGTGTTGCTGTATTCAGTTCCTCCCATTCAAGGTTGCTGAGCTTATTGGCATCAAGCAGGAGGAGAAAAGACCCTGGTGGAAGGGGCCTGGGAAATCTTGTGGACCAGGCCGGAAGTGGCACCTCATTGGCCACAGCTCCATACCATCTCTGGTAGAGAAAGAGAGTTGAGCAGTGTGTTGGGAAGAAGCAGAAGCAAGCTTAATACTATCATCCTTTAAAATTAGTTTTTTAAAAAAATATATTTCGATGTGTTCTGAAAAGTTATTTCCTTGGATACCCCCCTTTTGCAGATGAAGAAGTGGCAGCTCACAGAATTAAGTGACTTGCTCAGGGTCACAGAGTGTCAGGTGATGGTGTGTGGTCTGGAATCCAGGCCTCATCCATTACCTTGTCCCATGCTTTGTCTTTCCACGAGTTTTTGACTGTGGCCAGCAGTCCTACCTCTAGACTTTTCCGCGTGTGCCATGCCAGCTCTTGGGAGGATTACAGTCATCACCACCATCTGAAGAGGTGCTGGGGACCTCAGCTCCCCCATGACAGCAAACAGACCTAGGGAGAGGGGACTGTGGGGGTACCCAGTGGTTGATGAGGGTTTTCAGAATCTTTTGGGAAGGGGAAGAGGTATATATTAAAGTCAAGTGCCCCAGAGAACAGGGGAATTGGATAGAAGACACATGATTAAAGAGAAACGCATACGCGGACCCCTCTCCCACCACCAGCATCCCAGTACTTGGGAAACCCAAAGCCAAGCCCTGGCTCCTCAGGGATCCCCAGAGGAAACATTTATCCCCCTGGATGTTCCGTAATGATTTAGAGGCCCAAGATCCTGCTCAGATCCTTGGATTCTATGTGATACTGAAGAAGGACTTTTAAAACTAGACCTGGCAGGTCCAAATAAATATCCTCCATTGTGAGGAACAATCTCGTTTGGGCTTCTGAGGCTCTCTTGAGCTTCAGACTCTTTAAAAATATCCTTCATTGACTGTTCACTTTAAAATCCAGGATTGAGACTCCCACCTCACCCCACAACTTCCCTTCCCTTTTGTTTTTCTATGTTGCCTGCTCATCCTTCCTCCTCTCACCAGCCTGGCCTCACCTAGGGAGTGGGAGTTGGCAGGCCTTGCCTAAGGGAGGGTTTTGTTGAGAGGCACCAAGTCCAAAAGGAATCTTTTGTCTACAGGTGCACTTGGATTGTGGGCAGCTCGCAGGGGTGTGTGTGTGTGTGTGTGTGTGTGTGTATGTGTGTGTGTGTGTGTGTTGAGGGAAATTCTTAGGAGTGTGGGTGTGCACACCTGCTCTAAATTGCTTCTACTGCCAGAATGTACTCCTGGAGGGATCAGGAAGGAGTAAGCCCTTAGTCAATTGAGCCAGTCCAGCCCTGAGGACATTGATTCCAGCCCCTTGCTTTCATTGAAGGGAGGAGAGAAACTCAAATAGGAGCCCTCAAGGAGATTGTGTGAAGCTTTCTGAATTCGGTGTCATTTTCATGCAATTTTGTTAGGAATTGGTGTGTTTCATCCCCTCCTGGTTCATTCCGTGAGTCATCCAGAAGGCATCAGAGCCTCGTCATTTTGGCAGCCGCAGGGCATTTGTGCCCAGCTAATTATGGGCAGCTCTGATCTGAAGTAACAAGGTTGAGTCGAGATAGGTTGAGAAATGACCCAGACAGAAACAGGGGCCTGGGCTGGCAGCCCCAGCCACACCATAACTGCACCCGTGGCTCAGATGAGGTCAGGGCATTTTTGCTTTGTGACAGATTTGGGACGCAGAGAAAAGAGTTCAGGCTTTGTACTGACCAAGGCCAGCACTGACGCCAGTGCGGACAAAGAGGTTTGTAGCCAGGGGAGTGGAGGGACGGACAGCTCAGATTTTAGCTGAGGATGATTCTCATGGACCACTAATGTATCATGTGTACCAGTGTCTCTCAGGAAGGTGTTTTTCCCACTGTGCACAATGCAACATCACTGTGTCCCCAGGGTACATGGGACAGAAAAATTCCTGTTAGAACTGGGCACAAAATTGCACTTCTGAACATTTCAGGATATGACCCTTTCAGGATACTGTGTCTAGCACCCAAATTTTGTGGACTCAAGTTTTCATTAAGGCACCAGGCAGTGATGATGATGTGCTTTCCAAATGCAAATTGTAGGAACATTTAATTGAATGGGACCCCTAGGAGCAGTAACCATTCTCAGATCCCAATTAACCTGGTGTATTAGAATGTCTCAGCAGTGGAAGGAATTCATGCCTGGGCTTTGGTGATGCTTCTCAAACAGAGCGTCTGGCACTGTTCATGGAAAAAGGTGATTTCAACTTGAAGCAGAAAGATAAAGTGTGCTTTGTAGAATGTAAAAAAGTCTAACCCTAGCTTCTGCAGAGAGCTGGGCTGCTGCACCACCAATTATGTTGTATGGCATTTTACTTCCAAAGGGCAGCTTTGGTCACGGAGGAGAAGACAAAAGCATGGTGCAGTTTCTTGGGGATTTTTTTTTTTTTGATAGCAAGAGAGATGAGATATAATTTGTATTTTTGAACTCTGCTTTCAGATAACTTTATAAAGGGCTTTAAAACTGTCTTTGTAAATAATCCAGAAGAGTTGGGCTCTAAAGAAGTTTTGAAATACCTTAATCTATTTGTGCTGCTTTTTATCCTTTGTAAAAAACAAAAAGAGATTATTAGATGGTAGGAACCTATGTCTAAATAAACCCGGTGAGTTCTTACATTTATATTCATTTAAAATATTAAAATGACAAGTAATAAGAGAGGTTTTTAGTTATCAGAGCATGTTGCAGAGGTATGAGAGGAAGCAGAGAGTACCATTTTCTAGATTAACTGCTCTACACAGAAATGACCAGCATATAGATTAACCCATAAGAGTACAAATTACTCCCCCGACTTGAAGCTTCATATGGTGATCTGTGGTGGAATGTCCCTCTGGTTATGCTTTTCTTTGGCTATTAATATCATTTGTCTCCCCACCTATCCTGTAGTATTGAGGGACTGTTGTGGGGACATAATGCAGAAGCATTGCCACATGATAAAGACAGCACTCGACATATAATAAAAATCAATATGGATAAGACACATATTACACAGATAATCCCATATGAAATAAATTAAACCCATTTTACAGATGGATTTATTGTTTGGTCCTTGTTCTGTTGACTTCCAGACCTTGTTATCTGTCCTGTTTTCCTGGATCATATTATCTCTCAGATATCAATAATACAGTTTTTGGCTGTGTTGTTTTCAACCAGCCTCCTTTTGGGGGACCACGAGGACATAGTGGCAGGACTAAAGGTCCAGATCACTTCAGTATTCTCCCAAATCCTGCTGGCATAAGGCTCTTTCCCTGTCTGCTTTGTCTGCAGGATTCAGCACCAAGAGCTCTCAAGAGCAAATCCATAGGCAGCTAAATCAAGAAGGTGGCTCTCTTCCCTCCTCTTTGCTCCCCTCTTCCTGCAGAGATGCAAGATGGCTTTGAAATGCCCCTATCTTCCTTCCCTTCTAATTGCCTTATTCAGACGCTTCCAACCTGAACATTTTCTACAGTCCCCTGCCTAATCGCCCTGGAAAGTACCCAGGCAAGCCACTCATGGCCCATCCATCAAAGTACAGTGCATGTCTTCTTTCTCAGACAGAGGACATAATCATCCATGCCTGCAGACGAGAGTGTGTGCCCCGAGTTTCAGTGCAGGATCAGAGACTGGAAGTCTGTATGCCCCCTCCCTTCCTTACAGTCTTTTACTTCTCCACCTGGGGAAAACAGCAGACGGAGGAGAGGAAAGGGAAGTTTAGCTGGCATCATTAAAATGACACTTTCTAGTCTCCTGTGAGCTTTCTCTCAAGTAGATTCTGCTGAGTTCTGCTTGGATTAGTAAGCACAGAGAGTGAGTCATAGAGTGGCCCTCTAGAATTCTCTAGCCTGTGCTTATTATGTAGCACGGAGGTGTCCTGGCTAGAACAGGGCCTCTAATTTACCAGTCTTCTCACTAGGTGAGGTGAATAGGGCTCCACAAACCACTGTGGGGACCAATGGCATCAAATTCTAGTGCTAACAAAGGAAGTTCCATCACAGACAAGGAGTGAGAAGAAGCCAGTGTAGAAACAAGCGACCCCCGCTTCCATGCAAAGCTTTGTCCCCAGCCCATTCTCCAGACAGACAGAGGGGTGCACACACAGACACACTAGCACAGCCTTCGCACGTGTGCTCACACAGGCACAGTATTTACGGCACTCACGATGTGTCCAGCTTCTTTGTGCGCTCACAGCCGGCACTGCACTGTCCGTGGTTACCCTTAGGGTGGCGCTGTTTATTGGCGCCTTTTTGCTTGGCACATTCTGGTTCCTCTGCATGGAATCTCCTTTCTCTTTCCCCTACCCAGAGGATCTGGCAAACTCATGTTGCTCCATGTAAAGTCAGCTGAGAGGTCCCTTCCTCTCAAAAGCCATCTGTGCCTCCACCCACCTCCAACACAAGGGTTTGCTTTCGGGTCCACATTGTGTATAGCACTGTCACCTTGCATCATTTTTTGGTGTGATAGTGTCTGTTGCACATACATCTGTGTCCTCACTACACACTTTGAGAGGTAAAGCTCATCTTTTCATTGTATATAGTACATGTATAGAAATGTGCCTGGCACATAAAGGCAGTTAGTAGATATTTGTTGAATGAATGAATGAATAAATCTTTTTTGGGGGTAGGAATGGTGTACAATATCTGACTACTACTACATGTGGATACTAAGAACTAATTGTTGTTGTGGAGTAAAATTTCTTATGTTTGCCTTTTTTTATAATTTTTTTTTTTTTTTTTTTTTTTGAGATGAAGTCTCACTCTGTTGCCCAGGCTGGATTGCAGTGGTGCAATCTCGGCTCACAGTGCAACTTCCACCTCCCAGGTTCAAGCAATTCTCCTGTCTCAGTTTCCCAAATAGCTGGGATTACAGGTATGCGCCACCATGCCCGGCTAATTTTTGTATTTTTAGTAAAGTCGGGGTTTCTCCATGTTGGCCAGGCTGGTCTCAAATTCCTGATCTCAGGTGGTCCACCCACCTTGGCCTCCCAAAGTGCTGGGATTACAGGTGTGAGCCACAGTGCCTGGCCTCTTGTTATAATTATTGTTGTCTTTCTATTAGAAACATTACCAAAATCTACTTTTACTTCATAACATTCATAAGACTCAATCTATAGAATTCCTCTTCTGGTACAAGTGCTCCCTCATTGGGCTTGGCATCTTATGGACTTACCCTTACATTCTCCCAAGAGAAGTCCCCATTCTTCAGTGGAAGAGATCTAGCTATGTCTACGGGTTTCCTGGTGGCGGGGGCTGGTCACAGACTTAGATTGAGTTGTAGGGGAGTTGGGCAGGGTGAACCCTTTGGATTGCTGGGTAGAAGAAAATTTGACCGGGGTGCAGTCATCAGTTTGGACTCTGACTTCCTAGCTAGTTCTGTATGTGTCAAAATCCTCCAGCATGACATTTGCCATGATGACCAAGGAAATGTAGTATTTTTTCCTTTCAGCTAAATGTTAAAAGGCAAAAAGGCTATTTCTGCTCACCCAGAAAAACATTTTAGCTCTAGCAGAAAACAAAACAAAAAAGTCTTACAACCTTAAAACCAAAAAGAGGCATTGAAATATAGTACCTGCTCCCCATGCTGTTCAAAACATTTCATGAGCAAGCACCTGTAGCACATGTAGGAGAGGGGCCAAGTATGTTCTGAACTAACATTTTAGTGTATTATTTAAAATCTGGCCAGAGCACAGCATATTTGCATGCTTGTCTTTGGGCTCTGTTTCTAAAACAAGGAGAGTGGTGATGAAATCCGCAGCTGGTGTGCTGGCCCCAAGCCTGGGCAGTTGGGGCTCCATCACACCCTGGAGCAGCCAGCAAAGTTGCTGGAGCCACTGATGTGAGTTGCCTTTGGGGTGGGCAGAGTTGTGGAGTCCTCTCCTTTCTCTGTAGCCAACACACGAGAGTCAACATGGAACTTGGGGTCTGTGAGCGTTTGCTGAGCCTGTGATCAGGAGGCACTCCTGGAGAATGAAAGCAGGTAGGTAGGAGACAGGTGGTATCCAGCTCCCAGGGACTCACAGGGAGCCCTAATGAAACAACATGGTTCTTTTTTAAGTGGACCCATTCCTCCCATTACGCCTTCAAACCTTCGGGTTTCCGCTGACCAAAAAACAGGCATCCAGGGTGGATCCTGCCACTGTGCAGTGCCCTGCTTTGGTTAGACAGTGCCCGTGTGAACATGCAGTTTCCTTCTGGCAGGCAGTAGCCTTCTCAGGCTAGAAGAGTAGACAGAGCTTACACCTGTGTATGAGGGGAGTCTGCTGTCCTCATGCTGCCAATGCCCAACCAGGTGAAGGTTGTGTGTGTGTGTGTATGTGTGCACGGACGCTCATATCCTTAAATAGGTATAGGCATATGTCGTCAGTCTTCATTATTTGTGATTTCTGTATTTGGGAATTTGCCTATTTGCTAAAATGTATTTGTAGCCCCCAAATCAATACTCAGGGCTCCTTTGAAGACATGTGCAGGGTAGGGAAACATTTGAGTTGCCTGATGTGCCTGTTCCCAGCTGAGGTCAAACAAGGTGACCTCGGCAGGGTACGGTGGCTCACGCCTGTAATTCCAGCACTTTGGGAGGCCAAGGTGGGCGGATCACCTGAGGTCAGGGGTTTGAGACCATCCTGGCCAACATAGTGAAGCCCCATCTCTACTAAAAATACAAAAATTAGCTGGGCATGGTGGCATGCACTTGTAGTCCCAGCTACTCGGGAGGCTGAGGCAGGAGAATTGCTTGAACCTGGGAGGCAAAGGTTGCACTGAGCCGAGATCACGCCATTGCACTCCAGCCTGGCAACAGAGAAAAACTCCATCTCAAAAAAAAAAAAAAAAAAAAAAAAACAGAAAAGGACAACGGGCAGTGCCCTGGGGCAGGGGAACTGAGGCAAAAGGGTAGGGATTGCAACCCCTCTGCTTTCTCATTTCCCAGAGACGTGGTCTTGGATATCCAAGGAATGAATGAATTCTCAGGTGCTTGCTCCTGCCGGGCACTTCACATTGGATGTCTTTGGACTTGACAGCAGCCCTCTGAGATACCATTATCTCCATTCTGCTGATGAAGAGCAGGCACAGCGAGATTACCTGTATTGTCAGAGGACACACAGCTAGTAAGGGGTGGAATTTAAATTCAAACCTATGACAAGTAAAGATACCATTATCTTTAGTTGATGGCTGACTGGAAAAACAGATGCAACAGCAGGAAGAATGGAGGCTGAAGCTGGTGTATTGTCTGAGTGTCTAAAATCATGGTGCATTTGAGGGAAATGAAGTTGAGTGAGTGGTTGCATGACTCAAGGGCGAGTTAGGGCAGAGCTTCTCAACCTAGGTGATTTTGCACCTCATGACATTTGGCAGTGTCTGGATTCATTTTTGGTTGTTGTCATAACAGGGTTGGAACACAGGGGAAGTGCTACTGGCATCTAATGGGGAGAGGCTGTGGATGCTGTCAAGCCTCCATCGGTGCACAGGACCAGCATCCACAACAAAGAATTATCCAACCCCAAATGTCAATAATGCCAAGCCTGAGAATACCGGATTAAGGTGAAAGCAGGCTCTCGAAGTGTTTTGAGTGGAAGTGTGTTAGGGGCTGAAAAGTTACAAACTATATCCAGAAACTTCAATAAAGGTATTTCCTTCTGATGTGCCATCATTCCTGGCTCAAAATTCACTTTCTTTCTACATTTTCTATATTCAGTAGATATGCTGTGTCTGCGAGCCAGGCCTATTGGTGCCTGTTCTGTGGTGAGCAGGCGCCAATAGGTGACAAGGCAGGCAAGAGAGAGTGTCCCCGGACCTAAGAAACCACGCTGTGGACCCAAAGCCACCTGGAAAAGACTCATGGGATGTGGGACATCACTCAAGGCTCAAGGTCAGCCTGGGGTCCAACAGTAAGGATAAGAACCAGGACAGCAGGTTCCAGAAAGCCAAGTCCCTTCATAAGAGGTCAACCTGACCTAAACAGACACCTTTTTTAAAAAATTATTATTATTATTGTTATTTCTCTAAGCCTTCTTAGCATTTGCAGTGTATCCTGGGGGAACTTGCAGTTTTCAGAGACAGACTCATGAATAAAAATGAGTTGTGTAAATTCCTGTATTGAGAGTATTTGCCAAGTGCTGCAGGGCTCCAGAGGAGGTGACGGGCACCTTGGCCTGGAGAAACAGAGGAGGGTGAAGGTTTCTGGGTAAGTCACTGCTGGAAACTAGAAGGTGAAGGGAGAGTCCAGGCAGAGGGAAGAGCATGGTGGGAGGCAAAGGTACCAGCAGGCAGAGGCAGGCAGGGTAGGAGTGTGCTATGGGCAGGGCAGGGAGGCGGGAGGTGCGGTGAGGGGAAGACCACAGGGAACTCCCCAGAAAGCAGAGAATTGGGTGCCTCCTGCGAGTGTCCACTGTGGTTTCCAGCGAGAATCTCTCCAAAAGAAGAAAGATGTGCTGTCCTGGCAGGAAGGCGGAGACATTCATTTCCAGTCCCTCTGTGGTAGGGTAGGGGTGACCCTCTCTCCAAGAGGTATGATAAAGCCAGTGTCCCCATTAGCATCAAAATAGAGAAGATAGTTCCTTCATTAAAAAAGCAAATTTTGCTGGCACTAGATACCCTTTACAGAGGGCAGGGCTCTGGGAGCCTCCCTGCCTGGGTTCCCATCCCAGCTTCTGGGGTTCCTCTGTGTGCAGTCTGGGGTAGTTAACTTAATTTCTCTGTACTGCAGTTCCCTATCTGTAAAATGAGTAGATTAATTGTTCCTGCATCCATAGGTGTTTTATGAGTTTAAATGATTTAGTGCAAATAAAGTGCCTGGAATGGTGCCTAGAATGTAGTAAATTCTCAGAATTAACCAGTGTTACTCTCTTTTTACCATTTAGGGACAGCAGAGGAAAGGGCTTTAAGAGAGTGTCATGTTCTAGAGCTGAACTTGTGAACTTGCACCTAGGTGTGCTGCAATTGGCTGACAGGTGTGCTTTTTAAAAAATTGAATTTGAATGCCTTTGCGTGGAGCTGGCATGATCCATGATTCGTCATAGTCCATCCTCTACCCCACCCCCTTGTCCCAAGCCTGTCCAGCATCACACATGCAGTGTCCCCTGCACTTGGCTGCCTAAACATGAGAGCAGAGGACACTGGCAATTGCATTAAGTGGAGAGAAGTTACAGGAGGAACATTGGCAGGATTAGCCACAAACTGAGTCAGCTGTCATGCCACACACTTGGTGAGAGCCCTGCTTATAAAGCAGCTGTGAATTTCACATGTTGGGTTCAGCCTGGGAGCTTATTGATGATCACTTTCTATGGCCAGAGGGGCATCCTGCAAGCTTCTCTCTCCAGGAGACAAGCTGCATCCAGGTCCAACCTTCCTCTCAGACCTGCGTCTGCACTGCTAGCACAGCCTCCTCCTTCCTACGCCTCCACCTGACCTGGTCCTATAACTGTGACATTGCCCCTTACAGCCACCCAGTGGTAGACACTCCAAGGCAGGCAAGAGAAGCAGCCTGCTTTCCCTGGCACTCACCAGCCCGAAGAGCTGTGCTAGTGGTAGAGTAAGGAAAGAACCCTGGCCTCAGAGGTAAAAGACCTCACTGAAGTGTGACCTTGGTCAGGTCACTGAGCCCTGCAGTCCTCTTCCTTGTCTATAACCCCTGGGGTACTGTGTTGCTTGCAGCACCTCCTTGGTTATTGGGTTGTTAGAGAGAGGCAGTGTTTGTACTGGTGCCTTATTATTATTATTTTTAATGTTACTCTGCAAATGATGGACATTCAAAATAATTAGCAATGCTGCATTATTTCTTGAAGTTGTGGCCAACCATCCACAGCCTGGGCTAGAAAGCAGGAATGGGGATGTCGATTGTGGTGAGGGTCCCAAATTGTACTGGGGAGAAGATAGATGGAAGCAAAGAAACTCTATACACAGAGGATTTCAAAGAGTTAGTACCAAAAAGACTGTAAAATATCTTAATAACGTTTGTATTGACCATGTGTTGAAATGACATTTCAGATATTTTGGATTAAATAAAATATTAAATATTTATTAAAATTAATTTTGCATGTTTCTACTTTTAAGTGTAGCTTTTTTTTTAATATAGTAGAAAATGTGCAGCATATTTCACTTTAGACCAGCTGCATTGCAAGTGCTCACTGCTCACATGTGGCTATCATTGGACAACACAGCTATAACCATATACAAATTGCATTCTGTACGTGCCATTGGACTTCAAGACTTTTTCCTCCTTCTCCTTGGAGTAGCCTCAACTCTAACTTCTTTCTCTGGATAATTCCTGTTCATCCTTCAGAGCAAGGTCTAGCATCAAATTCTCTTGGAAGAGTTTTCTGACCCCTCAGTCTGGGGCCCCTTTTCCACAGCTCCTGATGATCGGCACATAGCCTGGGGCACACGGATAGTTTATAGGAACAGTGGGAGAGAATACTTGAAATGGAGTGTTTCCAGATCAGATCTGTGTTGTAGGATTTTTCCTGTCCAAGTGGCATAGTCCTCAAATGAAAAAGTTTGAGAAAACGCTTTAAACATTTCATCCTGCTGTAGACAGGTTCAGTGTGACTATAAAGGTTATGAATGGGAATCCAAAGAAATATTTGCAGAATCATACTTACTTTCTACCCCAATTCTGTAGGATCACCGTGTCTGTGATTGGCTGTCAGTTACAAGCAGTGATTTTTCTCTATGTTCATAGCTTAATAGACTTCTGGATCTGGGTGATTTTTAATGGAGCTTATTTTTAGGTGCATCTGATCACATGATTTGGTAAATATTGGACCCAGAAACTGATGGAAAAAACAAATCCCACATGAATTTGTTGTGCCCTTTATTGTATAGTAGAGAGATGAAAATGAGATAGGGAGACATAAGGAAATGCTATTGTTACATTTAAAAATGGCAGCTTTACACATGTAAATGACTAGGATTGGCTATTGTCGCCTTCACAGCAACTGAGTTGGGTTTGAGTTCCTGTTCCTGTGGCTGCAAGGACTTTGCCACATTACCCAATCTTAATTTGTCTCTGTCTCCTTATCTTCCACTGGGCATAGTGACCATCTGATAGTGTGACTGTAAATAGGTAGAAATGAGATAACACATCTAGTAGTTAGAATCTATTAACCTCCAGTTAAGTCAAGTTTTTGCTATTCTTTTTAGTTATTCACTTATAGTTTTGTTAAGTAATGGTTCTCTATGGTCTTTTTAAAAATCTAGTTATCAAGGACTAATAAAGGAGCATTAAATTTACCCATATGGTGTTGTCCTCCTCAGTTTCTCTTTGTTCTAATTTTTAGATGGTGTTTGTTTTATAAAATATTCATCCTTTACAGTGTATCTTAAATGTACCTGACCTTGTTTGCTCCTGTTACCATTTTTTTTTTCAATTTTTAAGGGTCTAATTTATTGAGGTATTACTTACATGCAATAAAATTTACCCCTTTAAGTGTAGGACTTGATGAATTTTGATAAACATGTACAGTTGTGTAAACACCAAAATGGGGAGTTGTCCAAGTGGTATAAAGTGATGGTTATGCAAGATGAATTAATTCCAGAGATTTGCTGTACAATACATGTCTGTGGTCAACCATACAATTTTTAAGTGGGCACTTAAAAATGTATAAGAGGGTAGATTTCATGTTAAGTGTTTTTACCACAATAAAACAAGAAAAACAAAAAGACACAAGACACTTTTGGAGATATCTGTTACCTTGATTGTGGTGACGGTTGCATAAGTATATGTGTGTGCCCAGACTCATCCAATTGTGCGTGTTAAATATTTGCAGTTTTTGTATGTCACTTCCACCTCAGCAAAGCTGTTAAAAATGATATAGAAGAGGTTATATATATTTATTTATTAGATAGGGTCTCACTGTCGCCCAGGCTGGAGTGTAGTAGTGAAATCCTGGCTCACCACAACCTCTGCTTCCTGGGCTCAAGCGATTCTCCAGCCTCAGCCTCCCAAGTAGATGGGACTACAGGCATGCGCCACGAACACTTGGCTAATTTTTGTGGTTTTTGTAGGGCCAGGATTTTGCCATGTTGGCCATGCTGGTCTTGAACTCCTGAGTTCAAAGCAATCTGCCCTCCTCGGCCTCCCAAAGTGCTGGGATTACAGGTGTGAGCCACGTGCCTGGCCAGGACTTCTATATTTTTTTAATTTAGGTGATATCATACCTCTCTGCCCCTCCTTGTATACTGGCACCTGCCCATTCCTGAGTTCTTGATTTTAGCTATCAGATAGCTGGCATATGTCTTTGAAAAGCTTTCTTGGTAAAAGTCTTATGATTGATGTATTTCCTTGGTTCTAAAGTATCTGAAAAAAGGGTTTTTGCTTCTTCATACCTCAACGTACGTCGCCCAGGTAAAAATACTTCCTTGCCACAGTCATTTCCTCCTGATTGTGCAGCTCTTGACTCCTAATGGAATGGGGCGGTAAGCTCAGATCAGCCTGCTCTCTGTTCCTTTGTGTGCAGGTACCGTGCTTTCCTTGCCTACCTGCTCATGAGAACAGTTGCTTTAACCCTGAGTATATCTAGGTGTAAATGCTCCTTTGTTCCTTTTCCTAGGAAATTGGTGCTTTACTTGCATTGGATTTCTTGTCCTTGGGAGGTGTACAAAATGAATTTCTCAACCTCCTTTCAGCTCTCTCCCCGGTTTCTTCAGCCTGTCAGACTCTGCTCCGGCAGGCCACGTCAGCCAGGAACTTCCCTTCTCCCCTCTATAGCCCTCTGTCTCCTTTCTGCTCTTTCTGTCTCTGCTATCCTGCCCTCTGGCTCCCGACTCCACTGCAGCATGAATGTGCTTTGCTGTGTCACTAGACTCCTGGACCCTAAATCCAGTGGGCCCCTGGTGGTTCTTCTGTTGCTTTACCAGTTGGCAGCAGCAGATGGGGTTTTTGACATTCTCTTCTCCCTTGGCATTTCTGACAGAGTTTCTTCTTTTTGTCTCTAACATCTCCCAAGCCATTTCTTCTGAGTCTTCCTCCAGATCTCCCCTTCCTTGGGCCATCCCTTAGATCTCCCTGCAATCCCCCTCCCCGCCCTGGTTTCACCTTTAATCACCCCCCTTCTCATTCTCCACTCTCCCTCTGGGTTATGTCCTCTGTTTCCTTAGCTTTGACCATCACCTCCATTCACTTCCCTGCTTTGGCCCTCATATACTTAGATAAGGCTTCTCTAATTAGGGTGTTAGTAGTACCTGCTCATAGTTTTGTTGTGAGGATTACATGAGGGACAATACATAAAGTGTTTAAAAGAGTCCAGCACATAGTAAGTGCTCAATGAAACCTGGCTGTTAGTAATATGTTGTTATAAGTATTATTACTAATGTGTTTCTGCTTTGTCTAACTTTAATTCTTGGAGACCTAAATCATATCTTACTACTTTTTTAACACTCCCTCTTAACACGCCATCACAGTGTGTCTGAAGTATAACAGAAGCTCAGAAATGCTTGTTAAAAATTAATTAATGGGTACGTTCTCAAAAGTATTGAAAATAAGCATTTAAGCAAAAACTATACAAGAATGTTCATAGTGCTCTTTATAATAGCTAAGAAGAGGAAAAAACCCAAATGTCTATTGGCAGATAATGGATAAACAAAATGATATATCTATACAATGATGTATTGTTCAGTCATAAAAAGGAATGAAGTAAGATACACGCTATGACGTGAATGAACCTAGAAAACATTAAATGAAAGAAGGCAATCACAAAAGGACACATATTGTGAGATGCCATTCATAAGAAAGATCCAGAATAGGCAAATCCATAGAGATGGAAAGCAGATTAGTGGTTTCCAGGGAGGGGATGGGGGAGAGAAAGTGGGGAGTGACTGCTTGATGGACATGAGGCTCTCTCAGAGTGATGAGTGTTTTGGAACTAGATAGTGGTGATAGTTGTGAAACATGGTGAAAGTACCAAAGTGTCACTAATGGTAAATTTTTGCTACATGTGTTTTACCACTATTTTTAAAATGAATGAATGATTGGATGGATGGATACATGGATCATGTGAAGACATACTGCCTGAGGTTTTGTCAGTGCAATGAGACCAGCAATCAATTCCTCACTGCCACCCTGGAGGGTCACATGCACTGGTCCCCCCTGCGTTATGATGACCCAAGTGCTTCAGCCTCACATTGCTGCACCCCCCTTTCTGTATCTTCATGGCTCATTGTGAGAAGCGAAGGAGCTGTCCAAGGATGTTGTGATACGTTCCATGTTGTTGGTAACACACTTGGAGGTGATATCTCCTGGCAGCTGCAGAGAAAGCCAGTTCAGTAAGTTTGGGGTTATTAGGGAAGAAGGGGAAAAATGGTGAGAATGTGCCCTAGGAAAGTAGGGTCCTCAGACATGGAAAACAAAATATCATATGTTCTCACTTCTAAGTGGGAGCTAAGCTATGAGGACACAAAGGCATAAGAGTGATATAATGAACTTTGGCAACTGGGGTGTGGGGACATTTGGAGGTAGGTGAGGGATAAAAGACTACATATTGGGTAGAGTGTACACTGCTTGGGTGATGGGTGCACTAAATTCTCAGACACCACCACTAAAGAGCTAATCCAGAAAACACCTGCACCCCAAAAACTATCGAAATAAAAGTTTTTTTTTTTTTTTAAGACAATAGCATCCTAAGATACCTTAATAAAGAAAAATCAGAGAAGGTCTTTTGCAAGCAAATCTTATTAGAAATACTTTTTAATGGTTGAGATTAAAAACATATCTCCTAAATGATCCTCCCAGGAAACTCTGAAGTTCTTGAGGATAAAGACCTTGGCTGTCTTGCTAATGTTGTCTCCCTGAACCTTGCATGGGTCCAGGCACTGAGTGGGCGCTCAGTAAACATGGAGTATTGACTCAGATCCTGAATATTGAAATAATTGATTATTGAATCAGATATTGAGCCAGATAATTTTCCAAACAAAATGAATACCACCCTGTGCTTCTTGTTTGTTTTTTCCCATCACCCATTTCTGGGGGAGTTTTTCAGGTTTTGCAGGTAGACCTGGGACTAGGAACATTGCGGAAGGTCGTTGATCAAAGACAGAACTTCAGTCAGTTACCAGAGATATTTTCTCCCCTGTAAATGATAGACCATCCTGCGGTACCCTGCCTTCTCCCTGCTGTTTATGAAGATGGATTATTTCTGATTCAGATATTTCCAATCCTTTAATTCTTTCTTTCTCAGTGAACTAAGCTCTTTTACTCTTCAGTGAAAATGGCACTGTGCATAAGTGTCTGGCATCCACACTAGGAAAAAGCTTTCTGTGAATATGTGGCCTTTTAGAATGAAGGCAGTGATCTTTAGAGTTCTTAATTACCCAAGCCACCAACTCATCTAAGCCCTGGTCCATACTCCAAAGAGGAGGGAAGGATTTGGATGTCAGTTTAAGCCTTAGCATCTGTTCTGTATTCAGGGCTCATAGTACAAATGTGTTACTTTCCACCCCCCTCAGTGGAATGTATTTTTCTTATTTTTCCCTCTATAAAACATGCATGTGCCTTAGAATTTTCCCATTGGAGTTTATTTAATAATTACACAGGTTTACTTTTTATTATATGTTAATGATTTTACTAAGTTGATAGATTAAACTTAGAAATTATTAATGGATTCATATATGAAAACTGTTAGGAACAGGAGTCTCACAAAGGTTCAAACTTTCCACATATCAGTATCATCTAGTTCAAGGGTCAACAAACTATGGGCCCATGGGCCAAATCCCATTGACCATATCTGGCCCTTTACAGAAGAAGTTCGCCAACCCCTGGTCTGGTTCAACACTTAGCATAAGCTACTGCTCATACCTACCCTATTGTGGCCTATGTTCTGTCATTGATTGATTACTAAAATTGGTTTGCCATTCTCAATTCTCTTCACTTGTACTAACTATCATTTATGACTTCAGACCTACTAGTTAACTTCTCTGAGATTCAGGTGCCTCATCTGCAAAAAGGGGACATAATACAGTTTTCATCATTAAGCATTTCATCAAGTGAATTTACATATACAGGTTGAGTACCCCTTATCCCCAGGAATCTTGGGACCAGAAGTGTTTCTAATTTTATTTTAATTTTGGAATATCTGCATGTGTATAATGAGATATTTTGGGCATGGGACCTAAGTGTCAACATGAAATTCTTTTGTTTCATATACACCTTATGCACATAGCTTGAAGGTAATTTGATAAAATAGTCTAACTGGTTTCGTGCATGAAACAAAGTGCTGACTGCAGTTTGACTGCACCTCATCACATGAGTTCAAGTGTGGAATTCTCCACTTGGCAGTACTCAAAACGCTTCAGATTTTGAAGCATTTTGGATTTCAGACTAGGGATGCTGAACCTGTATAAATCACCTAGCATACTGTCTGGCACTTAGCAGATCCTTTCTTCTTTCTACCTCTTCCCTAAAGAGTATGACCATTTATCCATGAAAACAAAATTAAATGGCACTACAGTGTAGAAGTAAATTTAAATTTGCTATCACTCATCCTGGGTTTAAATCACTGTTCTGCCGCTTACTAGGTATGTGACCTTGAGCAAGAGGCTTAATCTCATTAAACCTCCTCTAAAACCAGAGATAATAATGGTATCTATGTCCTAAGTACAATCATGACCCTTCAGTATACAGTGCACGTCAAGTGCTTAGCATAATGCCTTGCACCCAGTATATACTAATTAAATGGTAGGATCTATTATTGTCATCATCAGTGTTATTATTAATTTCTTAGGGTATACAAACTATTGGTGAGGATCGTGGCATTCATCAGCTCTACCCACATTTGCCAACATCAACTCTTCTAGTCAGCCAAACCTTTTCCCACTGAGCTTCACTTAAGCGAGCAAAGAAAACATGTTTTCCTGGGGAAAATGAATCTAGAGCTTCACCATCCGCATTTGGTGCATTAGAAACATTCCAAAAGGAAAAGCAACAGAGAGGCTGGATTTGCACATTTCTTTCAGACCTGCCGCCTGATTCCCTTCACACTTCCTGGCTGCATTGTCAACAAGTCCTCTTGGCCTTAGCTGTACCTGTGTGGCTGTAGTAGCACCACTCACATTTCTCAGGGGTTGGTGTGGCGAGAGGCCTCGCTGCTCTGGTGGAGCTGCCCAAGGGACATCCATTCATTGGTTTGCTTGTTTATTCATTTGCTTCAAATTTATTTTACTGTACTGGGTGCAGAGGTAACAAAGAATATTAATACCTAGCCTTTCCATTAAGGGGCTCACCATCTTGGACCCCAGTTTTGAAGATATATTGGAGAGGCAAGAGTTTGGGGGCTGGGAAATCTGACAGTTTAAAAATAATCCAAGCAAAGATGGTGAATGGATTCATAGGGTGATAGAGGGGAGAAGGGGGTACTCGGCTGGCCAGGGATGAAGCTTTAGTTGGTATGAAATTTCTAAGCTCATTCATGTTCTGAGTGGGTCCTTTCTAAACATAACTCCTTGACTATAAATCCTTTTTACTCCAGGGATCATTCCATAAGGAGTGTAGCCCTGGCTGGCTTTGCAGTTTTCTCCCTCACATCATGCAGCTGTTGTTGGGCACGGAGCATGCTGTATGCACTAGGAAGTGAGTGTGTCTCCTGGTACCCTGGTGCCCCTTGAACAAACACAGTCCCAGGAACAACAACTGGACTTCTGTGCAAGCTGAACTTCTGTTTCTACTTCTGTGCAAGCTGAACAAAGGCACCAGCCTACTTTTCCCAGGTCCAGGAAAGACTGCAGTGCACCATGATGCTAAAGACAGAAGTGCTTCCCTTGGCCTTGGGTCCAGGTGACCATAATTCATGTGCAGAAACTGGCATGACACTTTATAGAACAGCAAGTTCCACTGGGGCGGGATTGCTGACAGCTGTGCTTTTCTTGTCAAACACTGGCTTGGGAGAGTCAAAAATAGACGGTCCTGGGACCAGTCTGGGTTCAGGAAGTGGCATGAGCAAGTTGCCTCCCCCTTAGGGAGAGTGAGCCACATTCCTCAGAGTGACAGGCTGCCTGGGAGGGTAAAGAACAGGGCAGTGGCCAGGCTGGGGCGGGATGATTCAGATGCCTGGCCTTCCGGCTGCCATGGTCCTTCTCCCACCAGCCAGGCCCTCCTTGCTCTGCCAGCCAAGGACTCCCATTTCTCCCTGCTCCTTTGTGCCATGGCTCACCTCTGACTATGACGCTTCCTGCTCAGAAAGCTCTGTGGGACATCATCGCTGGGCAAGGAAAGTGTAAACTCATCCTGTGAGGCCCCTTGGAGTCCACGCGTATCTTATCTCATCTCTCTTTAGACTCCGCTTCATGCCCTTTATGCTCCAGCCACTCCAGACTCCAGCTTGACATTCCCCCAGAATGCCCATGCTTTCCCACCTCATGGCTTTTTCCTCTAGTTCTTCCCATCCTGCAGAGTGCTTCCTACCTGTGCGCATTCCATAGGTCCTTCAGGGACCAGCTCACATTACGTATGGTGATCGTAACATTTATCATCTAAACAAGGATTTTTTCAGAACAAATTTCACAAACTACCCCTCCCTTTGGGCCATGAGGTCATGCAGTCACCCAATCCAAAAACCCTTTACAAAGAGGACTGTATCCGTGTCTTATCTGGCTCTCTCAATTTTTTCTTGTTGGAAAGGTTGTCACAGATCCCCCTGCCACAGAGTATGGACATCAGGGTAGACGCTTAGTTTCGGCTCCAGGTTCTAAGCTCCCTCAGAATAGACACAGTGCCCAGTGAGTCTTGTCCCCTCACCAGCAGCCTGTACGACCCCTTGCCCAAAGATGATGCCCACAGACCCTCCAAGTAGCTGTTTGCTGGTGAGCACGCTTCGATGCTGCATGGCTGCATGCTTACATGCCTTCCTCTGTCCCCAGCACCACTTACTGAAGTTATGCACATCATTGCAGGAGAGGGCGTGCCCACAGCTGCAAAGTCTTTGGCACGCAAGGCAAGGACTCTGCTTCAGCCAGCATGCCAGATTTTGGCCCTCAGGCAGCTGCCCAAAGAGCTCTTGCCAGTGCTGTGGCTCTTGCTAATATTTAATGATTGTCAGAGAGGGACCACCTGTGGGTCATGCTGGCCACACATTACTTTAGGCAAGAAACCCAGAGTGTGGCTTCTTGTTTTGCGTCAAGTCCCTTAGCAATCAGGGCAGGGCCCTAGTTTTAAGATGGCTTAGCCCACACTGGAGTACCTAGTTAAGTAACAGGTTCATAGTCCAGCCTTGGCTCTGAGGAGGGCTTGTAGGAGAAATAGTTGTAGTTTCTTTCGACAATTCTGCATTTGCTGTAAGAGCTTATTGAAGATTCCTTTAAGGGTTCTTAAGATTGATCTCCAATAAAGCAGTGATTTTCAACTCTTTTTCTCCCTTAGCTGGAGAATCCTTGTTTCAAACAACATCTTGGGTGGACATTCTGAAATGGGAAACAACCAAGTAAAGCTTTTGTGGGCAAAGGCAGTGTTAGGACTTGAAGTTCTGTGCCCTTGCCACAGGCTCCCTTTATAGAATTTCTGAGAAAACAGCTTAAAAATCACTGCTGTAGAGTTTAGTAAGGAAGATACGTGTCCTGGAATCACAAGTGATTTGAGTTGCTGACAAGTGATTTGAGTGAAGCACAGGCTAAGACGGGTGGGAGGACAGGTGTTGCCCACTAGCCCTACAGGAGGTGTTTAATGGATGCTGGTGGGTGGGGAGCTGCCTGGGCTTGCCCAAGGCCACTCAGCTCCATTATAAGTCTCCCAAGCCCAGGACTGTGCATTACACCCAGCAAGGGAAACAGGACCCTCTCCAGGGATGCCTTCCCTGCATCACCCCCACCCCAAACTCCTAGGAATTGAGGGAATCTGTCCCTTTACAGAATGGCAGCCCCTGCTTGGGATATGGGAGCAGCAGTGAGAGACTGACCTCATCCAAAGTGGATGATCCTCTCCAGGTATCCCTTGGTCTTATTTCCATTAAGCTGGAGATGGGAATAGTCAGAAGTAGCAGTCACATTTTAACAAGCTATGTTTCACAAGATACACTTGACCTTTGCTGTAGTGATCAATAACTGAGCATGTACCCTCTGCCAGGCATGGTCCTATATGCTGTGCATGCACATATTATCCCATTTCATTTTTACAGCATTCCCACTTTATAAAGGCTGTTCCAGTTAAGAATTTTAATAAGAAGTCTTGGTGCATTTCTTGCACCTTTTTCTTAAAGTATGACCCTGAGAGTTACAGGAATGGGAGGCTATTTATTTCTAGAGAAGTTCTCTCTGGCTTCCCAGGAGGAGAGTCAGGTCCATACCCTTTATCCCCATCCCTTGTTTGGCCTGATGGAGGGTGTCTGGCCCTACCTGAACGAGCCTTGGAAGGTTTCGCTGCAATTCTGACTTAGTCTTTAATTGACTGTCCCGGACAGATTGAGAACTGAAACCCATCAGAAAGAAGCATGAGACTGAATTTCTCCTGAGAGCTCAGCTCACTTTTAAAAGTAAATTACTTATATCCTCCTCGAGGCAGTAAAAGCACATTTGTTTGGTTGTGGCATGGGGAGGCCACGGGGACTATAACTTTGTGAAAATCAAGGTTTAAAATGTGTGACAAAAAGCAATAAAATCATGTTGATAGACATAAAAGAGATCAACGTGGAATGTGCCCTGGTAGCAGAAACAGGGTGGAGGAAAGTTGGAATTCACAAACGTGTGTACAGATCTCTGGTTTTCTAAGTCCAGTTAGAAGATATTCAACCCATGTCACATTCTTGGACCATAACATCGCTCTAATGTTGATCTAGAAGCTGCCGTCTATTGTACAGATGAATCCGTCTATGTTAACAAGGCTAATCAATCAAGGAGGAAAATCAAGACAGGGAGCTTGTGAGAGTGGATGTTGTTTCTGGTCACAAGGCTTCCAGTTCAGCGCTGTACCTCTGACCCTCCCCAACCAAACAAGGTTCTGTTTATCCAGACCAGGGGGCCACCAGGTCAGGTTTGCAGTCGGTTATTCCCACTGAGGAGAGGGGTTTGTGCTTTCCTGTTTAATTGCTTGTCTGGCCAAGCCATGAGTTGCAGGGTCTACCTCTTTGTTGGCCTTTTCCAGGAGGAGGTAATGGGAACTCAGTGCAGTGACATAAATCCTCTTTCCAGACTATTATTCAAGGTTTGAAGGGAGATAAAGTTAAATTTAACCTCCCACTTCAGCTATTTTCACAAGAAAAATAAAAATTTAAAGCATATTTCCTGGTGATTCCATCATCTTTCTTATCAGAGATTTACAAATAATTCTAAAAGTTGAGAATTTCTGCAAAGTCTGAATACCCTTGAGCCTTTTTCCTGAGAGATAAGATGGTGTATTTATGCACATACATTCAGATAAGAGGTTGCAAATGTTTTTGCTTAAACCTCATCGGTAAAGGTTGTGATAAGTACCAATAATACTTTATTAATTTTATACTTGTATTCTTTGATAACATAGAAGGCATATTATAAAACAAGCAAACATGTACATAAAAAGAGGAGATAAAGATGAAATAAACAGTATTGTAAAATGTCTCACTAGCCCTGATGGCTTTATACTGTCATCAGCTGGTATCTCAAGACATAGAGATATTTGGAGTCACTTAGAGTGACATTTATTGTTAACGATTTTGAGTATAAATCCCTATTTCCAGTTATTTTATCCATAATTTCACATTTGTTTGCTGAATTGTCACTGTTTTTCAACTTTATGGTAGGGCTGGCAAAAGCTTTTACTAGGGGAATGAGAGGCCCTACCATTTCTTGGTGTTGTGTTTGCATTATTATCTTCAACTCATGCTTTTTTTTGCAGTAATCTTTTTTTAAGTGAAATTTTTTCTTAAGTAGATCATGCATAGAAGCACATAAGTGCTTCATCTCAGATCGTAAGTGTACAATATGAATTTTCACAAAATGGACACACTCATATGACCACTACCCAGATCAAGGGAGATAGAACATTCCCAAAGCCCCCATGGTGGCTCTCCAAGTCACTCTCACCCTCTTCTTTCCCAAAGTAACCCCCAAAGTGACCTCTCTTTTGATGTCTGTTACCTTATATTACTTTTGCCTGTGTTTGAGCTTTATGTGAATGAAATGATGGCATCTATTCTCTGGCGTCTGGCTGCTTTTGCAGTACATTCTGCTTGCTGGATTCATCCATGTTGTCACATGTAGTTGCAGTTTCTTTTGTTTAAGTGCAGCACTCCATTCTGTGACAGCCCCATTTCATTATTCCTTCTACTATTGAGGGCATTTGTGTAGTATCCAGTTTGGGGCTATCATGACTACTGTCTCTGTGAGCATTACTGTCCCTGGGTTTTGGTGAACATATGCCCACATTTATGTAGCATGTGCACCTAGGAGTGGAATTGCTGAGTCATAAGGTATGTTCATTGTTAGTAATACTGTCCAAAAGTATCAACATACGTTTCCTAATGAGCACGGGTTGAGGAGCTCTTCCATGCTCACTAACACTTGGTATTACTGTCATCTTCTTAGCTTTAGCCGTTCTGGTAGATACTGTCAGCATGGTCCTTAGGTCAGACAAGGGAGTCCCTCAGGCCCTGTGTCACAGAGGGCCCTGCACTAGTGCTACTCAGGAGTGTGCCAGGTCTGGAGGGTGGTTGCTTGCAAAGAGCCACAGGACCACTTCCAGGGCCTGCTTGTCCTGCAGAAGGTAGCCTGAAGGGGTAGCCAAGAGATGCTTCTCATCAGAGATGGGATGGAAGGAAGAGTGAGTGCACAGAGCTGGTTCCTGTGGGCTTCCTAGTCTACATGTATGTGAGGGAGCCTTCGAGGAGTAGGATGGAGCCCTGGGTTGGGGGAAAAGGGTGCCATGACCAGAGCCTGGCTCTCCCCCTTGTAACAGGCTTCCAGTGCCGAGGAGGCTGGTAATTCCACATTTGGACCTGGTCCTCTGAGTTTACACTCCCTTGAGGAGTGTGACAAGGTGAAACCAGTGGAGGTGGGCTGTGGGAGCACTTGGTGGGCAGAGGCTGAGTGGCATGGTTTTTTGAGAGACCAGGGAGTGCCTGCTGACCACCATGCTCGGCCTGTATTTGCCCTTTCCTCGGCCACTGTCCAGGTAGGGGTGTGATGGTAGAGTGATGGTGGGCAAGCAGCTGAGCCTGGGTCAGGGGGTGAAGAGCCTCCCTGACTTCCTGGGGAAAGAGGACAAGAAGGTGGATATGCACCCCATGGGCTTCCAGGCAGATAAGAATAGGGAGATGGGGAAGTGGCTGTGGGTGCCTATTGGCAGCAGGATCCTTTCCTTTCATCCTTGCCTGCCTCCTAGAGCTCACTGTCCCAAAGAAAGATAATGTGAGTGACAGGTGTCATTTTAATTCTCTAGTAGCCATGTTTAAAAAAAAAAAAAAAAGTATGCAGAAAGAAGTAAAATTCATTTTATGTTGACCTAATAGAGCCAAAATATAATTTCAATAAGTGATTAATGTAAACCTTACTAGTGAGACGTTTACATTTTTTTTTTTTAACTAGGTTTCAGAGTCAGACGTGTATGTTGACGCTTCCAGTCTGACCTCAGTTCAGACCAGCTGCATTGGTTAACCTCCTGGACAGGGCAGCCCCAGAGGGGATCATGGCCTTTGGTAGGAAATTAAATTAATTTGGGGTTTGTACTCTCCATAGCTATTTAATGTGAACTGTGTTGCCTTTCCATGGTTTTGATTTTGTTATGAAGATATGTTTGTAAAAATAGGAAGATAGAATATATTTTAAGTTTGTTAGGTTGAATTTAAACTTTTAACATCGAGCCATATGGGGAGGAAGGTGTCTCCATTTCTACCTTTGCCCATAAATTCTGGTAGCAGTCAGTGGTCAAGAGAGAGGCAGGGTTGGTGGTGGCCATGGTCAGATGCTGTCCATCTTAGTGTATCCAGGCAGGGACACAGGCAAGGACCATTTCTTACTCATCTTTGGGGCTTCAGAGCCCCAAAGATTCTTTGCGACCTGACCAGAAGTTGCTTTTTATCACTTACAGGTTTGAGGTTTTCTAGGAAGGTGATGCAGGTTTTAAAAATCACGTAGTTGAGAAGCCTGGCATCAATAATCACATACTAAGGGAACAAAACTCAGTTCTTTGTGTTGTGTCAGTAGGTGCCACATGAAGGGGTAGCATAGATCTGCCTTTTTCCCCCATATTCCTAGAGCCTAGTGTACAGTAAGTGCTAATGAATTAACTTGTTTATTCAACATGTGTTTACTGAACACCTTTCATGTGTCAGGTGCCAAGTGATATATTACCTTCTGGGGATACAACAGTGAACAAGACAAAGTTCTTGCTCTCTTGGAATTTATGTATTATTGATAGGAAGCCTGTTTTGTTAATAATAATAAAAAAGTCAGGCATGGTGGCTCATGCCTGCAATCCCAGCACTTTGGGAGGCCAAGGCGGATGGATCACCTGAGGTCAGGAGTTTGAGACCAGCCTGGCCATCATCATGAAACTCTGTCTCTATTAGAAACTCCAAAAATTAGCCGGGTGTGGTAGCAGGCACCTGTAATCCCAGCTACTAGGGAGGCTGAGGCAGAGGGAATTGCTTGAACCCAGGAGGCGGAGGTTGCAGTGAGCTGAGATGGCACCACCGCACTCCAGCATGGATGACAGAGTGAGACTTTGTCTCCAAAAAAAAATGATAATAATAATAAATTGTGGTCACAGCTCAAATGACATTCTGACATATGATGGATTCTCAAAGAGCTCAGAAGAAAAATAGTAGTTTTCCTGAGTCTCAAAAGATATGATTAGTCAGCAGACACAAGGGATATTTAAATACCTGAAGGAGGGGTCCTCCTGGCCACGCAGAGGATGTGGGATTTCCTGGTAAGGGATTAAGGGAATCCATTCAAGAACACTTGTCTCAAACTTATTTTGACTTACAAACCCATGTCTGTACTATTCTTTGTCACCTGACAGATAATTGTGTTTTATCACTTACAGATGTAGGGTTTTCTAGGGGCTGATGGGAAGGAGATATACATTTGAAAAATGGCATAGGGTTGGGTGTGGTAGTGCATGCCTATAATTCTAGCACTTGGGCAGGCCGAGGTGGGTGGATCACTTGAGCTCAGGAGTTTAAGACCAGCCTGGGCAATGTGGCGAAACCTTGTCTCTACAAAAAAATACAAAAACTAGCCAGGCGTGGTGGCATGTACCTGTAGTCCCAGCTACTCAGGAGGCTGAAGTTGGAGGATCACCTGAGCTGGTGGGTTGGGGAGTCGGGGGGCGGGGAGGGAAGTGGAGGCTGCAGTGAGCCATGATTGCACCGCTGCACTCCAGCCTGGGTGACAGAGTGAGGCCCTGTCTCAATCAGTCAATAAAGGCATAGATGAGAAGTGTAGCATCATTAATGAAATAACAAGTGAATACAATAAATTAACATTTAAAAATAAAATTAAAGAAATTAAAAATTTAGTGAGCCCAAGGAAAACTTGATTACATGGGATGGTTCAGCATGAGACACAATAAAAGGGAAACTTGTAGATCAATTAGTAAAATAATCAAAATCCTTTGGGTCCTTTTCAGTGGTTTTTGAACTTAAGGGGAATAAGAATCACCTGGAGGGCTTGTTACACCACAGATTGCTGGTCACTGTGCTCATAGTTTGTAATAGATCTAAGGTGGAGCCTGAAAATTTGCAGTCCTAACGAGTTTCCAGGTGTTGCTGATGCTGCTGGTCCAGGAACCAGGCTTTGAAAAAATCACAGGTTTATTTCACTGTATCACTCTTATACGCACACAACAGCTTTATGCTTCAGTTTCATACAGTTAACGCAAGGACAGACCATACGTCCTACCAATAACGCAGAGTGAGGTAGGATATAGCCCGATCATGGCTGCAAAAAGATAGCTGGAAAAACACAGCAACTATGTGTACAGTTTTCATCTCTCTCTTATACTTAACGTTGTTGTCCTTGACTAGTTTAGCCAGTCTCTTGTGTCTCCTTGTGAGGATATCAAAATTAGGTTGTCCGTAACCTGACTCTTCTTGAGTTGGTTCATCTCCTGACACTGCCCTTTTCCTGCAGAAACTACAGGGACCATCGCTCGCAGATAAGCCCGTTGCTGTTCATTCCACTGTGTCTTCGCATAAGCTTCCTTATTAATCTGCCGCAAAAGTGTATTCTTACTTAGGACCCCACTCAGCTGCCACCTCCTCTTTAGGCTCTTCTTGTCTTCTGTATCTTCCCTGTTCCATCTTCTTTCTGTACCTTATATGGACTCCTCCTGCAGCCCTTAACATACTGTATTATAATCTGTAACATATGTAGTCCTCTTCCTATCATGTGAGCAACTCTGGGGCATCAGCCTTACCTTCTGCAGTTTTGTGGCCCCTTTTCCAGCCCACATGTGAGCAGATACTTATGGACTGAATGTCCACAGTAAATATGGACTGTATGATTGAATGATTAGTAAAAACATTCCAGATTTTTCAGTCTATAAAAATGAATAGGATGCAATCACAACCAATAACAAGAATGTAGAGGACTCAAATAACTGATATTTGGAAAAGAGTTGCAGAGTCATGGTATAAATAAGACCATAATGAGAAGTCCTGAGATTTCCATTACCTCGATGCTCTGCATCACAGTGAAGTCCACATTTGGCTGTACTTAGATTAATCGTTTCATGGAAGAACCTAAGTGTTATTTATCTACTAATAAAAAACAATTTGCTGATACCAACACAGGGACATGAATGAATATCACAAAACAGTTATCCATAAACATCTGTCATCTCCATTATATTTTAGTCACAGTGATAGATTATCAAATGAACTAGAGGACAGAATTAGTCTGAATCCTCAGCTCTAACATAATTACTTGGGAAAATATTTGCCAAGAGTAAAAAGATTATGAGAATAAAAACTTCTTCCATTTGCCTAGAAAAGAGTAGCTGCAGAATTCTAATCATCTAGAATATTTCAAAATCCACTGTCAGATGACCCATGAGCTCAGTCCATATGTGTGTTTTCAAATGCATTGCTTACCACTTCTATCCTTCACATACCATAGATTTTTTAAATGATGGGGGGAGGGGGGAAGAGATGGTGCTTTAAGATGAAGGAAATGGGCAGTTTTTTTTTTTTTTTTTTTGCGGGGGGGGTGGGGAAAATCACTGGATAGTGGGACTATTTACAGTATGGGGCACGGAAAGGCAGCATTTGTTTTGAAGACATGTTAGAGTGCTAGAGTTTTGTGGAATAGCTTTTAATAGAGAATTAAAGCAATGCTGTTACAAGAGGAGCACCAGGGCCACTATGGGGTCTAGCAAAGGACTGGTGTTACTTAGTGCCTGCTGTTGGCTGCTTCTCTGGGAAGCCTGGTTCCTCCCTTTCACTCTCTCAGCTCACCTCCCTCTTAACTCTGACCATCCTTCTCAGACTCCTAAACTGGTTTCATCTCTCTTCCTCTTGGCCTCTGGGTGTCCCTAAGGCACTGTTCTTAACCCTCTTGCCTCTGGGTGTTCCTAAGGCACCATTCTTAGCCTCTAGCTCCTTCCTATATATACTCAGTTATTTATTACCAAATGCCCCTGGGACGTTTCCACTTAGATGTTCAGCCTCAAAAACAAACAAACAAACACAAAAAACAAAAAAGCCCCTGTGTTGAGCACATCTACTGGAAACCCACCTGCCTTTCCAGATATTTTCTCTAATTTGAACATACCATGATCAGACCCTTCCTGATGCATTTGCTGTTGCCTAGAATGCCCCCCACTATCCCCTATTCTAGAATACAGCTCTTAAACTCAAATGCCTACAGAAGCGAGGAGAGGAATTTACATATGTGATGCTGGCTGGGAATAGGGTGCAAAATGGCAGCTGACTTTGGCCTCAGTGTTGGGGAGCAGTAGAGCCCGTGGGGACAGTGAAGAGCTGGAAAGCTGGTGCAGCAGCAAAGCGGGCACCTCCTAAGCACCAGGCCATCCTTGCCATATAGGTGTGTGGGCCTAGGGTTACCAGATTTCTTTATTTTTAAAGAGAATGCAGGGTATGTTTGTTTTTAATTGCCTGATTTTGGCCAAGTGCAATGGATCACTCCTGTAATCCCAACACTTGGGGAAGCTGATGTCGGAGGATCATTTGAGCCCAGAAGTTCGAGACCAGCCTGGGTACCATGGTAAGATTCTGTGTCTACAAAAAATTAGGCAGGGTGGTGTGTACCTATGGTCCTAGCTACTTAGGAGGCTGAGGTGGGGGATCACTTGAGCCCAAGAGATGTGCAGTGAGCCATGATGGTACTACTGCACTCTAAGGTGGGCAGCAGAGCAAAACCATGTCTCAAAAAAAAAAAAAAATTGCCCAATTTTGTATGTGTTAACAATTGTTGAAATTAAAATCACCTTTTAGGCTAACATTAAGTAGATCATACAAACTATGTCTGTTAGTCCTGTGTGGGCCTCAGCTGCCAGTGTACAATCCCTGATTTAGAACATCTGGCTCAGTGCCATCCGGTAGACATATGCAAGACGTTTGAGTGATCTAAAATTTTCTAGTAGCCATGTTTCAAAAGTTAAAAGAGAACAGGTAAAATTAAATTTAATATTTTTAATTTAACTCAAGATTTCCCAAATATCATTTCAGTATGTAACCAATAGGAAAAATCACTAATGAGAGATTTCACATTCTGTTTTTGCATGTAAGTCTTTGTGCTTTATGCTAAAGGCACATCTCAATTTAGACTAGTCCCATCTGACTAGTGGCTGCTACACTGCACAGCCCAGCTCTGGATGAGGAACAAGAATTAATTACATGCACATATAATGAATTGGGATTTTATTCATTATGCTTGCGTAGAGCTAGATAAGTTGAATTGAGGGTAATCCAAAGTAAAAGATAGTAAATCTGAGAATGATGAGTCCAAATATGACAAAAAGAAATAGATAGAAAAAAAAAATTGCTGGATGGCACCAGAGTGATAATTGATAGACTTTCATAAGTCCATCGTGCATGGCTTCCAATAATCCCTTAAGGGACTTTTCTCTCTGGAGCTCTACCCTATGACACAGGAGTTCACAGTTTAAGTTCTAATTCATACTTCAAGGTTAGCTTCCAGTTTGGATTTATCATGCTGTTGCCCTTCTAAAAGGCAAATGTCAAGCTGAGTGTTTTGTCCATAAGCATATAAACAAAATGAAGATCAAAGAAGCCACTGTAAAATGGGGAGGAGTGTTCTGAATTCATTAATGACTTCATCATTCAATCAAGATTTAACAAATGCACTACATTGGTAATGATGAGCATTTCCACCCAATATTTACCGGCTTTCACTGTACATTCATACTGGGAAGCAGGGTTCTAGAGTTATTATCAGCTCTGACCTCGGGAAGGTTATCACCTCGAGTGACTCCTTTCTTGACCCTGACTACGTGATTTTTGTGTTTCCTTGCTACTGCATCCTTGATATGCTCAAGGATCTGTTGAGGGTTAAAATGGAAAGCCAACGATCTTCTAAACCATGTTAGCATCTCCCCAGAGGGAAATGTCAACCATCTGGCATGCAGTATTGTGTACACGGATCATTGTGCTCTCATGAGGCCTCTCTATGCCCAGTAAGTCAAGATGTGGTCGTTTATGCTCCCTTGCTACCAGAAGGGACAAGGGAAAGTATGGCAGCTTCTCAGGACTGTCACCTATTTAACTCCTGTCTAATGTTCTCTGTGACAACTTTAGCATTTTGGAAGATACACACCATTAGTGCTCTCCAGGAGCCAAGGGTCCCAACTCGGGTGACTTAAGGCAATGGCACAATTATAATTCTGGGTTGAACTGTCAACATTATTGGAAAGTTCCCGTCCTAGGGTTATTGCTGTGGCATTTCCCCATATCTGAACTCTTCTGGCATGGATCTGTTGTGAAAAAAGCTGCCAAGTATGATGATTTTGAGAAACAAGAGTCTAAGGAACCTTGAAGGGAATCCAGGGCCCCTTATAGAGATGGTCATTTGTTAAGTCATTAAGTATGACCTTCCTGGCCTGTGTCTAGACTCACTGGCTTTAGTAAGCAGTCTCCACTTGGTTTCGGCCAGTCTTATCTCCTAAGTACAGCGTTGATTGGGAGAAGAAGAAGCAGAAATTTTGCCTTTATGCAAGAAGGAGCTTGCCCACAATTGTCTTGGGACACATACTAGTCTTTGTACGAATTGCTTTAGTGCGAACATTTCAACCAGCACATAAAATTTCAGTTGTCTTTGTTTTGAGCCTTCTGAATTCAGAGGAAGTATTTCATACTGATATATTTAGATGAAAGAGAAAGTTACAGAGCACTTTTGGTTTGAGGTTACCACTCCAAACACTTTAAATGAAGATGAAATTTGAGAACTAGTTTATAGAGATAATGACTTAGAGTAGAAATTGAGAGCAAATACTTCCTTCCTTGGAAAACGCTCAGAAAGTGGATAGTAAAACAAAGGAGCGCTAAATGGAACTTGGCTGGGATGACATGGGCATTTCCTGTTTTCATCTACACATCCATTCTTCAGATAAATATTTATTGATTTTATCATGATATTCCAGGCACTTAGAATGCAGGCATAGTTAAGATCCATTTTTGTTTTTAATTTAATAGGCTTGGTCCATGGTAGCCAGCCTGCAAGACGAGCTCCCAATAATCCTCTTTTCCTGATGTGCATACCCCTGTTTGGTCCCCTTCCATAACAAATAAGGCTGACCTGTATAACCAATAAGATAATATGGAATTAATGATTTGTAACTCCAAGGCTAGATCATAAAAGATGTTGCTGTTTCTACCCTGCTCTCTTGGATTGCTTGCTCTGGAGGGAAGCTGGTCACCATGTTGTGAGGACACCCAAGCAGGCTGTGGAAAGGACCACATGGAGAGCTAAGCCTTCCTGCCAGCAGCCAGCCCCCACTTTCCAGCCATGAAAAGAAGCCCCCTTGGAAGCAGATCTTCCAGCCCCAGGCAAGCCTCCAGATGACTGTGGCCCTGGCTGATGTCTTGGTTGCAACTTCATCAGAGACCACAAGCTAGAACCACTTAAATTCCTGACCTATAAAATTTGCGTGACATGATAAGTGTTTATTGTATTAAGCCTCTGTGTTTTAAGATAATCTATTATGTAGCAATACATAACTAATACATAGTCTTTGTGTGTGCCAGGCTTTGTTTTAAGGCCTTTGCAAATAATAACCCATGAATCCTCATAACAACTCTTCAAAGTAGGTACTGTTATTACTCTCATTTTACACGTGTGGAAACTGAGGCCCAGAGATTATTTTTACTTTTTAAAATTTTGTCTTTTTTTTTTGATTTTGTAAAAATGTTTTACTTTTAATTTTTATGGATATATAGAGATGTTTAAATTACTAGCCCAAAGTCACAGTTTATAAAATGTTGAGCTGGAATTTGAATTGAACAGTCTACCCCTTAGTAGAATCTGCTTTTTAAAAAATGAACTAAGCAGCCTGACCAGAGTCCATGCTCTCAGTAGCTACGTTGTGTTGTCTTTAAGGAGGAGCATGTTTTAGAAAATTGGTTATAAAATCGGCTGATTGATGAAGTGCAGAGTTAAGAGAAGAGTGAACTGCCTTCAGAATCCAGTTCTGTTACCATTCAAGTGGAGGTCTCGGATAAATCACTTGTTGGAGCTTTTGTACAATCATCTGTAAAACCATTACTTCCCACTTGGAGAGATTTTTGAGGATTAAATGAGATAATGCATGAAAGCCCTCTAGCTTAGGCATCGGTACACCTGAGTTCCCTTCCCTTGCTCTGCACAGCCTGCTCATCACCACCAATGGGGAACTCTGTCCTCTGTAGGGCCCCTGCAGACATGGGCCTTGCCTGGATGCTGCTGCTGTCTGAGCCTAGGAGAGCTGTGCCTGGCATCCCAGCATAGGTACTCACAGCTATCAGAAGAGACTCCTGTTTGGGACCCTGCCCTCATTCCCACATAGGAAAAATTCATCTCAGCATCTGCTGGCCTTCATTGTTAGGTTGTAGACTACAATGAATGATATTCTGTGTTTAGTTACATTACGCACAACACTCTACAGAGTGGGTGGTTTTGAATCCTAACCACTAATTTACAAAATGGAGCGGCTCTGCTGGCTCTGTGAAGTATGTATTGTGGAACCAGAGGTGATGCTGTTGGGTGTGGGTGGTCATTTATGGGAGAGCAACATAAGCAGAGGAAGGCACGGAGACCTGGGTTCAAATCCCACTGCCAGTGCTATCTGGTGTGAGACTTTGGACAAGTTATTTAACCTTCTTGAGGCTTAGTTTCCTTGCAAGTAAAATACAAATGATGCTGACCTCATTGATTCCTGGTGAGGAACCCATGGAATAATGTGGGGTACCATGCATCAGTATCATTTCCCTTTCCCTTCATAATGATTATATTGGATAGCTAGTGTCATAGGAAGCTAATGGTTAGGCATTCAAACTCACACAAGAATAGATTTTGTTTTGCGGTGGAAACTTAGTGATAACTTTGGACTAAGACAATGTCAAGACATTTTGGCAGACAATCAGAGTAGTTATATTCTTGTGAGGTCTGCAGAAGTCCCTAGTGGGGAGAGCAGACACAGCCTTGGATGCTCAGACCTAGCTTGGCAGTGAAACTAGAGCTTTAGTCTTTTTAAGTCTATGTTTCTGACCCTGGCGAAAATAAGTTATATATACCTTGAAAGATTTTCTTGAAAAAAAAAATTTCTTGTACATGTCTGTATACACAAGATGGGGGAAAAAAGCAGTTCATAAAGTATAATATGCATTCATGATTAAAAAGAAGAAAAATTACACATCAATACTCATAGAAATTTAGACATAGAAGATAACTTCCTTATTCTGATAAAGAATGTCTACAAAAAATTCGAGAACCAAACACATGGTTAATATTGTACTTAATTATGAACCTTTATAATAGGAATGATTTAAGGATGCTGTCTTTTACCTTTTTCATTTACTATTACACTAGATGTTCTAGCTACTTAATAAGACAGGAAACAAAGTAAGATTAGAAAAGAACAAACAAAATTGCCCGTATTTGCAGATAAGATTATCAATGTTAAAAAAGAGATAATTTTCAAACTATTAGTATTCGGGTTTAACAGCTACAACATCAATGTACAAAAATCTTAACATTTCTATAGATAAGCAAAAACAAGTGGCAAATGAAAATTGTTTAAGAAAGTGAATATTTGCACTAGTAATCAAAACCATAAGGTATCTAAGGGAAAAATATGACAAAGATCTTTATCAAGAATATTATACAGCTCTATTGAAAAGCATATAATAAGATATTTAAACAAAGGGTAAAATATACTGTATTCATGGATGGGATGATTCAGTATCATAAAGATTTTTTTTGCCCAAATATACCTGTAATTTCACTTCCATTGCAATAAAAACAAAACAGGTATTTTCATGGGGGTTGGGGACTATATAAGATAACTCTAAAGTTCATATGGCAAAGTAGATGATCAAGAATAATTAACATGGTTTCGTGTAAGGGGATCATACAGGAGGGAGCTTATCCTGATTGTTATCAGGATTAAAAATTATAGTAATTAATACATGTGATATTGGCACAGGGATATAGAAATAGATGTTATTTGAACTGCCTAATGTGCTCAAAAACCAACATACATATACATATACAGGCTGGCTACCATGGACCAAGCCTATTAAATTAAAAACATACATATACAGACAGCTAAATGAGAGTAACAACATTACAATTAACGAGGAAAAATGATTCATTTAATGAATGGTGCTTAAACTATCAGCAAATGAAAGGGACAAAAATAATCAGATCCCTACTTCATACCACAGTATAAATATATCAGGATGATTAACATCCTGAGTATGAAAAGCCAAAAATTTAAAACGTGTAGTGAAAAAATACAAACCCTAAGGGAAACTCTTAATGTAATCTAACTTGATTACATTAAAATTAAAACCTTAATAAAAGGACACCATAAACTAAGTTAAAAGATAAGAGAAGAAGTCCTAGCCAGAGCAATTAGGCAGGAGAAAGAAATAAAAATCTTCCAAATGGAAAAGAAGTCCAACCGTCTCTCTTCACTGATGATGCGATTCTATACCTAGAAAACCCTAAAGGCTCCACCAAAAGGTCCCTGGAGCTGATAAATGACTTCTGTAAAGTCTCAGGATGCAAAATCAGTGTACAAAAATCAGTAGTGTTTCTATACACCAGTAACATTCAAGCCAAAAGCCAAATCAAGAATGCAATAACATTTACAATAGCCACATCCACATTCATACAAAATACCCAGGAATGCATCTAACCAAGGAGGTGAAAGATCTCTAGAAGGAAAACTACAAAACACTGCTGAAAGATATCATAGATGACGCAAACAAATGGAAAAACATCCCATGCTTATGAATTGGAAGAATCAATATTGTTAATATGGTCATACTGCCAAAAGCAATCTACAGATTCAACACCATTCCTATCAAACTACCAACGTCATTTTTCACAGAAGTAGAAAAACCTATTCTAAAATTTATATGGAACCAATAAAGAGCCCAAATAGCCAAAACAATCCTAAGCAAAAAGACCAAAGCTGCAGAGGCATCACATTACCTGAATTTATACTATAAAGACATAATAACCAAAATAACATGGTACTTATACAAAAACAGACTACATAGACCAGTGGAACAGAATAGAGAACCAAGAAATACAGCTATTTGATCTTCAACAAAGTTGATAAAAATAAGCAACGGGTAAAGGACTCCTTATTCAATAAATGGTGCTGGGATAGCTGGTGAACCATATGCAGAAGACTGAAACTGGACCCCTACCTTTCACCATATGCAAAAATTAACTCAAGATGGATTAAATATTTAAATGCAGAACCTCAAACTATGAGAATCCTGGGGAAAGAAACCTAGGAAACACCACCTGGAATATCAGCCTTGGGAAATAATTTATGGCAAAGTCATCAAAAGCAATTGAAACAAAAACAAATTTGGTAAGTGGAACATAAACTAAAGAGCTTCTGCACAACAAAAGAAACTATCAATGGAGCAAACAACCAGCCTACAGAATGGGAGAAAATATTTTCAAACTGTGCATTCGACAAAAGTCTGTTATCCAAAATTAATAAGAAACTTAATTCATTAAGCAAAAAACAACCTCATTAAAAAGTGGGCAAGGTCAGGTGTGGTGGCTCATGTCTGTAATCCCAGCACTTTGGGAGGCCGAGGCAAGCAGATCACCTGAGGTCAGGGGTTCGAGACCAAAGTAGCCCACATGGTGAAACTCCATCTCTACTACTCAGGAGGCTGAGGCATGAGAATCGCTTGACCCAGGGAGGCTGAGGTTGCAGTGAGCCGAGATCGAGCTATTGCATTCTAACCTGGGTGATAGAGTGAGACTCTGCCTTAAAAAAAAAAAAAAAAAAAGTGGGCAAAAGACATGAACAGACACTTCTCAAAAGAAGACATACAAGCAACCAACAAACATATGAAAAAATGCTCAGCATCATTAATTGTCAGAGAAATTCAAATCAGAACCACAATGAGATACCATCTCACACCAGTCAGAATGGCTGTTATCAAAAGTCAAAAAACAGCAGATGCTGGCAAGGCTATGGAGAAAAGGGAATGCTTATGCACTGTTGCTGGGAATGTAAATTAGTTCAGCCACTGTGGAAAGCAGTTTGAAGATTTCTCAAAGAACTTAAGACAGAACTACCATTCAACCCAGCAATCCCATTACTGGGTACATATCCAAAAGAAAATAAATTGCTCTAGTAAAAAGACACATGTACGTGTATATTCACTGTAGCACTATTCACAATAGCAAAGACCTGGACTCAGCCTAGGTGCCCATCAGCAGTGGATTAGATAAAGAAAATGTGGTGCATATCCATCATGGAATACTGAGCAGCCATTAAAAGGAATGAAGTCATGTCCTTTGTAGCAACATGGATGCAGCTGGAGGCCATTATCCTAAGCAAATTACGCAGGAACAGAAAATCAAATACCACATGTTCTTTTCTTGTAAGTACAAGTTAAACATTGGGTACCCGTGGACATAAAGTCGGCAGTAATAGACACTGGGGACTACAATGGGGATAGGGTGTGGGGAAAAGGATGAAAGGCTATTGGGTACTATGCTCACCACCTGGGTGATGGGATCATTCATAACCCTAACCTCAGCATCACACAATAAACCTATGTAACAAACATACACATGTATACCCTGAATCTAAAATAAAAATTGAAATTATTTTAAAAATTAAAAAATAAAAACAAGACACATATAGGCAGAAGATTTCTGCTATACATAACCAACGATTAATATCAGAATATTTAAGAATTCCTAAAAATTAAAAAAAAAAGACTATGCCATAGAAAAATGGGTACAAAATAGGAACAGGGAGAAATCAGAGGTGAGGAAACGGAATAGGTAATGAAAAATAGGTATAAAAAACATGCGCAACCTCACTAGTAGTCAAGAAAGTGCAATTAAAACAATACAAAGACACTTTGGGAGGCCGAGACAGGCGGATCACGAGGTCAGGAGATCGAGACCATCCTGGCTAACACGGTGAAACCCCGTCTCTACTAAAAAATATAAAAAACTAGCCGGGCGAGGTGGCGGGCGCCTGTAGTACCAGCTACTCCGGAGGCTGAGGCAGGATGGTGTGAACCCAGGAGGCGGAGCTTACAGTGAGCTGAGATCCGGCCACTGCACTCCAGCCTGGGTGACAGAGCGAGACTCCGTCTCAAAAAACAAATAACAAAAAAAAACCAATACAAAGAGATACTATCTTACACCTCTTAGATTGGGAAGAATTAAAATCTGAGAACACCAAGGGTTGGCAAAAATATAGGGAAGTGAGGATTTTCACACAATGCTGCTAGCCAAGGGTGGTGGTGCGTCTCTGTGGTCCCAGCTACTAGGGAGGCTGAGGCAGGAGGATTGCTTGAGCCCGGGAGTTCAAGGCTGCAGTAAGCAATGATTACTCCACTGCACTCTAGCTGGGAAACAGAGCGAGACCCTGTCTCTGAAAAAAAAAAAAAAAAAATTGTAAGATTGCTTTGGAAAATAAGTGTCATTTTCTATTACAAGTCAGCAAATCTACAAATACAAATACACTCGAGAAAACCATAGATACACGAGGAAACATAAGAATGTTCACTGGAGCATTGTTTGTAAGAGTTAAAAACTGAGACCAGTCTAAATGTCCATCCGGAAGAGAGTAGATTTAGAAAGTATTTGATATGTATAAGATAGAACACGATATGGCAATTAAGCGAATAGATTAGATACATTTGAATAACTTAATGTTGAGTCAGATAAAAAGTCTCAGCTAAGTTGTGTTCCTTTTGTGTAACATTTTTTAAAACCACTACATGGCACTTTGAATTATTTTTGGACATATATATGATTTTATAATTGTGAGTGTGTGTGTATAGATATACAAAACATGTATATTTACATATAAACCTTCATATATACACAAGTACACCCCACAGTTATAAAATCATGTCTGTGAAAGACATCTAGAAGTTCCAGAGAACAGTATCCTCTGGGAAGGGAAGGGGGGCAAGTTAAATTGAGCTGGAGCGAAAAGGAGGCTTTAACTCTGTAACTTTTTTTCCTTTTTTTTAAAAAAAGAATCTGGGGAGTGACTGCTTAATGAGTATGTGTTTTCTTTGTGGTAATGCAAATGATGTTTTGGAACTATATATATATACACACACACACACACACGTGGTGGTTGTACAAGGTGAATGTATTAAACGCTGTTGAATGCAGAAACAAAAAAAGGAATCAAAATAATAAGAGACCTAAAGGCAATGTCATAGAATTTGTTAAAATTGAGGGTTGATTATGCTAATTAAAGTTGAGGGTCAATTATACTAATTTAATTATTTTCTGTATTTGTGTGTTTAAAAGCCTTTGTTGAAGCAACAGCCATCAGCACTTTTGAGATGTACCCAGAGAAACTGTTGGAAATCTGTCTCTTAGTGGAGAACATTCTCTTTAGGTCTGTCCCTGTGTATCGGAAGGTGTTTGTGCATGAGTGCTGGTACCATGCCTGTGTGCACACACGCTTGTATTCATCTCATGCTCAGCTGCTGTTGCCTTGGCAACTTGGGATGCTCTGTCTCCTGCTGAGTCTGGGGTAGTTGGAGGGCTTTGCGCATTGGCTGTTCATTTCTCTTCGAGCACTGTCATCGAGAGCAAGGCTGATGAGTCTGTCTATCTTTGTCTCTGCCTCCTAAATATGCAATTTACCTTGTCATGAGTATCTTCTAGCTACTCTCCCCAGCTTGCATACCTCATTTTCAGCCATTCATTTCTAAGACATAACTGTGAATGCCTAATCAAAAAAGAAAAAAAGGAAAATTTACAACCTTAAACCATTTTCTCTAAATAATAAGCAGTTAAGAACCAGGAAATGCTTTAAGGACCAGGCGGGGAAAAAAAAGACGAAAGAAAGAAAAGAAAACGTGCTGTATTTGCATTGTCTCTACAGATCCTCTTTTCCAATCACTGGGATTGCCTCAATGGGCAAGACATCCAGCTGTAGGACCTGGCACCAGCACATATTATGGGATGCTGCTTCATTAGTGCTTATAGAATAAATTCCTACCTTTTGGTCACTGTGGTCCATTAGGAACCTTCTGGCTTGAACCTCCTTGTTCAGACTTGTCTACAGGGTTGAGCATGCCAGTGCCTCCGGCCCCAGCCTCCTGTGCCCACTGGCCTGCTGTTCCATTCTTTCTAGCTGCCACTTGGAGTGCTTGAGCCAAAAACTGATAAGATAAGGACACCTAAATACTGGTTCAACTCTGGGTCTCACATGCCCCGCCTCCCAACCCAGGGAAATTTTTTAGTGGCTTGAGACTGCATGAAAAGGTATAAAACAAACATGTGCTGTTTATCAACACAGTAGGGTTTCCATTCTTAGAATGTTAAAGTGGTCATGTATTAAGGATATCTAACCCAACCAACCAGCCAGCCAATATTTACTGAGTTCTTACATTTTGCCAGGCATTTTAGAAATGTGAAGACTGAAATCCATAGAAGTTGTGTGAGTTCTTTTTTATTAACTCAGTTGGCACCTTTGTCTAGAGAGGTACCTGCTCAATGCAGGTCCCTCCATCCTGCTTAAAAGGATCATTAGAGCCTCCTCTTTTCACATTGCTCTTCTAAGATCACTACATAGGGAAGACCACGACATAGGGACTTTTGGGTAAGTGCTGAATCCATATTGAGCCCTTAGCTGCTGGAACTGAGGGTCTTAGCCCAGCGAGGATGTGAAGATTTTTAACCTGTAGAGTGGATGTGTGGTTTTCCCGTTTAGCCTCAGTACAGATGTACATTCGCAGGGAAAGAAGGCACCTACTTGCTACCAATCCAGGTGTTAATTGTCCCTGATAAGCAGCCAGGGCCGTGTTCTAAGGCAGGCAACATCTAGACACAGTCCTTGGCCTGAGACAGCAAGAGGAAGAAACCATCCAATGGAAACTCACTCTGAAAAGGCCCTTGAACAGCATACTCCTCATTCAGGACCTGTCTGGACAAAGCAATGTGTTTTTATCAGTCTGGCAACATTTCTTACAATTCCATAAGGCCCAGGTGATGAAAATAGCATAGTGTGAATGTATTTAGTGCTTTTTCTCTTCTGTTTTAAGAAAAAACTTTATTAACATGGAATGCAAGTCTATTAGTTCCTACTTGTCATTCTGAGAATTTTTCTTCGTATTGACTCCAGCCTTTCCAAACAATTAATTTTATTTGCCTGATGCACACATAGTAGATTAAGAGTTTTATAGTAAAGATATTCTCCAAAATTGGTACTAGCAATTATCTCTCAGGAAGAGCCTGCAGTGGGCAGGAGACTCACTTTTTATTGAATATTCTATAATATTTGAATTAAATTTTCCCAAGTGCATCTCTTTTTCAATTAAATAAACTTAATTAAAACATCCTTTCTAGTAGAACACAAGGAATACCTATGCTAATAATACTACATGCACTGTGCTCAGTATAGGATCATTTGAATTACCATACCCTAGTTCTTCTACTTAATAGCTGTGTGATGCCACCAATTACTTCAACATCCCAAGCCTCAATTCTCAAATCTGAACAGTAGAGGTGAGGATGATTGCTTATCTCACAGAGTATTATAAAGGTGAAGTGAGGCAAGGATATCACTCTTCCCTGCATTAAAATTACATTGCCTGCCTCCCCTGTGAACCGTGTGTACCTCGATAGTAGGAAATTCATCTTATGTATCTTTACATGCCCAAGTCCCCCAGCTCTGCTCTGAAACATTCTGATAGGAAGGGACATTCTGTCATATTATTTACTGCTATATCTCCAGTGCCTGGAACAGTGCCTAGCATAGTATACGTGCTGTGTAAATGTTTGTCGAGTGCACTTATGTGTGGTAGGAGGTAGTTACTTGATGGTGTTCAGCTTGCTGAAATGACTTACACATGTCCTGTCTCACCCCTAGTGGTTAGTGCTAATAAATGTCTCGGCTTCAGAGAAGATACACTATGGAATATACATTCCTTTTGCTTTTTAGTACTTTATTATCTTTTCCATCAGCTGGCCTGTCATGCATTGGCCTCAGCATCTATCAACAGACCTTGTGATTCTGCCTTCCCTTTCCCATCAGAGGATGTCTCATCAGTGTATATCTTGTTAGTGAATACCTCGTTATTCTTTCATCAGACCTTCTGTCATTTTCTCAGCTGCGTTGATGAGAAATCCTAGACTTCATGGGAAAGGTCAGGAGTTGGCAAATGAGAGTTAGACAAGATTCAATAGTGACATGCAGTGGTTGTCCTGTGGGATGAAGGGCTTTCGTGAGTGATACGGTGGGTACACACAACAGCTAGTTCCCCATGGAATTCATGGATACAGGGCCAGGATTACATGCACCACCAGCTAGAAGATGACACCAGGTCAGTCTGGCCAGGCTATGGGTCGGATCACACCCTTGGCAGTAGGTTTGAATGAGGTGGCACTGGGGTAGGCATTGCCTGGCAGTGTTCCCCATCAGTACTGCACAGCTGGGGACCAGCTGCAGAAGGGCCATGCTCACACTGCTCAGCAGCTGTAGCTGTCAGCCTCTATCATGGATTCTCATAATCATCCAGATTAACTGAAATGTGCAAAACAGGTTGGTGCCTCATGGTACGTGGTACGTGGACCGTCTCAGGCACTGGTTACAGAGGCAGATTCCTGGATCCCACCCAGACCTTCTAGGAGAGGCTCTCTGGGGTAGGGCTTCATAAGTATCAGCTTTAACATGCTCTAGTCTGTGCTAAATCACAGGGATGGTGGAGAGCCATGCTGGACTAGCTGGGAGTCTGGTTTTTGGAGCCGACAGACCTGGGTGGGGTCTAGGCTCTGCTAGCTGTGTGACTGTGGCACGCAGTCCTGCTGAGCCTCTGCATCCTCCTATACGGTGAAGATCACGATAATGGTGTCCACCTCATGAAGTTGTCAGGATTAAGTGAGATAATGTATGCAGGGCATCACAGCACAGCATATGGCCTACCACAAGCAGGTAAGAGTATAGCTGGTGAGGCAGCGATGACAATGATGATGACTGTCCGTGGAGAGGGGAGTGGTTTTAGTAATTCTGCTCCATGCAGCATTAGAAGAGTAGATGCTTGAGTAGTGTTGAATAAATGATGAATTATTGGACATTTTATTGACAAACAGAACAACAAAAACCAAAGATATTAACTCCCTGGATTAGATGTCACCATAGTCTGTGTATCAACAAAATCTCCAAAGTGATTTTGAAGGAAGCTTTGAGTTTGGCAGGGGATAGATGCTAGTGAGTGATTTGGGAGAACTAAAGCAGGTGCATCCCAGAAGCAATAATTGGAGCTTCCTCTCAATTGTCCCTCAAATGCATTAGTCCCAACTGAAATCTGGTGGTTTGTCTAATGTTAAAAACATTCTTTTACTTTTCATCCTGGATGCATCTAAGGCCTGCGTTTGAGCTCCTACCTAAAGCAGTTCTGTCTGGCAGAGAGCAGAGCAACAATCCAAGTGTGGTCTATGGCCCTAAGCTCTGAAAGCTTCATCATTTCCTTATGGGGATAATTACACAAAAAAATCGTTTAAAGCCTCTGAAACTCTTTTATTGAACCCTAATAAACATCAGTGGCTTTATTTGCCACAACTTACTAAAAAGCAGAGCAGTGGTTAAATGAAATGATTATGATTTGCATTGTTTATTTTGAAGGGTCTAATTAAATAATTAGTTCAATCTTCTAGCTGTTTTTAGAAACCAATATTTAGAACCCTACAGAGAGATTTGCTGGGCCCAGGAACTCACTTGGGGAAGTGATTGGCCTTTGAAAAATAAGTAGAAAGTCATCAAGGTATCTCTGCCCACCTAGTGTTTGCTTATGGAAACCATCTGCTGGTTAAAGTTCCTGGCTCAGAACAGCCCTAGCCAGGCAATCACAGCCTGCACAGAAGTGCAGTGATGGCCATAGTGTGCCCAAGGGGCTGATCGCTTCAAGAGTGTCTGGGAAGTCGATGGTCTGTCACTGCGATCTTGACATCCTGTGTGGTTCAGTCTAGTTGCAGCTGGACTCATGCTGGGTCTGGCAGGTAGGTGAGAAACTCTACCTTGTTGTTGCTGTCCATGTTTCAAGGCAAGCGTAAGAGTGGCCCCACACAGAGGAAAACACACGTTAGGCTCAAGCACCTGCCTGCACTTTGCTGCTGCTTGTTTAAAGGAGTGCTTGGAAATGCCAGCTGCCCAGCCTCTGGAGAGTTGCGGAGACGGACCCCTGTCCTGTGGAAAGTTGAGTTTGAGGATAGCCCTGACCACTGAGGGATGCAGAGCACATCTATGCTAGTTCACTTCTACACAACCTGATGGATTTCTTGATATTATTCACTGGATAATTGTGAATTATAATTACCTTGTGGCCCAGTCACCTTCCCTTTTGTAAGAATGACCTGTCTATGTGATAGAAAGAACTCAAGCCATGGGATCAAGTGGATGTGAATTCCACTGCTGAACCTGCCATACACTGACTTGGGGACTGAGCGAAAGCGTTTCTGAGACTCAGCTCAGAAACTATCACAGGAGGAATTGGAATAGCTAATTGTGCCTACTGAGGGTTAAAAGCATCTTGTATGTGAAAGGAGATAGTGCCACACCAGGTGTGCTCAGGCTGTGTCTGTTAGCAGCTGAGTTGCTCTGTCATCTCATGCTTGGGTATGCTGTTGGGTAATTTGCTAATCTATGTTTTTATAAAGCCTAGAAAGCAGCAATCAGAAAATATTAAATTCAGAGGTTAATTAGGTCTCTCACATAAGCCAGGTTGTGCTGCAGTTGCCTGAAAATTTTGCGTTCTTTCTAACTTCTGCACTTTGAGAAAGAGCAGGGCTTGTTCGCCATCCTGGTTCTAAGAGCAGATGGTCTGCCTGACCAAGAGCTCAGAGGTGACATTAGTTAAAGATCCATGACATAAGCTACAGCTTCTATGAGCGCCAGATTGACCTTTGTTAGAATGAATGAGTTTTACTGGACTTTGGTACAGCTGCTGAGTTAGTTCAAGAGCACAGATGCTTTTTGGTTAGAGGCATATTAGGTCATGAGCTTGCTAGAAGTCAATCTCTGTGAGTCTTTTTCCCCACAAATAATGAGTGCTGGGGTTCATGTTGGTGACTATTTTCTGCTTTGATGTGGCATATTTCTGCCCGATCCAACCTTTTTTGTGCCCAACACTCCTTGTGTCTTTAAGATGAGCTGAACAAAAAAATCCAGCAGGAAAAAAAGACAATTTCCTATTCATTTAAATGACTGCCTTTATTGTTAAAGACTCAACTCTTTTTCTAAACTAGTTTTCCAGTGCCCCAGAAGACAAAACATAGTGAGTGTAGTAAACAGGATAGATGTATCTAGTGTAGAGAGAATCATCAGAATTACTAACTGAAGCTCCTTCATTCAGCTACCACTCCAGACCAGAAAGGGAGTTCCCCTCTAGGGAAAGGTCTACTTAAGATGCTTGTTTAAGCCCCCAAATTGATCCTTTAACAATGTCTCCCTTTATTTGATCTCCGTTTTAGAGAACCAGAGTCCTTTACTTCAGCGAAATAATTCCTAAAGGAAGTAGCAGAAAGGCTCATTAATTGATAGTTTGGGAATGGTGCTACATCGAATTATATAACCTGGAATGTCATATTATACTGATTAGGCACTCACATGCATTGCACAATAGTTTATATATGACCTAAACAACATTTCCACTGACACACAGGAGGACTACAATATGTCTGTGGTGTAACATTTAGGACAATATCTTTATATATATGTTCTCAATTAGATAAAAGTCAGTTTCATGGTAGGTGCTGCTAAGAATAAGGGGGAGAGATTGTTCTCTTAACACCTGTCTAGTTAATGTGGAACTTGGTTGGAGAACCTATAAACACAAAATATTCAGGTGTTGTTCCATAGTGAAAAGACAACAGCTTTCTACCATAGCAGACTCTGAGCTTGAGTTGAAGGGACATTGGATGGATATATGACTGGAGTATTGAGGCTGGAAGTCCTCTCTTACATTGAATCAGGGAAGACCACAAGGAAAGGTCTGGGAGAGAACAAGAGGGGGTGGATGTCAGATGTTGTTTTGGTAGATAACAGAGGAAGAGGAGTCGCTGAACAGGGATAATGTGGAGAGAGGCTTGCCTCATGGTGAGTGGCAGAATGGCTTGGGTTGTATGCACTAGAATGGCCTTGCATAGGAAGGGAGGAGCAAGGGAAGTGGATGATTTAATTGATGCTAAGAATCTCTCACAGATTTTTAGAGGCCTTAGAATCAGTAGACTCTTCTGAAAATTAGAAGAACTGGAGAGGGCTTGGAGGAAGGATAGTAGTATATTTTTTTTCCTGTTCTGTAAGTTTTTGGGCATCATGCATTAAATTATTAAAATAATCCCCAAATCATAAAATTAGGGTATTTTGAGGTTACCATGAGTACTTTACCCAAGGAAGAGAGATCCAAGCTCTCTTAGTTTATAGGGTAGTATCTCAAAGACTCTTAAGTTTATTTATTTTCTAAATTTTTGGAAGCATCTCTTACCAGAGGAAAGCCTTTGGAAAGAATCAGACTGACAACCTTGAGGACTTGCTGATTTTGAACCTGTGGGTCAAATATCTAGTCTCTGATGGGGCCAGAAAGGTTGCCTTTTCTAAAGAGGTCACCTCAGTGAACCAGAGGACCCAATCACAGGTGCCATTGCTTGAATGAACTTGAGAGCAACCCCATACTTGGTTCCTAAATGACTCACTAGCAGAACTGAAAGACCTTTTCTTCTCCCTGCAAATATAGACACACATAACACATAATTCAGATTGCTACATTCCTTGGAATGGCTTCCACTGGGGTTGACATGGGTCTGATTTGATCAAAACCTGGACCCAGCAAGTGAGACCTCCCTGGAGCTTATTAGGCTTTATAGTAACAGACTGGGGTTCACATCCCCCTTTCGCCTCCAGGTTGTGCAGTGCCCCTAAGGCAAGTCACCTATTCTTTCTGAACTCCAGTTTGCCTTTCTGTAAAAACAGAGTAATTCTGTAAAAACTTGTTCCGTGTGGGTTTTGTGAACATGAAGTAATGTTTATGAAATATCTAGCTGAGTGGCACATTCAATGGTCTAAAAAAAATTGTAGTTAAGATATTTTCATTTTAAATTCCTTGACCTGTGACCTCCTTTCTAAACTGGCATACTACGATTATCTAGATTCATTTTTACAGGTTTTGGAGAGTCAACATTGACACTGAAAACATAAATCAGGTTTAAAATTCTGTGTTCAACTTGGTAGAACATAAGGGTTTTATACACACACGCGCACAGAGATAGACATCTGTTGTCTTCTCAATGATGTTTTTCAGTGATATTGGCAAATGTGATTATTACGCCTAGAAAACAATAATTGGCACCACAATCGTTATATGATATATGTGAATGTAAAACTGAAACTAAAAGCAAATCCTTTCAAAAAGCAAATCTGCTTTGGATAGCATCAGTCATGGTCAAAAAGGCAGATAAACTCCCTGTCTACCAAGAAGAGCAATATTTCAGCTATAGAAACTCTATTTGAAGAGATTTTATGGATTTCTGATGTGTAAAATGATTTTCTATCATATCATAGATGGAGTCATTTGTAGGGAGAATGAAAAATATATTACTTCTGACATCTTCTTTTTAATTGAACTGACCCTTGTATACTCTGACATTTCTCTGTGCCAATGTGTTTTTCTTCTCAGTGATCCCAGCCATCATCCAAGTCAAGGTCAAGGGCTTCATGCTGTCCCAAATGTTATGCTCTGCCGAGCCATCCCCTGAGTTACAGTTGGGAAGTCTGCAAACCTCTGCCTCACTCACCATCAGAATATTTTCTGGAGGAACAACTCTAGAATTGAAATAAGCAAGAGCCAGTTCTGCTGGGGGCATAGTCCAGGGCACACAGCTCAACCACAAGAGAAAAGATACAAAGTGTCCTGGGCTCCTTCACATCTCTGTCCTTCTGTCACTCAGGAGCCTGGTCAGGTGACTCAGGCTCTGAACAGTACCCTGGGTTAACTCCTGCCAGCCCACTTGGTTTCTGAGCTGCAATAGCCAATTTGAGAATGTCTCCAGCATGGCCTGATGCTTGTTGTACAGCCTGTGCAATAAGTAAACCAGGGATTCGTGTGTCAGGAAGACAGCAGTCTTTGACACCAGGGTGCCATTTGGATTTGGCTCTACCGCTATGATCTATGTCATCCTGAGCAGGTCACCAAAGGTCAGTAAGTCTCAGTTTCCGTCCTACATTTTGAATGACAGGACCCACATCCTTCAAAAGTCTGTCTAAATGGGGTGGTGCATGGACAGAATTTATCTCCTTCTAAAAGCTTCCATATCATTAGCTACTATCAGTGTGGAGTTGTAATGAGGACCAAAGGGAAATAACATGAAGCAATACAAAGCTTGTCCCACAGATGTTTTTTTCCTGAAGTCCTTTCTATTTAGTTCAGATGGGCAGGTGATGTGAAATGAGGGATGTGCATTAGAAAGGTGTGCATTCATCCAGTAGAGGCCTTTTCAAAAGCCCTATGCTCATGGAGAGGCACAGTGGCACAGAGAAGTCTTATGGAGAAGTGCTCTGTGGGCTGGATGCCCCCAGGCTTCATTGTGTAGCTCCTCCCTACAGCTTCACAGCACTCTTGACAGCCCAGAGTAAAGCAAATGGAAGATGGTGGAGCAGGTACCTTGAGCCCCTCTAGGATAAACTACCACATGACACTTAGAATCTTTACTTTTTGTTATATCTGCAACACTCAGTGTAGAACCCTGGAAAGTTTTTGTTTAATTATGGGATGCTAGACTGCAGAGCAGATACTCAAGTGATCTATGTAACCTATTCAGTGTTTCTCTAAAGTGTTTCAAATAACATTACTCTTGGAAGGGGCTCTATTAAAACAACACCAATAAAACATATGGTCTTGATAAAGATCCCTTTTGGAGAATGGTGATACACATTAACATATTAAAGGCCCTAGGCAGTTCTGTACAAAGAAACCAGTTTAAATGCATTCAACCCAGCGTTTCTCAGCTTCATTTGGTCTAGGAAACCTTTTTCACTTCTTCCTAGGACACTTATTAACAGCTCATGCATAATGGAAACCATCAATCAATGGCATATTGATTGGTATTAGCATATAATAAATCCTTGTGCATTTTTATGCAATTATTAGACTTCTATGTAGGCATTTGCTTCCTGTTACAGTGCCATTGTCCTTACCTGTCTGCAAAACAAAATTCATTTAAATTTTTCTCCTATAACTCTGTTGTTGATGTCAGTGGAGATCAAATGTTCGGCTGGACTTACTTTTTATGAGCCCTGTTGACCTTTCTGCATGATGACCTCTCTGCCGCATTAAGCCCCAAGCCCAGTAATAAATGATGGGCTGAGACTCACTGGGCAGTCTTAGGGGACCCTGATTGTTTAAACAGCTATCTCTAAGATCCAGTCAACTTTGTTCTGAAAAAATATCTGGAATGCCCCCTACTCTTCACCATCTCCATCACCAGCTGGCTGCTCCAGCCCAAGCCATAATTGTGTCTTACATGGATCTTCACAGTAGCCATCTAAACAGACTGTTTCCAGCACAGCAGCCAGTGTGATTCTGCTAAAACCCAAGTCAGATCAAGTCTGTCCAATGCCTGGAAAAATGCCAGAATCCTCACAATAGCCTTCAAGGCTCTACATGACCAGGGCCCCTGCCATACTCCTCACTCACTGGCTATAAAAACTCCAGATGTCTTGGCCTTCTGGAATGCTCCAGGCAGGGTCCTATCTCATGACCACTGCATTTCCTCTCCTTTCTACCTGGGACGCTTTCTCTCAGATATCCAAATGGCTCTCTTCCTCACTTATTTCCCACATCTGTCAAATGCCATCTTACCTTATGTCATGATCAAATCAGGGTAATTAGCATAGCTCTTACCTCAAACATTTGTCATTTCTTTGTTATGAGAACATACAAAATCCTCTTTTCATGCTATTTTGAGATTACAATGCCTTTTGTTGATTGTAGTCACCTTACTGTCACATGTATGGAAATATCACATTGTACTCCATAAATATGTACAATAATTATATATTAGTTTTTAAAAAGATAAAAATTTAAACACATGCTTCTTAAAAAAAAATTCCATCTTACTAGAGAGGCTTACCTGGGTCACCCTATGTAAAATGCAAGCGTCCCCCACTTCCTTGACAGTTACTCATTCTCTCATTCCTTGCTTTTTTACCCCCTTGGTGCCATCAGTGCCTGCCCCGTGATGTATTTATATTGTTATTTACTGACTCACATTCTCAAAGGAATGTTAGCTATGCTGGGGCAAGGGCTCAGCTTTGCCAGGGGCAGCATCCCTAGCTCCTAGCGTGGTGCTTGGCCTGCAGTCAGAGCCCAGGATCTGACCATTGAATAGATGAGTAACAGCAGTGGCTAGCAGCCCTCTAGTGACGTGACCAGAGCGAGTTATATGCAAGAGGTTGTGAACATCAGGGAACCTCTCAATTTGCTGTGTTATTTGGAATGGCTCAGCCTGGCAGCTGTCCCCAGGGTCATAGACTGCTGCTTCTGAGTAAACTTGTCACAGCTGAAGGTGAGAGCCAGCAAATCACCAGCACATGGGTGGGGACTGAAGCCTCAGAGGAGAAGGAGGTGGAGCAAAGACAGCCCAGAGAGGAAGAGACAGAAGCACTGCAAGCAACCCACTGTCACTGAGGTTGCCTTTATGTGATAATTGGTGCTATTTATTGCATGAGTGCATCTTCTGCTGTCCTTGTTGCCTCTTACAGATACCACTGTATTTTCATCTTCTCAGTTACAAGCCTTTGAGATTGGAGCGGCTTGCACACGAGCAAACAGCTCTCCATTAGGAATCAGTTTGGATAAGAGCAGGAGAGGGCTCAGCTTTCTTGGGCTTTTCTTGCTGTGAAATGAGCAAATTGAAAGTGAAGGTTTTCAAGGTCCCTTCCCAGCCCACTGTTCTGGGAATTTAGTCACCTTGAAGCCAAGGGAGCATGTATGTCACTCATTTCATGACTCAGAATAGGAGGCACTTTGGAAATATGGAAGGCCAGACCCAGAGGTGGTGTTGGCCTTATGAAAAGTGTCCCCTTCCCATCACTGACCACATTGCTCTGGACATTGTTTTCCTTGGAGTTTATGTAGACTGCGATGAAGAACCTTGTACAGGTAGATGGTTTTCCCCTGTAAGAGCACTGGCTCACACCTGTAATCCCAGCACCTTGAGAGGCTGATGTGGGTAGATTGCTTGAACCCATGAGTTCAAGATCAGCCTGGGCAACATGACGAAACACTGCCTCTAATAAAAAAGAAAAAAAAAAGGCTCAGACATAGCTTAACCCTAGGTCCTACTCGACTGAGGTAGAAACATCCTCAGAGCATCCCCAGGAAGCTGGAGAAAGAACAAATAAATCACCAATGAATACAAAGCTGAATAACTTCCGAGAAGTGCTTTATGAAAAAGAAAATGGCATTTGTTGAATGTAAAAGAACAACTGCGGTAGCAGCTTATGAACCAAAGCTGTCACAGCCTGAAAATTAAAAGAACCTGCGTCACACGGTCCTCCAGGGAAATAGCCAGTGGCCCCGCAGCTCTGGCTACGAGGGAGGCTTCAGCTTCCAGAGAGAGGGGGACTGACATCTCCACTGGACTAGAAGAAAGGAAGAGGCTGTGTGCAGAGGGGTGGCTTTGCATGTGGCAGACCTTGAAGCTAGGGGAGGCAGCCATCTTTCTAGACTTGTCAAAGGGCAAGACCGGGCCCTTCTCAGCATAGAGGGAGTGTGAACTTGGATTCTAATTACCCATCAGTTCTCTCAGCAACATGGGTTAGTATTAGTATCCCATTTCATAGACACAAATAGAGAGGCTCATAGATGTTGAGGCTTGATTTGAGTCACACAAGTGCTGCTGCCAAACGCCTCTGATGCTCCTGCAGTACGTGGCCTATTCTTTGGGCCAGGTGCTGTGTTGTCTGCCATGGTGATCTGATCTCAACCCTACCAGCCGTTTTGGGTAGTGGTGACCCCATTGTGGCAAAAGGTTGAGTGACGTGAGATTTGTTCCTGTGGACTGATGTGGTCACAACGGGTGACCCCATTGTGGCAAAAGGTGACATGAGATTTGTTCCTGTGGTCTGATGTGCCTGAGGAGCGCAGCACAGGGAGCTTTTAAAGAAGGTGCCCCAGCCACCTGCCGAGTTAAGTTAAACTTGTCAGCTGATGACTTAAAGTATTAAGAATAGACAAACAGGCATTTTTCAGTGATACAGAAAATGCCACTCACAATCAAACGCTCTTTCTTGTTTTTAAATCCAACTGAGCTATAGACCCTTCATAAAATCATGGCATCTAAAAGGCCCTTTAGAGGTCCTGCTGGCAGGGTATGTTGGGGAAGGATTTGCACTTTAAGTCAGGCACATGGGGTTTAATTCCTGGACCTGCGCCATGCAGTTCAGTGACTGGACAAGATGCTGAACCTCCCTGAGCCTCAGTTTCTCACCTTGTCAAATTGCTTAAGAATATGCTTACCTAATAGGTGACAGAGGCCAGGCAGAAATCAAGCAGGTTTCTCTATGTAAAAGGCTGAGCATACAGTAGGTTTTCACCAAAAATAGGTGACCTTCCCTCGCTTGGTCACTCCCACCCCTATCTTTTCTGGACCAGGAGGGCACAATCTTACCCCCAGCGAACAATGCTAAGGCTCTTTATCTCCCCAGATCCAGGCTAAAGTTTAAACCTGAGCCCATTTTCCTTTGTCTGAGCGGGCACCTTGGCAGGGGAGAAATACATGGAGGAAAATCAGTACCTTTGTTTCCTCCCAAGGAAAAGGAAATGCAGAAGCCTGGCGGGCATCTCACCTAGATCACAGTTCACTGGGCCGTGGGGGCAGTGGGCCACCTGCGGCTCTTTTAAGTGCAACTCCGGTTCAAGCCAGATACCTGGGCACAGATGTGAAGCGTGGGTGGCAGAGAGGCAAAAAAAGAGATGGAAAGAAAACTGGCACTCTTCGGAGGGCTGCAGGAGTGAGAATGCCCCATGATTAGGGTTTCCTTCTAGGCCTGTATTTTCAATTACAGTCATAATTTATTGCTATTATGGGCACCAAACTATACTTGCCATGGGCTTTGCAAACACAGGAAATGAGCCAGCATTTAAACACTACTCAGAAAAAGGGGCCTAATGGCTAAAAAGCAGTAGGGGAATGCAAACCTGCCCTCTCCTCCTTCCTGGTCACAAAAGACCCACCTCTTCCTCCTCTACTTGTCCACTGAAACACTTCCCTTTAAAAATCAAATTAACAACCTTTATTGCTTACACAACATTTATTGGGTGCCAGTCTGCCAGGCTACATGGTGGAAGTGGTGAGGGAAAAGGGGCCCTTTGAGGATATTGTCCTAGAAGGGTGGGAGGTTTTCAGGCTCCAAGCATTCTGGGAATTCAGCATCATGGCTTGGTGAGGAGACAGACTAGGCATTGAGGGAGGTGGAGGAGAAAAGTAAGAAGGATCAGGGCTGGACCTGATGTGGAGGGAACTGAGCTAGCTGTGAGTGTAAGTCCTTCCTAAGGGGAAAAGCTCCACTGTTTTGGTTTGCAGTCCCCCAAAAGGCTGATGCATTCTGTCTTGGTGCCATGGCTAAGCTTAAGGCATGGCTTTCAGAAGGCTTGGACAGCAGAGAAATACTGGGAACCAGGTGAGCCACCATTTCTAGTTCCAGGTGGGAGAGCTCTTTGGAGTGATGTCTTACTGATGAGCAAGGTCCATCCTTGGGGGCTTGGACATGCAAGAGCTAGGCATGGGAGTAAGCACCTTGGCACATTTAATGCCAGAAGCTTTCCATAGTTCCTGTTGGCATGTGTATTAGTCCATTTTCACACTGCTGTGAAGATACTATGTGAGACTGGGTAATTTATAAAGGAAAGAGGTTTAATTGACTCACAGTTCCACATGGCTGGGGAGGCTTCAGGAAACTTGCAATTGTGTCAGAAGGCAAAGAATAAGCAAGTACCTTCTTCACAAGGCAGCAGAAGGAGAGAAAAGCCCAGGGGAAACTACCACTTCTAAACCATGAGATCTCGTGAGAACTCCCCTCACTATCACGAGAACAGCACGGGGGAAACCGCCCCCGTGATCCAATCATCTCCTACCCAGGTCTCTCCCTTGACACATGGGGATTACATTTCGAGATGATATTTGGGTGAGGACACAGCCAAACCGTATTGGGTTCAGGACAGCTTTCACTCCCAAGGGAGAGGCAGAACACTAAGCAAGCAAGAAGATGGCCAGAACCTAGAGTTTACACATGGCAGTGAGGGTGGGGTGTGAACAGGCTGCTAAGGGTAACTGTTGGGGGCATTGCTTGCTTGTGGGGCCCAGGCTCTGACCCCATTTGCTCAATCAGGAAGGCCCGAGCTTATAAGGACATGGCTTCAGAAACAGGGGCCAAGAAGAACTGGTGAAGACAGGAGCAGATAGCTGGAAAAAGAAGACATAAGAAAAATATGAAATGGAAATTTAAGATAAGGTACAAATGGTTTGGTCCATGAATGATTACCAAATGAATTACAGAGACACTCCTCAGAGGATTAAAGAGTGGGCAGAAAGGATTTCAGGATCAGGCGCTCCAAGGAGGAGATGAAATTTCTGCTAGACATTATAGGGTTTTATCAAACCCCAAGAAGAGAGTTAGACATTCTGGGCAGGAAGATGATGTGGAAAATGCCCAAAGATGTAAGGCTGGGAGATAGCAAACCAGGTCTTGATGTTGCAGATTTGTTGTGTGTGTGTGTATATATATATAGTATTTGATATAAACTAATGTATATTAAACATTTTTTTGTAGAGAGATCTCACTGTGTTTACTAGGTTGATCTTGAACTCCTGGCCTCAAACAATCCCCCAACTCAGCTGGGATTACAGACATGAGCCACTGTGCCCGGCCTGAAGAAGGCTTTGAAGGCTAAAGGAAGGAATCTGGTCCTGATCCCTTGGGATCTAGGCAGTGGCAATCTCTATGGCCCTTGTAAGTTCACATGGAGGTAGTGTGCAGCACGGGACAAAGAGATGGGAAGCAGACAGACTAGTGTGAAAGACTATTGCATGACTTAAAGAATGAGTTAATAAGGGGCTGAACCAGGATACTGACTGTGAAACGGAGGAGAGAGAATGAGTTCCAGAGAGTTATCAAAGCCAGAGTGGATGGGACATGAGGAAAAAGACCACAAAGACAGAGGGAGTGAGTGACAGATGGTCACAGTCATAAAAGGAGGAGGAGGGAAAGACTGGGGGAGGATGGAAGATGAACTTCGGGCCTGTGGATTTGAGGTGGCAATGAGAATCCAAATGCTTACATCTCAAAGTGAGTTATGTGGGGTTAAGATAAAGACTAGGGCTTGATCGCACATTTGAAAATTTTCTCTGTAGTGTGGATCTCTCTAGAAGTCACAAGGGAGACCACTTCCTTCAAAGAGAGGAGAAGAAAAGGGTACAGAGGATCAGCTGCTCAACACCCACTTTTGATGGGCTGAAGGAGGAAAGTGAACAGATAAAGGAGGACTCCAAGGTTAAGAGGCACCATAAAAAGCGACTAGATACCGTTTGCAAAGGAGAAAGAGCCGAAAGAAGACATCAAACATTAGCAGCTTCAGCTGCTGCAGAGAGATTAGGGAGAATGGGGGTTAAGATCTGGTTACTGGAACTGATCCCTCAAAGGTGCAGATGATCTTTAAGAATGTTGTTTCCATAGAGTTGGAGGAGCTGGGATTGAGGGGGGTAGGGAAAAAGCAGGTGGCATTGAAAACATCTAAGTAGCAAAAGGAAGCAGGGATCCTTATATAAACTTAAAAAGCTGTGAGTGAAACCAAATTATGTTCCCTGACAGGAAAGGACCTAGTGTTGAACACATGGGAAAGAGAAGAGGCGGTGTGTGAAGCATGTTCTGGAAAAGGAAGGGAAGGGCTGGACACAATGGTGCTCCCCTTCTGAAATCCAGGGGTGGAAGAAAATGAGTGTAGAGGTAGATATTTAGGGGAACAGAGGACTGGAGCAGGGTTGCTTACACAAAATAGCCACTGCTTCTTAGGGACGTTCAATGAGAGGGTAATGGCTGTGGGTGGTAGGGGAGGGTGGGAGAAGGCATGTGTGAACATTTAGGGAGGAGAAATTCTGGAATGATTCTTGTGGAAGATTGGCTCAGGAGTTCACAGGGATGAGTGAAAAGGGATGGGGAAGTCACCAGGGGCACATGACACCTCCCAGGATGCTCGGACAGCCAGGGATCTTGTTTGGGTGGTGGGAGTTGGTCCGCAGACAGGGTGGAGGCTTGGAGCCATAGGCAGTGGTGAGTGAGACAGGGGCCCATCACACTAGCAGAAATGGAAGGGCAGGAGGCTCTGAACAGTTGGAGGTTTGGAGAGGTCGGAGGGAAACTTCTTGATGAAGCAGGCAAGCTGCTGATAAGTGGAGGAGGATGGGTGGGAGGTGCCGGGGATGAGATCACAGAGATGGAACGGAGAAGGTGATGATGTGGTTCAGGGCTGGGCTGTGGCTGATGTGTACCCGAGTGCAAGGGACTGAGATGGACGGGCTGAAGAAGACAGATGTGAGGCCAGGCCTTGGGGCGGTGTGCAGGGCAGGCATAGCTGGAAGGGAACTGGGTGAGCGTCAGGGACTTAGGTTTTAGCAACCCTGCGGCTAAGTCTTAGTGTGGCCTTGGCCAAGACACTTGGGTTTCCCTGGTGAGGGGCTGCTGTCAGCACCATTCTTGCATTACTGTGCACAGTAGTCCTCAACGGCCAGCAGGGGCCCTGGTGATGTTCAGAGCAGTGACCTTGGGTGCTTCAGCCTCACGTGGTCACACCTCCACAGAACACAGTCTCCCCTCCCTCCTAACCAATGTTACGTCCATGTCCCCACCGGCATCTCTCATGGCGTCAGAAGTGGCAGCAGGCAGCTATCACCTTGTGACGCTGCCACTCCTCTTCCACAGGGATTGGAAGCTCTGAATTTCACAGCCAGGTTTAATTCAGTCAGCTCACCAGCCTCCTGGCAGCCTGACCTCAGCTCTCTCAGATAAGGTGGGGCTGCTGTGGTAAGGAGAAGTGAGGCAGGAGGGAGGACTGGCACCTGTTGGGCCACCAGGAGTGGGGAGCCTGTGTCACCTGTGGGCTGCATCTGAGTGGGTGAACATGGTGTCGGAGGGGATCCTGGGGTAGATTGGAGTGCAGAGATGTCCCCCAGTGCCTTCCCCATTTCAGTCGCCCTCCCAGTCTGTGAACCTAAGAACCTGGCCACTGTGGCTGCCAGGTGCAAGCTGGGTGACCCTCAGTTACGATAATGTGACTGCAGCATCTGGTGCCACTGCCATCACTCCCCTGGAGCTGGGCCTGGGACAAGGTGCCATATGGGGACTTTTTTTCCCCCAGGAGGCTATTTTTACAGTGCTCCAGCTGAACTGTTGCTGTGAACTCTATGTCTTAACTAGGAGTGTGTGCGTCATTAATGAGGCAGGTGTGAGCGTCCTGGGAGGGGCTGATGCGGTTCCTAATGGCAGCATGTGTGGGCTGGCCAGTTGCTGCCTTCAGCCTGCCAAGGTGACTTTGCTCATTGCCTCTCACTTGTGCAGGCAGAGATTGTGTGTGAGATTTAGGGTGCTCTGGAGTCAAACTGTCTGCCTGACTCTTGGCTCTACCACTTACCAGCTCTGTGACCCTGGGCAACCTATGTATTCTGTTCGATGTGTTTCTCAAAGCCTCAGTTTGCTCATCTGTGACTTGGGGTAGTGAGAGCACTGATTTCATGAAAGTCATGGGGAAATCAAATCAGGTAAAGGCAAAGCATGTAGCTCTTCAATGCTAAGTGTTCAGTAAATGTTACTTCCTTCCCCTTCACCCCCAGAGGCTTCTTCCTATTTATAAGCTTCGTTAATCACTGCCATGGCCAAGTCCTGCCCTAGGCCCAGGTGAGCTGATGGTGTTTAAGGTACGACACATGCTGGAAGCACTCTTTGTACAGCAGGAAACTTGAACTGCATCTTGAGGGATGATAAGAGTTTGCTGGGCAGAAATCTGGGGGTATGGGGAATGATTGTCCTATGACAGAACCCCCCTCTTGAAGCCTTTCTAATTTCTAGATTTTAGCTGATCACCCAGTTTCACGGGCAGGCAGGAAAGGGAGGCCTTTGTCCCTTTTCCCAAGGATGAACTGCAGCCCCTGTGTGTGTTAGATATGTACAGAGCCCAGCAGCCTTGCTGCTTGTGGGGTGACTCCTTTCTACTTGGGTGCCTTATTGTCTGTTGGGTGCCCCATAGCAGAGACCTCAGGGTTTTGGTGGCAACCTGCCCAGATATGGAAGAGGAGAAGGGAGTCAGAGGGGACTTCATGTCAGGGCAGTGAGGACTGTATCAAAGCCCAACGCTTTTGGAACCATGTGGGGGAAGAGACATGGATACAGAATGCTGAGAGAGGGCACTTCTAAAGAACTGCTGCCTGTTGGCCATTCTCTTCCCCTGAATGTGATCCATTTACAAGATCGGGACAGACCTTTTTCAGTTGTTACATATCTGGGATATGAGCCTCTCTCTGAGTACCTCAAGTTTTTTACCAGCCAAGTAGACTTGTTCAAACAGTGTATATGCTATGTGTGCATGTGTGTGTATATATATATATATGCACAAACACACACACACTATATATACACACACTATATATATGTGTACAGTATATATGTACTCTATCCATCCATCCATCTATCCATCCATCACCCACCTATATTTTTCCCCATAGCACACACTTTTGTTATGGCCTGAATCCTCTGGTTTGAAGCAATGCTGAAATCTGTCAGCTCAGTGGATTAATAGTCTAATCTCGGCCAATTTATTTGGCAGAAACACTAAATTCCTGAAATCGTGTGGGCTGGCCCACTTGACCTCTAACCTGGGTAAGTGAAAAAATACATCCCAGGTTTTTGGGCTAACTAGCATTGAAAATCAATCAATTTTTATTTTCATTTTCCTACAGTTTCACGGTGGCCACTCTTGACTCCCATTTGTATTCTGTGTGGGCCATGTTGATTAAGGAAGTGAGGAGGATGGATAGGCAGAAAGAGGCATGGCCCTGTGCACGTACCACCCAACACTCCCCTACAGAGAGAAAGCTGGCTCTGAGGGTCAGGCCAGTGCCATGAGGCTGACTGGCTTCTTTTGACATTAGTGCTCTAAAGAGACCTGTTTCCATAGCTTATCCATGTCGGCAGTGGTGGAGAGTTTAGCCAATCCAGAAGGTAGTATAGTGCATGGTGCAACACTTTCCAAAGATAGATATTCTTCCAAGCCAACTTAGAAATATTTTTAATCATTACCTTATTTCTGTGGTATTTGATGCAGAAGTGAATTTCGTAACAGTGTAAAATTCCTGGCTTCATTGTTATGTGATCTCATGTAAATTGCATCTTCTCTCCAAACCACAGTTCTTGCCTATTGAGGAGATGCTGACAATCATACCTACCTCTGAGGGTTGTAGTGAGAATTAAGCAAGATATCACATGGGTTTTCCCAGACATGTCTCAGTACTCAACAAATGGCAGCCGCTGTCCCTATCATCACCAGTATGGCTGTGCTTGTTGTCATCATCGCATCCTCACATTTTTGGGTGGCCCAGATTTAGTATGCCCTTGATAGTGCAGCACAAGGCCTGCTGAATCCCTGCTGCAGATGTCATCTACAGTTTTAAGAAAGCATTCCCTAGCCAACGTGCAGAGTTAGCCTCTCCCATTCTGTAAACATTTCTTATATACCTCTCATACCATGTATCAAACCTTCTTTGAACTGTATGTTTGCAGACCTACTGTACCCCATGATAGTAAAAGACTGTTTCAGAGAGAGACAAAAATCAGTAAGTAGCAGATGGGTGAATTCATAAACAAAATAACTAATTTATTTCACTTTCTGTCTTCTCTCACAGACGTTTTGCAAGAAGGCAGAAACAATGCATTTTAAGAAACCAACCACTCCTACAAGATAAGAGTGTTTTCCTCCATCTGAGAACTTCCTACACTTAAAGCAAGTGGGCTAAGGTCATAGATTTCCTTAATAGTTTTCGTGGTGACTTGGTCTTCATTCATCATTCATGAGAGACTTACTTAGCTCTTATTACATGCTAGGCATTAAGGTCACAAAAATGAATGAGACACAGCCTTACCCTGAAGAAGCTTCCACTGTGGTGAGAGATGTTCACACACACAGTCGAGACACTTTTATTGTAACGATGACTCTGTGCAAATCAAGCACCAGGGACACCAAGAATCCAGGGCTAGGGATGCCCGAGGGAGCCTGTGGGAGGCAGAGGAGTGTCAGAGCCTCCTTCCTTGTCGTTCCACCCAGCCTAATAGAGTGGCAGCCCTGGTTTCAGAAAGCAAAGGCCAAAGCTGACTTGTGGTCAGATTGTCACACCTGCCTGGAGTGGCAGGAAGGCAAAGCCAATACATTTTATTGCTTTGGCTCTAGATTCAGCCAGAAGGTGTAGTGATGAGGCAGGAAATCCTGTCTGAAACCAGAGTTCCCATCTGTTGGCATGAAATCCTGATGAGCCTTTTGGGGGAGATAAAACATCAGTAACATTCAAGTGATTGATATCAAGAAATTCCCGACTTGAAAAGGACAAGATTTTAGCAGAGGAAGTTGGATATTTAGAGTTGCTTTTTTTTCCAAAATTATTTTTAGCCTCCAGCTATATATAACTTTTCTTGCTGACTTAGGTACAGTATGTGGATTCGACTGATTGTATTTAGGAACAAAAACAGATGTTTTAAGACCTGTGCATGTGAACATTCTACATAGGATCTGCTGAGTGATACCATGTAAGGACCAAGGGTCATAGTTTAGTGTAATAGTCACCCATAAGCAGTCACCAATGAAACTATTAAGGAAATCTATGACCTTCGCCCACTTGCTTTAAAGTGCAGGAAGCTCTCGGAGGGAAAAGCTCTTGCCTTGTAGGAGTGGTCATTTTCTCAAAATGCATTGTTTCTGCCTTATTATGAAACACCCATGAGAGAAGACAGAAGGCTAAACAAATTTGCTCTTTTGTTTTCGAATTCACCCATCAGCTGTTTACTCATTTTGCCTCTCTGAAACAGGTCTCTTGCCTTGACGGGGTACAGCAGGTCTGCAAACATACAGGTAAAAGATGCTTTGATAAATGGTATAATAGGTACATGAGAAATGTTTACAAAATGGGAGAGACTAACTCTGCATGGGTGGTTAGGGAATGCTTTCTCAAAACAGTAGGTAACATCTGCACCAGGGCTTCAAGAGTTGACAAGAAGCTTCCCAGGAAGAAGAAAGGCAGAAAAGTCATGGGCGCTGGGAAGCCTGCAGTGCTACCTGCAGTCAGGGAGTCGTGGGATTCTGGGTGTCAGAGCAGAGTGACTTTGTAACCAGAAGTCATGGAATCAACTGAGTGGATGATTATGCCAGCAAAACTGTTCACTTTACAGGAGAGGAAGAGCAGAGAAATTGCGGGGCTTGTTCCAAGGTTACACAACTCTAGGGAAGACTCACAGCCAGAACTTAGGTCTAAGCTTCTTCAAGTGTGGCAGAAGGGCTTGGTGCTAAGTATGCTAAAGCCACCTCGAGGATTCCTTGATATTTCCCTACAGCCTTACAAGGATAAACCTCAGCTTAAACAGAATCCACCTTTCTTTACAGAACATACAAGGAAAAGTCTAGTAGCTATTTGTATCCTAAATGTCCATATTTGTGCCAAACAGCTAGCCTGGTCATATTTTCAAGACTATGGGATTGAAATTTATTGCATTTTTTAAAATTCTTCTTTTTCATTGTTTGGTACTCTATATGAGAAGAAAACTGGAGCTTTCAGAACGTATTGTTATTAAAAGGTGAGGTTGATTTTTTTCTTTTTCTTTATTTAATTTAATTAATTAATTAATTAATTTATTTATTTATTTATTTTGAGACAGAGTATCACTCACTGTGTCCCCAGGCTGATTGCAGTGGTGGGACCAGCTCACTGCAGCCTCTGCCTCCTGGGTTCAAGTGATTCTCCTGCCTCGGCCTCCCAAGTAGCTGGGATTACAGGCATACGCCACCACACCCAGGTAATTTTTGTATTTTTAGTAGAGACGGAGTTTCACTCTGTTGCCCAGGCTGATCTTGAACTCCTGGCCTCAAGTGATCCACCCTCGTTGGCCTCCCAAAGTTCTGGGATTATAGGCATGAGCAACTGTGCCTGGCCAAGACTGATTTTTCATAAACAAACAACTTTAAAAGTTGAGATAGATCTTACCCTCCTACAGCAAGTCATTCTGAAGAGCTGGATCCTTATCCCATTGATCCTTACCTAGAGGGCTTTTGAGCTCCGTCTTATGGGGCTAAGATACCTTTTTTCCAGTTCATAGTGGTGGCAGAAGGATAGGTTTCTTGTATATCCTGGTGTTATATCCAGAGCCAAGTCCAGTGAATCAGTTGGGCCATGTGGTCGCCGGTTCCTCTGTCTTTTGGGCTTCCAGAACACCCCACCATGCCTGGGTGGCACTTAGTATTTAAATCGTCTTTTCCCTATTGTGGATTCACTAGGTTGCAAAACTGTGGACATAGCACAGACTTGTTCCCGAGTGAATGAAAAACATTAATGAAAAAACAAAAGAAACTGATGCAATCACGACTTCTGTACATATCATGGGCAGAGTTAATCTGTGTTTTTTTCTTTTAGTGGAGTCTGTGTGTTCATTTCTAGAGTACAGTTTGGTAAATAGAAGTGACTGGCCGAGGAGTAAAAAGGGACAGGGCTTCTCTCACTCTCATTCCAACCCCCAGGCTTTAATCTTCAGAGGAAATTGAGCCTTGGGTCCAGTGAGAAGTTTATGGAAATACTATGCTGTCCAACTTGCTTTTATAGTGAGTTAGACAGTTTTGGAATTCATGATTAGTCTGTATTTAAGTGGAATTTATGCTACCATGTATTGACATGTGTTTGTGTGATGTTCATGTGTATGTATTCGTCCACCAACTCATCTGTCTGCCTAACAGATGTTTGTTGTGCCTTCTGTGTGCCAGTTGCTCTCTCAGTCCTGGGGATACAGCTATCAAAAGGCAAAGTCAAAATCTTCATGCTGCTTACATCTAATATAAGAGAGACAAAAAAATAACATCTACACAAAGCAAAACAGGATTAGAAGCTAGAGAATTAGTGGGAATGAAGTACTGTTTTACAAAAGTAGGCCACAGAAAACCTCTCTGAGAAGGTGACATTTGAACAGACTTGAAAGAAGTGAACGAATGCCCCAGAAAATATTAGGAAACTCACAAATGCAAAGGCCTTCCCATTCATCAACCCACCTACACACCCATCCATCTACCTACCCATCCATCCTCCCATCCATCCCTCCATACATCCCTCCATCTGTCCTGCCACTCATCCCTCCATCTGTTCATCCATCCATCAGTCCAGCCAGCCAGCCAGCCTTCCATCCATCTGTTCATCCATCCATCTGTACGTCCATCCATGCATCTATCCATCTACCCATCCTTCCATCCTCCCATCGCCTTAATGGCGTATCCTCATGGTATGGCATATTGAGAGAGAATGATTATTGTTCCTTAGTAATAGTTTAGTAGAAGTTATTTTTCTTTGGTTGTCTTTTTTTTTTTTTTTTTTGCTTCTAAGAAATTTTTCTTTTGGATTTTTTGTTTTGTGTTATAAGAGTGATATTTTCACTTGCAACAGATTTTTAAATTCAAGAAGCACTTAAGGATACAGGCTCAAAGGTAAGCCAAGCCAATCCCTCCTAACTTTTAAGTTCTTATTTTAAGGCTGTGGATGATACTTCATAGGGTTCTTGTGAGAAATGTGTGGGGAACACCGTAGGCACATAAGCTAATTGCAGCAACAGCAATGACACTAATGCTGCTGCTCTTGCTGCTGCTGCTGCTGCTGCTGCTGCTGCTGCTGCTACTACTACTACTACTACTACTACTACTACTACTTCTGCTGCTGGTGCTGCTGCTACTACCGCTAGTAAATGTATCAGTGGCATCCACTTGTTTTGGAGAATGCTAGGCGCTGGGCCAGGCACTTTCCATTCTTCCTTTCTAATTTGCGACAATTCTGCAAGGCAGGTATATCCTATTCCACATGCGAGCAAACTGAGGCTTGAGATGAGGCTATGATCAATTCTTTTCCTTCCCCAAGCATTCCCATAGCTGTCTCTCTGAGTTCAGTGTTAAACTGGGATGATCTGGGACTCTCTTCTCAGTCAGCAAAGGCAGAAGGAAGTGTTTTGAATTCTTCTGGCTGTGAGTGGCTGCCATCTACCTTGCTGATGCTGCTTGATTCATCACAGTAAGAGTTAATGTTTCCCAAGGGTCCTTTAGCAGTGGAGATGCTGGAAGAGTGGTACAGGGCTTTCTAAGTTACTTAACAGATTTTATGAACTGCTAATTACCTCATAAAGACATTTTATTGAGCCAGAGTGATCTGCTATTGGCACTGACTGTTTACATATCTCAGTCCTTTGGCCTGTTTCTTTTGCCCCAGGTCAGTGCATCTCCAAGAGCTGTGCTCTGTGTGCAGCAGGGAGGCTTCGGTGCAATTCTTTACCCTGCACGTGTCCAAGCCCGTGTCCCTGCCCTAGTCCACCACAAGTCACCAAGTGTGGACACGGGTCTCTGTTTCTACATCTGGTAACTCCTCAACTGTCATTAGGAAAGGCAAGCAGGAGAACTATAGCCTTGGGCGTGACCTCCCAATTTGATTTGGCAAGAAACAAGAGCCTTGGCTTTCCATCTGCAAAGTGAAGGAAAGAATGGAGAAGGCAGGTGTGTGTTTGTCTAATGGACTGTTCCTCCTCCCAGCCTATGAGAAGTTTCTCCCTAAGGAGATAGAAATGACCAGAGCGGGTGATGGTATGTTTAACAAATACCTGAGAGCAAGTAGAACTCATCAGCTTCTATTTTATTTTGATTTTTCCCACTGAGTAGAATGCCTTAAATTGGAAAGTGTGGGACAAACAGGTTTACAAAGCAGCTAGAGTCCATAGTAATTTTAAAAAAAATAGTCTAGGGGGCCCTAAGGGTTCTATGATTTCTGCTTTCCATTTTCTTCAGAGCATTTGGGGATATGAGTTCATAGGTCTGTAGCCAGTTATTTATAAAAAAAGCTATGCAGGACAAGGAAAGGGACATGTGCAAAGGAGGTGGCCATGATCATCATGGTTTTCATTACACTGGTAAAGATGGATTCTGAAAGTAATGGACAATTCATAAGAGAGTGTAACAACGTTCCCATCAAATATCTAGCATAGATTATGGCCGGGCACAGTGGCTCACACCGGTAATCTCAGCACTTTGGGAGGCCAACCAGGTGGATCACGTGAGGTCAGGAGTTCGAGACTAGCCTGGCCAACATGATGAAACCCCATCTCTACTAAAAATACAATAAATTAGCTTGGTGTGGTGGTGCACACCTGTAATCCCAGCTACTTGGGAGGCTGAGGCAGGAGGATCACTTGAACCCAGGAGGTGGAGGTTGCAGTGAGCCAAGATCATGCCATTGCACTTCAGCATGGGTGACAGAGCGAGAATTTGTCTCAAAAAAAAAAAAAAAAAAAAAAAGAAGAAAAGAGTAGATTATTAAACAGATGGTGAGCTTTGATAGATCTCTGGAAGTTGTCATGAACTCTAAAAAAAAGCAAAGCCAAATAATGCATTACATTTTTGATAGGGTTGCTATTGTGTCAATTAAATGCTAAAGACGCGATTTCCTGGAGATATAGAACAAATTTTCTTATAATATCCTTGTGAACTTTTTAAATAACACCACATTGCTTTATTTATTGAGAGAGAAGCTTTGTGTAAGACACAGGCTAATGCCTTTACATACCTTGTCCCACATGAATCTCAAATTCGCCATTTAAAGAAGGTACCATCATTTTTTTTGATATTGTGGATGAGCAAATAGGCTCAGAGATTTAGCAACTTGCCCAAGGTCACACAGCCAGCAGCAGCAAAGCGGAGTCTCATCCCGGTTTCTCTGTCATCTTTACCCGTGCTTTGACCACAGCACCGCAGTGCCCTCTAAGGATGTCTATAAGCTGCACAGTTTGCTCCCAATGCATGCGTTAAAGGATTGACATTGGTCTGAAAAGACCCCTGGTGTGGAGTGCCACAAGACTGTGCCCTTTGCTTTGTGCTGTTCAACATTTTTATCCATGACCCTAATGAACACACAAAGACACACTTACCACATAAACTAAGCAGTTGGCACAGGCTGGAGGAATAGATCATGAAAACAGGACAATGTGAAATAATCTGTCACACCATGGACAGAAACCTCAACTGCCATTGCAAAGGGCACAAGTCTGCAGCTTGGTTTTTAGTTTATTTTAGTTTTCAGGTAAGGCACAGATGTGCAAGAGGAAGCTTAGGAGTAGAATTTGAGACAAGGGTGTGGACAGTTAAGAGCCTGCACTGACTCCTCTGTTCACAGCGTTCTGTTCAATCTGCACAAACCATATTGAGAATCTTCCCTAGAATATCTGCGGAGACTTAGCAGTGGGCACAAAACCCATCATTCTGCTTATGTGCTGCTGTTTATACTGGGTGCCTCTGAGCACCATGTGGGAAACAAAGCCCAGAATCCCCTGTGGAGGAAGAGAGGGCAACGCAGAGTGGGGGAGGCTGGTCAGTCGTATGTCAGGTGATTATGGTGCCAGAATGGCTGGGGGCCTTCTGGGAATTTCCACGATTCCCTTGAAGTCCCCAGCCAGGGGATGGTTGAGTCCAAATCCAAGGCCTCCAGGCCCCCATAAGCATCCTTGGGAAGCCACAGCACCAAAATCTGCCCTCCAGTCGGGCCTTGGTCTGCTGACCCCAGGAATAGCACCAGCTCCTGCCCCTCAGCATTTGCAGGATGTTCGCCATCATGCTTCACTCTGCAAAAGTATTTTTTCTACAGATGTTTATTGAACACCGACAGCATGAGACAGCCAGTGTTCTAGGCCCTGGGGATACATTTTTAATAAAATAGAAATACAGAGAGAAAAGATGAGGAGAGAAAAGACACAAATTCCAGCCCTCAGATCTGAGAGACAGTCTAACCCAGAACCCAGCCAATCCAATCGGGATTTGGGACCTAATGCAATATTCAGACAGCCCAAATATAATCGTTTTAAGCTAGAATGATCAGGACTTGGGTTTAAAAAGCAAAGTAGATTTTATTCCACGATAAAATCACTGCTTCTGATTTTTGTGGAGAAGATACTGCAATTAGGGGTTTTTCCATTCTATTCAAAGCCAAGTGGAGAATGCCAGAAGTTTGGCATTCCCAAGAATCTTTGTAAGATCTGGAAATGAGAGTTTTGCTTTTTGCTGGCGTATCAGTTAGAAGATCTTGACATTCTTGTTTCAGATGTATGTGTGTGTGTGTGTGTGTGTGTGTGTGTGTGTGTGTGTGTGTGTTTAAACATGAGAAAACCCCTGACCCATGGTCAAACAACCCCCAAAACTGCCAGTTGATTAGAAAAATATCCTGTTTCCTTCAGGCCGCAGAGGGCATACATTAAGTAAATACTTTAATTAAATTACATCCTGTTGCCAAGTAATTTCTTAAAAGAGAGGCGGTAAATGGAATCTCTTCTGGGAAAGTTTGCTGTAATTACTGGATGGCTTTCTTCGGGAGAAAAATGTTTATTTAAAAACTCCGCAGCCTCTTGTACTTCCATGCCAGGTCTCTGACCCTGGGGGAAAGAAAGGAAACTTGTTCACTTCCAGAGGTTGCCAAATTTAGGATTTGTCCCTGGCGATGGGAACAGCTATCAGGGATTGTTTTGCCTTCCCAGCCAGGCTCCTGCCCTGGAGTGTGCATGAGCGGCAGGACCCCTTTGGGGATTAAAGATGTTTGCACTGGACCAAAACAGAGACTATTCCCAGGCTTCGTAGGTAGCCATATATAAACTCTCCATTTTGCATCTTTTACCTACATAAACGTAGTCAGTGCCTGGGCAAAGACCCATGTGAACATTTGTTTTTGAAAAATGTTTGTTTTCTCATAAAGAAATACATATTCTCTGTAGAAAATTTGGAAACACAATAAAGGCCAAGCAGGAAAATAAGCATAATTCATTTTCCTACAACCCAGGGATAAAGTACATTTTCGACTGTTTTTTTTTTCCCCCTCCTTGTATTTTTTTTCCCAAACACATACATGTAGTTGAGCTGACACAGTGTAAATGAATTATTTCATAGGATTTTGTTAAAAGGAAAGGAGAATGGCCTCTGGCCCCAGGAGCTGGGCTCCCAATGCAGCTGAGGCGTGTTCACTTGCCTTCATACATTTTTAATAGAACTCTTCCGTCTCATGTTATGAGAGGTAAAAGATCTATGATTCAATCAGGCACCTTCTTGGCTCAGGTGAAGAGTCTGTGAACCAAAAGGCCACAGGTCAATTACCTCGGAACTGCTAAGAATTGCAGCCGGCAGCTCAGTCTGGCTTCCACAGTTGCATTATTACTCTAATAAAATGTCCTCGGCTACATTTTTGTAACAGTTGGTGATAGGAGTCCCAAAGGGGATTGGGCATTTATCTTGAACACAGGCTCTGCCCACGTGCCTACCAGCATAGCCAAGTTTGCCTTAATGACGTTCCCTTGAATAATTGAACGCCATCCTCCTGTTGATTCTTTCTGTGTATTTTATCCCACAAAATGCCCCAAAGGGTTAGTTAGTTTTCAAAAGCTACATGTTAGACATAGTTTGGTCTTTTTTTACCCTCCTTTCGTGGCCTTGAGATTATGAATTGATGCTTTCCTTAGCGGAATACCAAGAGAAAAGACCTTTACAAAGTAAGAAAATTTCATCCTGGGAATCCATAGTGGACACTTCCTGCTTTGGGGAGAGCCTCTGGCAGAAGCTTTGCAGTGGGGAAGGATGGTGGTGGGATGGCACAGGCCTGTATGATTACATCGCATGCTAGAGCTGCAGTCAGTAACACAGCCACTACTGTGCCATCTAAGACAGATTAAAAACCTGGTGTCTTTTCTGCTGGTTGAACTCTGGAAACTTGACATGAACTTTGAAGAACTCTGCCCTAAATCCAGCTACTGGAGGGATAAAATACTTGGGACACAGTAGATCTAAAAGAGTCTTCAGGTCATCTTTTCTTGGACCTCGGATTTACAGATGAGGAAACTGAGGCTCTTCGAGGGTTGAGCAGCATGCTGTAGGTCTCGTCCCACCATGGCAGAGAGGAGAGTGGTGCCCACCTCTCCATAGCCCAAGCCATGCCTTGCCTATGCTTCCTGGTACCTCTTAGTGCTTGCATTCTAAGTACGCTATCAAGTACACTACTGAATTATGTACTGAGATGGGTACCATGGAAACGAGAGATGCCCACCATTGACTCAGCAGTTGGATTACCTGAAAAACAGATGCTAACCTATGGAGTTCCCATTTTGTTGTTAACTGGAATGTGTGTGCTGTAGAATTACATAAATGCACCTGTAGCTGCAGCAGCCAACCATCTGGCATCTTGTCTGGGCTTGGGCCGCACCCTGTGAGGGAGGGAGCGGGGGAGGGAGGGGAGGATGTTTCATCAATGTTGCCAATGTCTGCTATGCTTTTAAAGAAATGTTCTGCACGCATTTCTGGTATCTGCTTAGGCTTTATTTAGTGGTTCCAGGGCCCCAAAGGAAAGCCAGGGGCAAGGAAGAGAAAAGACAAAAGACATCTATAGAGCCTTGAATGAGAAAAAAATTAAAGGAGTTGAACAGGAGGAGTTTTTTCAAAGACATGATTCAGTAGAAAAACAATAGCAGTATAAAAAGAGTTTGAAAAGCATGAGGAGAAAGAAAGAGTGTTAATAATGTTAACCTTTCGGAACTTATCCAGTGCACAGCAGGAATGGGAGCCTGTTTTGTTTGGTTAAAAACATCCACCTGACAGTAAAGACTTCCCAAAAGCCCAAATAAGAGGGCTGAGTTTGCAGCTCAATTGCTCCGCTAATAACTCCTCATGCTCCTTAGGGCTGCAAAGGTTTTGGGAGCATCATTTCATGGATCGCTGACCTTGACTGTCTTCCTCTTGGGAATTTCACTGTATACTCTGTAAAGTGTGGTATGTCTGAGGTCAGTGCCTAGGGATGCCTTCGTCACCTTCACTCCTGGGAGGGGCATAGAGCTGGCCAAGGGCACAGTGTTTTGTGGGTACATAGTAGGTATATATATTTATGGGGTACATGAGATATTTTGAAACAGGCGTACAATGCATAATAATCACATCAGGGTCAACAGGGCATCCATCACCTCAAGCATTTATCCTTTTGACTGTAGTTGCCTTGTTGAAGAGCACAATCTTTTGAGCAAGACTGAGCGTTTCTTCATGGACTGTGCCACTCGCTAGCTCTGTGATACTGGCCAAGTGGGCAGGAATTTTCGAGCCCCAGTAGGTATCTGTAAATGGAGGCCAGTTCTGTCCACTCCCAGGATTGGCATGGGGACTGAGGCCCAAGCCGTCCATGCATGGTTGTCATTGTTGGTAGCGGTACTCAGTCTGCCCTCACTCTTGGACCATTGCGCGTGTGTTTTTCACTTAGTGTCGGGTCTCTGCTGTCGCAATGTTTGGACAAGACAGGGGGCCAGAATGAGTTCTCTAAGAAAAGGCTGGCGTTAAATGTTGTCCAGTATTTTCTCAAGCCCAGAGGGTCATCCCATGTGCAGGCGTGTGGCAGAGGGAGAAGGAGGGAGCAGTGGGGCCAGGTGTGAGGAGAACTGAACTCTCCCTGGGAGCAATCTAGGAATGCCTCCTTGAGGATGCAGAACCGCAGAGTGCCTCAAGGAAAACGAAGACTTCAACACGGTGTTCTAGGTGGAGGCAATGGCTGCAGGGAAGGCTGAGAGGCTAAGTGTATAGGGTAATTACCAGTCTAGGGCTGTGCTATGTTTTCATTACCATAGAGTCAGTGCAGGTGTGGTGAGGGTGTGTGTAGTTGGTGATGAAGCTGGAAGGGAGGGATTTTGGATAAGGCTGTGAATTTTCAGGTTTTACTCTGCATGTAATGGACAAACTGGGTGAAAGCTTTGGGTAGCGGGGCTGCTCTGGGTTTTGGCAGAAAGCCCTGGGTGCGGTGACTGGGTAGGTTGGAGTGGGCAGCATCTTGCAGGTGCAGAGGTCCCCGTCGAAAGCGGTTGCAATGCTCCTGGCAAAATTTGGGGAAAGTGGGCCAAGTTGGAGATGTGGTGAGGAGACAGCTTTGAGGAGCATCACGGAAGCAGTACTAAAAAGATCTGGAGCATAGTTGGATTGCCCTTATAAGGGACAGAGAGGAGATAACAATTACTCTGAAATTTCAAGTCCGTACAGCTGGCAGCTGTGATAGAAAGTCAGGATGGAAAAAGTGGGGTGGGGCGGGGTGAGAGAAAACAAGTCACGTTTGGACACCTTGATTTTGAGGCATCAGGGGAAGTCCATGTCAGTGAATTTAGCTGGTAGTGTGGAATGTGGGTTTAGCACTTAGAGCGTGGATCAGAGCAAGGTATGTACAGGAAACTTTGTGATGCTATCTTATTTATGTAGAATTTTAGAATTTACCAAAGAATCTCACATATTAAAAAAAAGAAATAACTCCATGGATGGGGCATTGTTTTTCCATTCTGGGATGAGGAAACTGAGGCCATGCCTACATAAATGTCTTGACTAGAAAATAGTCAAGTTGAAGGAGATTTCTGAGCATATTGTTCCAGCACCGGAAAGTGTGGAAATGGACACTGATGTCCTCTTAGTATTTCTGCCCTTTGGAGAGACTTCCTGCAACCCTCCCCTCCCCCAGGAGCAGGGTGACTTCCTCCTCCAGCATTCTCCCTCCACCTCTGTTCCCCTTAGTGGAGAAGTAACCATGTTCACGCTTGGGCAGCCAGATGGACACGTCGTGGAGTGAAAACCTAAAGGGAGCTAAATGCCGAGACGGTGGGCAAATGAGAACGAGGGAGGAGCAGAGGGTGACTTCCAGCTGGGACTGGCATGTGCTGGTTCAGCCCGAGCTTCCACAGCATGCCACCTGCTAGCTTAAGAGCTGTGCATACAGCAGCAAACAGAATAGAGAAAAATCCCTTCCCAGTCAGATTACATATTCTAGTGAGGGAGAGAGACAGTAAACAATATAAGCAGAGTAGGTGGTGGCTCGCTGGTGGCAAAAAAGACAGGGGATAGGAGTGTTGGGAGGAGTACAGTTTTAGTGTCAGAGAGGCAGGTCTTACTGAGGTTTTGGCATGTGTGTAAAGACATCAAGGGAGTGATGGACAAGCCGGGAGGTTATCTGGAGGAAAACCATTCCAGACAGGACAGCGAGGGCTGAGGCTTATTAGGGCTAGAGCAGGCTGGCCCTGATGAGCTGGGAGCAGGCCCATGGCTGGGACCCAGTGAGGGAGGGGGAGGAGCAGAACGAATGGGGGCACCATGGTAGATCATGTGGAGTCTTGGTGACCATTGGGCTGATCTTAGCTTTTATGCAGAAGGACCTGGGAAGCCATTGCAGGGTGCTGGGCAGAGAGGTGACACGATCTGACAACTCCTGGGTGCTCTGTGGAGAGTGGACTGTGGAAGAGTAAGGAGGAAAGTGGGGGCTGTATGCAGGCATCCAGGAGAGGGAATCTGGGGACTTGGAGCCGGGGATAGCACGGATGCCTCCTAAAGAAAGCAACGGCAGAATGTTCAGATGGATTCGATCTGGAGAAGGGGAAGAGGCCAGAAGTCCAGCATGGCCTGAGTAACTGACTAGGTGAGGCTGCCAATGGATGGGGAGGGCTCAGAGAGAGCAGGCTGGGGTGGGGGTCCTGAGTTTGTGTTTGGATGTGCTGTGCTAGAGATACTGCTGGAACATCCAAGTGGAGATGCTGAGTGTGCCTAGAAGTCAAGGGGATGTGAGTTTGGGAGTCATCGGGATACAGATGGTACTTAACACTGCGAGGCTGGGTGAGATGGTTTGGGGCATGGATGTAAGAAAGAGGGGGCCTGCAGCAACTCCCTTGTTGAGCAATCAGAAGAGGAAGACCTGGCTCAGAGACCAAAGGAAGCATCCAGGGTGGGCAGGACCAGGTGGAAACCCTGCAGCCACAGGAAGAAAGTATTTCCAGGAGGAAGAGAGACCAACTGCGTCCCCAAAGTAGAGGATGGATCAGGTCAGGTGACAGCGACCATTGGGTTCACCCACTTTCATGCCTGAGGTGGCCACGTTCCCGTGTCCCCTCCAGTGGTGACATGTGGCCATGGGAACTGTCAATGAGACATTGTCTGGCCCTTTGGCCAGTGAGAATAATGCTTCCATGTGTCAGTTCTGTCCCTGCTTTAGTACTGATAGCTCTAACTGTTATTCACTGATTTCCTGTTTAACCTGTCAAGTGATCTACATCTACCCCCTCATTTCATCCTCACCGTGGCACTGTAAGGTTACCACAGTTTGCATCTGAGGGAACTGAGGTTTGGAAAGATTCAATGGCTTGTCCAGGGTCATAGTTAAAGAGGCAGGGCAGGATGGAGAATCCAGGACAATGAAGCTCCCAGGTACATGGGTTTTTGAATGGTGGGCCGTTACTCCAGTAGCCCGGAAAACTCCAGGGCTCTTTCTCCCATACCGGCCATGTATGGGGTCAGCCTTCTATTTTTCCAGGTGGCCTCATGAGTTCCCTGGAGACCCTTAGATGAATTTGTAGAGCAGGTTGGTAATGACCCCAAATCAAAATTGCTCTGTGCTGTATATGTTATGTCAATAGCAGCGCAAAGATAAACTTTGCCAGTGGGAAGCATCATGATTTTGCTTTTTCCTTTGTCCAAACTATGTTTGCTGAAAATCCCTGTCATATGGCCCAGAGGAATATAGAAACCCAGATCTGTTTAAATAAATAATATATAAACTCATGGAAATATGCACACAGAGGACTATTAATTCTAAGAAGACTCTTAGGCAGATAGAGTGACCTAAGAGGACCAGGAACCAGGCTGCGGGCTGCCTGGTTTTACTTCCTGTTGCCCCCTTGCTGCCAAGATGAGTCTAGCTCCTTCCAGCCTTTGGGAGCTCACCACAGCAGAGTTTAGAGAGGGAGGACAAAGCTCACATAATTGCAGCCGTGAAGTGGCTTCTAATACCCATGGAGCCCCAGACCTTTGGGACCTGTCCTTTGCAGAGGCTTGTCCCTGAGAAGTCCCTGAGAGTGTGAATATCCCCCAGTCTCCATCCAGTGTTACTTCCCAGCCCAGAAGAGGCACTGTTTCCTCTCCTGGCATCGGTGTGCAGCTCAGTGCTGTTGGCAGAGCCTATGACTTATAATGCCTGGTGGTAGGGAAAAGACAGAAGTTTTGGGTGGTACCACAATTTGGATCCCTGGAGGCTGATCCCATCCTGAGCTAACTGGCAAGGAAGGGGTTTCATGCACTACCTAGTGTAGACTCTAGTGTCAGCCAGATGTGCCCACAACCTGTTTCTGCCAAAACACTGCCTCTTCCAGTATAACTGGAGCGTGGCCACTGCCCAGGGCTTGGACCAACACCACCAAGCCACTCTCCAACTGCAGAACCTCCCAAGGCCATGTTGAAATTAGAGGAAGACGCCCCATCTGTTTTCTACATTTCTCCTGCGTGTCTGACAATCCTTCTAGCCAGCTGGATTTCGTGAAACCCAAAGTGGATCTTGCCTGGAGCACATTCTCTTCTAATTTTTAAAGCCAGTCTGAGAGTTTGTTCTGGAAGATGTAATATGTGTGGTTCTTTTGCCAGCCTATTATTGAAGAAGAGTTGTTTAGTATCTGAAAAACCTTCTGAGGTTTTCTTTTTTCTTTTCTATCTGTGTTTGAGTTTTTCTTCTCTCACTGAAAATTCCACTTTGCCAAGAATTAAGGGACTCTAGCTCCTGGGAGCTGCCTTTAGGTTTAAACACTGACAGCTCTGCGTCCTGCCAACCTGGGCAGAGGTGTTACTTAACCCAGCCTCTTTACACAACTTGATAGGGAGCTGTTTACCTCCTTCAAAGCCACAGTATTTCTTTTATCAAAAAAAAATCTTGTTTCCATTACCACTCCTTGGTCCTGAGTTCTGGCTTTGCTGCTATCCAATTAAACTTGCCTTCCTGGGCTGCAGCTTCATCCACTTCAAAAGGACCAACTGAGGTGTCTCCAAGACTTCTTCCAGCCCTGAAGTCTTGTGACTCTGCAGGTTCTTAACTTCTCACCTTGTACTATGCTGGGAAGCACCCAAATCTCATGGCAATTACATTTTTCCTTCAACAGACCATTAGAATGTGACCTCTGTGAAGACAACAGAAATGGAGGAAGCAGCCCATGGGGATCTTCTGAAGCTATTTTGGTTAACTTTGACTTGGAAGTCCTGGTTCCAGGTTCTCCTGTTTCCTGGGACCAGCTCCAGAGGTTCATTATTTTTGTAAATAATAAATGAATGCATACTAGGGACTTAGGCACTGTTTTGAGTACTGAGTATACAGAAGCAAATAAAGCCAAATACCCTGTCCTCACAAGAGCAATATGCAATATGGTAACATCATGCTGTGGGATGGTCAGTTGTATTCTGTCAGCCCCCAACAGCTTTGATTCTCCATAATTAGTTTCTCTTGCTTACAATCATCATCTTTAAGATCCACAGTCATTTTTACCTACATAGTATTTTGTAACAATGTTCATGGCAAATGATATGTTTTACTGCCAGACAAGACTGCCTTTTCTTCCTGGCTTGTCTTGGAGGATTCATGCATTCTTCATTAAACCCTCCAACCAGCTCTCTGTGTGAAGATAGGAACCTGATGCTCAGAGAATAATGCGTGGTGACATTTCAAAGAAATGGTCAAACTAGCTATCCAACCCAGATCCCTGACTCTAAATCTAGGTTTCTTTTAATGAAAATCCCAGTGCAGAATGAAGTCATGTGTCCGTACAACAGGGAGTCAGCTTCTAGAATGCTAAAACTAGAACTTTTTTCATGGGTCCTATTTATCAGCCTCAAACTCCACCCCCAGCATCAGTTAAATTCCTGACAGATTTCTAAAATGGTCTTTGCATTTCTATAACACCAGGTTTGCGTTACAAAAAACCATGTTTTCACTTTATTCTCATTCATTCTTACTCTCATTGTCAAGCCAACTGTGTAATCCTTTGAAAGACATAGCCCAAGACTTGAAGTTATCTACAGATTACATTGCCTAGATCCAGCAGCTCTTTCAAGGACTAAAATATTAGCAGGCTTCCTTCCCTTCAGCTGGTTTTTAGTTTTTTACCTGCAGCTTACCATAGCAGCTTAGTGGTGAGCATTCTTGCAAGGTCGTGACTTTAACACCATCACCTGGGTCTCTGTTTTATGACAAGGTGGTCTGTCCTTATCCATGGCCACTAGAGCCCCAGGTAATGAGAAGAGCAGTTAATCTCACATGTGTAGTAATGGGACCTAAATGCCTACTGTGCTCCTTACTAAAATTATTTGAAGGTGACCAAGAACCTCCCATGAAGGTCACAGAAGAGCAGAGTGTCCTGGAGCTGAGAGACATGTGTTCAGGTGCTTGTTTCTCTAAGGAAGCAGTAGAGAATGTGAATGGATGTGCTACCTCATCTCTCCTGATCCTGTGTCCTCATGTCTAAAATGGAGATAATGATCCCAGTCTGAACAACCTTGCTGGTTGGCCAGGAGAAACTATATGAGCTAATAATGTGTGTAAAGGTACTAGGTAAATTACAAAGTTCTGTACCAATGTGAGATCATTATTTGTCTTCTATAAACATAAAAAGTAATTTTCGAAGAGGGAAATGCATGGGAATGTAGAAATAGCTGGCTGTTTTAAAGGACGCACACAAAAGTCTCAGGATACAAAATCAGTGTGCAAAAATCACAAGCATTCCTATACACCAACAATAGACAAGCAGAGAGCCAAGTCATGAATGAACCCCCATTCACAATTGCTACAAAGAGAATAAAATACCTAGGAATACAGCTAACAAGGGATGTGAAAAACCTTTCAAGGGGAACTACAAAACGCTGCTCAAGAAAAGAAGAGAGGACACAAATAAATGGAAAAACATTCCATCCTCATGGATAAGAAGAATCAATATTGTGAAAATGGCCATACTGCCCAAAGTAATTTATAGATTCAATGCTATTCCCATCAAAGTACCATTGATATTCTTCATAGAATTCGAAAAAACTACTTTAAATTTTATGTGGAACCAAAAAAGAACCCATATAGCCAAGACCATACTAAGCAAAAAGAACAAAGCTGGAGACATCATACTACCAGACTTCAAACTGTACTACAAGGCTACAGTAACCAAAACAGCATGATAGTGGTACCAAAAAAGACATATAGACCAATGGAACAGAACAGAGACCTCAGAAATAACAGCACACATCTACAGCCATCTGATCTTCGAGAAAGGGGACAAAAGCAATGGGGAAAGGATTCTTTATTTAATAAATGGTACTGGGAAGACTGGCTAGCCATATGCAGAAAACTGAAACTGGGCCAGGCGCAGTGGCTCACGCCTGTAATCCCAGCACTTTGGGAGGCTGAGGTGGGTGGATCACAAGGTCAGAAGATCAAGACCATCCTGGCTAACATGGTGAAACCCCATCTCTACTAAAAATACAAAAAATTAGCTGGGCATGGTGGCGGGCACCTATAGTCCCAGCTACTCAGGAGGCTGAGGCAGGAGAATGGCGTGAGCCCAGGAGGCGGAGCTTGCAGTGAGCCGAGATCGCGCCACTACTGCATTCCAGCCTGGGCGACAGAGCGAGACTCTGTCTCAAAAAAAAAAAAAAAACTGAAACGACCCCTTCCTCCTCAAGATGGATTAAAGACTTAAATGTAAAACCCAAAACCAGAAAAACCCTAGAAGAAAACCTAGGCGATAGGCGATACGATTAAGGACATAAGTTTGGGCAAAGACTTCATGACAAAAATGCCAAAAGCAATTACAACAAAACCCAGAATTGACAAATGGGATCTAATTAAACTAAAGAGCTTCTGCACAGCAAAAGAAGCTATCATCAGAGTAAACAGGGAGCCTACAGAATGGGAGAAAATTTTTGCTATCTACCCATCTGACAAAGATCTAATATCCAGAATCTACAAGGAACTTAAATTTACAAGAAAACAACCCCATCAAAAAGTGGCCAAAGGATATGAACAGACACTTCTCAAAAGAAGACATTTACGTGACTATCGAACATATGAAGAAAAGCTCCATATCACTGATCATTAGAGAAATGCAAAACAAAACAACAGTGAGGTACTATCTTACACCAGTCAATGGTGATTATTAAAAAGTCAAGAAACAACAGATGCTGGTGAGGCTGTGGAGAAATAGGAACACTTTTACACTGTTGGTGGGATTGTAAATTAGTTCAACCATATGGAAGACAGTGTGGCGATTCCTCAAGGTTCTAGAACCAGAAAATACCACTTGACCCAGCAATCCCATTACTGGATATAAACCCAAAGGAATATAAATCTTTCTACTATAAAGACACATGCACATGTGTGTTTATTGCAGCACGATTTACAATAGCTAAGACATGGAACCAAGCCAAATGCCCATAAATGATAGACTGGATAAAGAAAATGTGGTACATATACACCATGGAATATTATACAGCCATAACAAGGAATGAGATCATGTCCTTTGTAGGGACATGGATGGAGCTAGAAGCCATCATCCTCAGCAAACTAACACAGGAACAGAAAACCAAACACCGCATGTTCTCACTCATAAGTGGGAGTTGAACAATGAGAACACATGACACAGGGAGGGGAACAACACACACCAGGGCCAGTTGGAGGCTGCGGGGCAAGGGGAGGGAAAGCATTAGGACAAATATTTAATGCATGGGGGCTTAAAACCTAGATGATGGGTTGATAGGTGAAGCAAACCACCATGGCACATGTATACCTATGTAACAAACCTGCACATTCTACACTTGTATCCCAGAACATAAAGTAAAAAATTTAAAAAATAAAGGACACATGCAATTTTGACACCCAGCTTCATTAATACTAATTTTGCGTCTGTCACCTTAATCTTTTCAAGAAAGCCAAATATTAGGGAAATTTGGAATGTCTATTCAAAAGCATGCAAACAGATCAGTTATTTGAATATTTCAGGTTCCATTCAGATGTTGGTTTTCATGCCAGGCCAGTGAATTTTGGAGATCCTGATTTCTAATGGGCATTTGAATCTGTTGTGCCCAGAGATATCCCAGGGTGAAATGAGAGCAATCACGTTATCTTCCCCAAGTTCCTGGCCCAGGAAATGGGCAGTGGCCAAAGGCAGATGATGCAACTATAAACCCATCCACATTCCAAGAGCAGCGTCCTGCCATGACACTGGTGCCCTCCTCTCCTAAGAACGTGCTTGGTGCTCTGCCTGTGCAATTTTGAGGAGCAAGTGGCATATACCTGGACAATACTACCAGCCTCTCCCACTGCCTGTGACATAGTAGGCCACCTAGGGATATTAGGGTGGTTAAGGCTGATAATGTCAGGTGGGGTGGTTCTGAAGGAGAACAGAATGGTCCTCAGCCTTCTTTAATTACTGTCCTTTGACTGTGGGTCTAAAACATCAAAAGCATCTATGGAGCTGTTTAAAATGACCATTTTCAGATGTAACATGTAGAAATTCAAGTTGACTTAGTCTGGGATCTAGGCCTAGGAGTCAGCATTTTGATGATACTAAGATCAATTCAGTTTGAGCAATCCTAGACCTCTGGGCATGTGTCCTCACTCCTCCCGACATTCTGTGTGGCCTGGACCCATCTGACCTCAGACTTTCTGCCTCCTTCGTGATGCCCATCTCATGGGGTTGCTATGAGCATTAAATTGAATGTGGTGCTTTTGTAGATAGTGTCTAGTCTACAGGAAGCCTCAATATGCCCGGCCCCCTTCCCTTATAACAACCCTGGACAGGAAGAAGAACTGGATTTATTTCAGCTTTCCTAAGATGAATGGCAGTGCTTTGTTCCTCCTAACCCTTTTGTGTGGGTGTAATACAGGTATGTTTCCATCAATCAACAGGTATTTATCCAGGGCAGACATCTAGCAGAACAGGCATTGCAGGGGCAGGGAGGGAGACACAGAAGATTCATATTTCCGAGCACAATAGACTAGAAGCCCTTTTTTGGGAGGTGAGACTTCAGCGCATGAATCAAATGGTTGCCAAATGGGCAGAACTTTTAAGAAATCAGCTAATACACAGCAGAAGACTAAGTTGTGCAATTTTTTTGCATGCTGTGAATTCAGAGAACAGGGAAGCAATGGTAGACTATGCCGGCCAATGGAGTCTCGAATGAACTATGTGGTCTTTTCAACCTGTACGTTTTAAATGCAGATGGAGATGTCAGGTTTCACTGAATGTATGTGCATATGTGTGTAATTCAAATCATAGTTACAGAATCTAAGGGCTCTTCCACTTATTTAGAGCCTGCCCCATCCTCCCCATCCTTCCTACATGTCAGCTGACATTAGAAATCGGAACTGCAGAGGTCCAAGGAGACGAAACACCATCTTAGGTACAGAAAGGAATTCAGAATTAGAAGCACATAAACACAGAGGATAAATGTAATGACATTTAAATATTTAATTTTAATATTTTAGCCAATCTGTACGCTGTAGATTTCTAGCTTAATGATGTTTATCACATTCTAATCATGTAATTGGAGGGTTGGCAGGAAGTGTGGTGGGGGCGGGGTGTTATTTAATTTAATGGCCATGAGGCTTAGCTTCAAACCAAATAATGAGCAGAATGCACCTTCCAAAGAGTGGGTGGAAGCAGGCAAGAGGTCTGAGAGGTCTCAGAAGAGCCCCACGTGACTCTGGGGTTCTTTAATGGCGCTGTCTACGTTCTCGCCCTGTCCTCTCTCAGCCAGATGGTTTCAGTAGTTGGTGCTGTTTTCCATCTACAGCTAGCTATTCTCATCTTTCCTTGAGTAAACACTTTTACTCTTTCTTTTTACTGCTACCATTTAACATTCACACAGTGTCAGAAATGTGCCAGGCAGAGGCTGTGCAAACCTACTCAGATCATCTTGCCTAGCGAACTTAAAATTAATTTTAAAAGGGAAAAGAGGTTGACTGTTGCAGACAAAAGTGGAGGATGACTTAAGGGATCAGCTGTGACTATTTTATTATGCCATCTAGAAAATGATTTTGAGGGGATCCACACGGTTGGGCCAATTGATGTAGAAATGAGGCTATCTGTCTGCCTAGCTTATTCATCTACCTGCTGAACACTTAAGAGCATTGTGACAGGCCCTACACCGGGCACTGGGAAATTACAGAGTCACCTGATTTGGAGGAACACACTGGAAAACCCAGCATTGCCCACGTCCTACAAAGCACAGAGAAATGGGCCATTGACTGTAACATGGAGGTGGAGGTCTGAGAAGGTGCAACTTTAATGTGCCTCAAAGAGTGGGTAGGTGTTCACCAGATAGCTGAGGGAGGAGGGCAGCCTTTCCATGCAAAGAAGATAGTGTATGCTAAGATGTGAAAATATAGGAAAGTGAAAGCACAAGGCACACTGAGAAATCAGCAAGCATAGGACAGGCCTAGGAGAAGTAAAAAGTTGATGTCGTGTTTTGGGAATGGTTTCCATCCCTAGGGTGTCAGGTGATCTTTTAGGCCATAGGAAGTCATCAGCAGGTTTTAAGATGTGTATTTTAGAGGGATGACTCAAGTGGCCACAGAATCATTAGAAGATAAGAGAGAGATTGTAGAAACAAGATGACTAGGATGGGCTCTTCTGTTCTGGGGTAATTGTCACTATTTTGGTGACCTACCTTTGTGCATTTGTCACAGACATGGCTGTTTGATGTGCCAAGAGTCATTTGACCCAGTTGTTTGAGCTGCGATGTTAGTAGTTGGCCAACCACTAACTGTGTTTGCTTTCCATGGATGCCAGTTGACCTTATTACTTGACCAGAGCGAGCCTCCTAGACCTGGCTAAGCCCCAAAGGTAGGTGGGTGGGAGGAAGTGTTTGGACCTGTTTTACCCACAAAACTGAGGTAGAGTACAGATATCATGGACAGCGTTGCCCGTGGTATTATAGATATTCTGTCTCTTTAATTGCAAGCCACGAAAACAAACAGGGGCCAAACATCCAGTGAGAATTAAACATCACACAGTGCAGGTGCTCTTGCTCTGCCTGTATAATCAGAGGAAGCAGGCCCCAGATGTGAGGACTGCCAGCCCCTCACTGGCCCTGGCAGGCTGTGAAGGTCCGTTCCACTGTGTGAGAAGCATCCTTGAGTCATCCAGTCCAGTCCAACCCCAACGCCTAAACATGCTTTGACACCTTTTTGTTCAGGACTGCCCACATTTGAATGGCAGCTTTTCAATTGGCTCCATACATAGAAAAGTTTTATTTCATTTGTATTCTTTTCTTAGCTGAAGTTCCCACCAGGTTCCTGGTTCACATTTTTCAATCCACTGCATCTCATCCATTTTCTTTATTTCCACATAATGACAACCACTTTCATAGATTGCGTGTCAACAGTCTTGGGTGTTTTACATGAGTTAATTCATTCAGTTCTTACTCAGAACCCCGAGAGGTCAAAATTATAACCCTCCTTGTAGAGATCGGTCCAGGGGAACTCAGAGAAGCTTAAGCACCTGTTTGTGCCTCCCTCCTCCTGTTTCTCCCCAGTCGGTTTTTTTCATCCCCTTGGGAGTCTGCTTCCTTTGTGCTTTCAACACGTTCTGCATGCTTCTGTTGCTTCTGCTTCCCCTGTCTGAAAAGGAACTTTTCTCTAGACCCAGCTACTCCTTCCAGCTTCAGCCTGGTTCTCTCCTACTCTTGCTGTAACTGTATCTGGCAGCTTCATAGACCGTTATATGAATTCTTAGGATCCAGAGTCAGCCCCACCAGTGACCTCTGCCTCATCTCCACCATGACCCTCCCGGGGACACTCTCCTGCCTTGGCTTCTGGGAGGGAGGGCAGGTCTGGCTTCCCTCCTATCTCAGTGCCCACTGTTTTATCCCTCTCTGGGTCTGCTCTTCCTCTCCAGTCCTTGAATGATGTGTACCTCCTGAAACGAACTTCACGAACCCCTGTTCCTCTCTCTGTCTCTGGGAACTCATCTCTTATCCTGTTCATACAGGCCCCAGCTACAGGCACATTCTGTCTGCTAGATCACTAGATAAAATCTCTTCCCATTGTGGGTTTCAGTGACAGCCCTGCCACATCCTCATTCTCTCAGGCAAGCAAACAAGAGGCACCTTTAGCTCCCTTCTCCCAGCCTTTCCCTTCATACCCAAGTGGACAGGAAGTCTTTCTGGATCTTCATCCCTGGAGGCATCCACACTCTGGAGCTCCTTCCTCTAGATCCCATCACGGTCAGGGCCCCTCATCTTCCTCCTCCTAGATCCCTTTGTCTTCAGGTCATCCTGTGCTCGGAGACTGAGGCAGCCCACAGAATTGCTCTTAAGTCATCACCTGCCTAGGAAGCTGCAGTGGCTCCTTTGCCAACTGTTACATCAAGTCCAGCCTGTCTGATGCTCCAGCTTCTGCCCAAAGTGCCACCCGATCTGTCCATTGATTCCTCTTTCCCTTGACTCCTGGCTTGCTCTCTGGCTTCCAACAAGCAGATCTTCTCAGGTTGTCCCCCATCCCTTCGCAACACCTGCTGTGTGGTTCCATCTGCTTCCCCTTGGCCTGAACACCCTCTGAGCATCCTTCTATCTCTCACCTCCAGCCATCCTCTGAGCCTTGGCTTATATCCTGCTCCCTCTTACTTCTGAAATTAATAATGAATAGATGTTGGCTATAATCCCAGCACTTTGGAAGACGGAGACAGGTGGATCATGAGGTCAGGAGATTGAGACCATCCTGGCTAACATGGTGAAACCCCATTTCTACTAAAAATACAAAAAGTTAGCCAGGCGTGGTGGCATGCACCTGTAGTCCCAGCTACTCAGGAGGCTGAGGCAGGAGAATCACTTGAACCCAGTAAGCAGAGATTGCAGTGAGCTGAGATCGCACCATTGCACTCCAGCCTGGGTGGCAGGGCAAGACTCCATCTCAAAAAAAAAAAAAAAAGAAAAGAAGAAAAAAAAAATGTTGTTTCTTAGAGTAACACATACTCATTGTAAAACGTTTTAAGGAATAGAAAAGCATACACAAGAGATAAAAGTCACTTATAATTCCGCCACCCAGAAATTACCATTATAATGTATATGTATCCTTCAAAGAAATAAATGTGCATACATATATAGGGTAATATTATTTTTATATAACTGAACTATGCTATTTATATATCTTCTCTAACCACTATAATATGAAATTTTTCCTATCCCACTAATTTGTCTTTAAATAGCATTTTTAATAGCTGTATAATAGGCTATCATACGGATGTGCAATTGATTTATTTAGCCAGTCTTCTACTCTAGGTCATTTTGTGGCTTCCAGCTTTTCAGAATTGTAAATAACAAAAGTCCCTATTTCCTATCTCTAGTCATTTGTTTTAGACATTATATGATTTAGCATTTTTTGTAATGCAAAGGCAAGGTACATTTATTGAGCTACTGCTGAGTGCCAGCATCTATACTCAGTACTTCCCTTCCTCACATAAGCCTTCAGAGCCTCCTTGCCAAGTAGATATTATCAACATCTCAAGTCACTTGGCTTCAGTCACCCAGTTGCTAGGATACAAGGTTCAGATTTGGCTCAGCCTTTGATCCCAAGTCCAACCCGCATCGCTCTGTCCTCTTGTGATGGCATTGACAGTACACCGGTGCGCATCTGTGGGCAAGCTCTAAGTGTTAATGAAGGGAAGGGAGGGTTTCATTTATTTTATTACCATTTTCCAACTGGGTTATAAGATCCTCCTAGGTGTCTGATGTATACATTAGGGTTCATCTTAGACCTAATCAGAGCTGGAAGGGATTTTCTCATTTTATAAGTTAAGAAACTAAGAGGTTTAAGAAGTATCTGGTGTCAGGTTGTAAACTGTATTGGATAGCCTACAGTGGACACATAAAAACATCTTTAAAAAATTATTGCCATCTGGGCATGGTGGCTCACACCTGTAATACCAGTACTTTGGGAGGCCGAGACAGGCGGATCACTTGAGATCAGGAATTCAAGACCAGCCTGGCCAACATGGTGAAACCTCATCTCTACTAAAAATACCGAAAAAAAAACTAGTTTAGGCAATGTGGCGGGCACCTATAATCCCAGCTACTTGGGAGGCTGAGGCAGGAGAATCGCTTAAACCTGGGAGGCGGAGGTTGCAGTGAGCCAAGATCATGCCACTGCACTCCAGCCTGGGCTACAGAGTGAGACTGTGTCTCAAAAAACAAAAAAATATTTTCTTTATTATACAGACTTATCTTTTCTGTGCACATGTATCAGAATCTGCAGCTGTACTGAAGTGCAATACAGGCTGTCTTGTCCAAGGCTGCAATTTCAGTAGCCACTGTACTGCATCAGTGTTGAAGAATCAACTGTGAAGCCCCACTTAGTTCACCTGTGAATTCCTTGATTTACTTCAGGTAGAGCAGAGCTATGAGAAGGCTATAGTCCCAGCTTAGGATTTCATTCCGCAGAGAGTTAAAATCTCAATTTTTCATTGTATGTTACCTAGGTCTCTCTTCTTTAGGCAAGTGTTTCTCAGACTATTTTCAATAGGGCTGGCAAGGGCCCTGTGAATTTCTGATAAGCTCCCGGGGGATAATGATGCTGCTGGTTGGGGCCCACACATTGAAAACCATTGCCTTTGGCCATATATATATATATATATATATATATATATATATAGAGAGAGAGAGAGAGAGAGAGAGAGAGAGAGAGAGAGAGAGAGAGACATATCTCTGCAGGTTTCTTAATTAACTTGGTGTTTTTGGCCCCACTATTTAAAATGGCAAAACTTATGTCATTCAAAACCTGTGTCATTCAAATCGTTCATCCTTTACATCTTTTGAAGTCCAGAATGCATTCATAGGTTTGTAATCATCCTAGTTATGGGCTTGAGCCTCTTCCTGCTCAACCTCAGGCCCTCCCGCCACCGGCTGTAGTTTCAGTCCCATCCAGGCCTGAGTCCATCTTTCTCAAGCGGAGCAGTGTACCAGGTACTTCATCTGAGCAACGGATGCCCAGAACCTGGGATCTCGAGAGCTGAGATTGGGTCCCCAGGACAATGATGTTCTCACTGAACTACAGGGTCTGCTGTCGCCTCTCTCTGCCCCTAATGGAGCACAGCCATTTGCCTGGGGACCTGGACTGCCACCTTGTTAGCTTTTGACAGTCACTTCTCCACAGGAACTGCTTCTCCGCTCTGTCCCTGAGTGATATCTAGAATCTGTTTAAACTGCCACAGACCTCCCCAGAACCCCAATATCTTATTCTGGTACCCACATTTTACCATTGCCTGGATTTATTCTGCCATCCCTACCCCAACATCAGTCCAGGGACCTGGCACCCAGTTCTGATAAAGTTGAGTTTGTTGTACCCCCATCGGACTCTGAAATTGTGCTGCCATCCCTCTCTCTCCTCTCCTGGGGAAGTTCGAGAAGCTCCCCAGTCCTGCTGGTGTGAAATGTGGTCATGTTATCACTGGGAAGGAGTCCCCGACCTAGTTGACTGCAATAATCCAGACTTTCTAGTACAGTGTCTCATCCGCAGCAGCATTGACATTTCAGACCAGATCGTCGTTGTTGGGAAGTGACCTGTGTAGAATGTTTAGCCGTGTCCCTGGCCTCTACCCACTAGATTCCCACTAGCAGCCCCCAACCATGTGACCACCAAAAATGTCTCCAGATATGTCACGTCTGCTGGGGCAATAACCCTTCCTCTCCCTACCTTAAGAACCACTGCTTTGGGAGGCCGAGGTGGGCGGACCACCAGAGGTCAGGAGTTTGAGACCAGCCTGGCCCACATGGTGAAACCCTATCTCTACTAAAAATACAAAACTTAGCCAGGCTAGTGGCGGACACCTGTAATCCCAGCTACTTGGGAGGCTGAGGTAGGAGAATCGCTTGAACCCAGAAGGTGGAGGTTGCAGTGAGCCGAGATCACGCCATTGCAGCACTGCTTTAGAGCATTTATGCATTCAACGGTTCATTTATTGTTGTGAGGCAGGTTCTTTCACCAATGGTGACTCACTTAATGCTCACAATAACTCCATGAAATGATTGGCTTTAGCCCCATTTTACAGATGAGGAAGCCAAAGCCTGTAGAGGTTATATGTGAAAGGATAACAAAGGAAGTGCCAGTACCAAGATTTGATTCCAGGTTGGTCTGACATCAAAACCAATGTTCTTAGAGATGAGTGGTTACAAGTAAAAGACACCCATTCATAGGGTTTATTTTAAGGGCACAGTTGGATAGTTGACAGGCAGCTCGTGCCTGCATCTTTCTGCACAGTGGCTTCTCCTGGCCTCTGCTCCCCTCTCTGCTGTAGCTTCGGTGCCAACCCCAGCCCCCAACCTTATTAAAGTCTCTTAGTCTCTGTGTCTGAAATCCAGATTCCCAGGAAAAAAACAATGTAATTGACTCAGCTCGGGTGAGTCATTTGCTCAAAGTCCAATAAGTGGTGTGTGTTCGGGGTGGGCTTGGTGAGGGGAGGAAGTGATTGGTTTCTCCAGTACCCCCTAGCTCTTGCAACTGACCCTAAGCTACCATTGCCCTGCTGTCACCATGGCCACGGAGGCCAATTTTGCCCAACCCCTTGGGACAAAGATTTTACCAACCAGTGCCTAGGCCACAGCATCCTACAAAGTGAAACCGCTGGAGATGTGGGCAGACACATCTGTTTCTTCCATTTAGCAAACAAGTGGAGCCAGATCAGCCCCCCAGAAATCAATCTTTACCAAGACTTAATGAAGAGTTAGCTAGTTAATAGCCCATGACAAATCCAAAGGCTGTTAGAGGTCTGACAACCTAGACATTAACAGCAGCAGTGGCCAATTTCCAAGAGATTACTGACATTCAGGGCCATTCAGAAAGACATCTGGGAGGAAATATTCATGGAATTGTTTCAGGCACAGTTAGGGAGGCGGGGAGGGAAAGAAGACTCAACAGCTTAGTAATGTACAGTGACACTGGCATCTCTGAGCAAGAGCACAAGTTGCTTGTGAGCTTTTTAATCATAGAAGAGTTCAGAACCTGAAGGAGCAGCGAATGTCAGCGGAATTTCTTCCAGCTTAAAATGAATCTAACAGGCCCCCAGATGCCCAGAACCCTGGTGCTGTCTGAGGTGTTTCCAGGGGTTGTTGCCTCATGACCGGGTGACCAATAGTCAATGCTACTGATCGCTAAGCTGTACACTTAGGTGACTGTCACATACAAATGAGTGTGGCCTTTAGCTTCTGGCCTTGTGGGCTTTTTCTGGTGCTGCTGCCTCTGCTGTGTTTCGAAGATGTTAGCACCTATGGCCTTTTCAGTGCCTCCAGCAGGTCTGGATAGTGCACCTCTGTGGGCTGGGCACTCTGCCCTTGAGGAGTCGCCAGCCACAGAGGGATGGCTTGTTTGAGACCAGACAGATGACAAGGCAATTTATTGCAAGCTTTAAGAAGAGTGGAAACAAACACACCTAGGGAATGCATTTTCGGACTTGTCTGAGCAGGTGCGATGTTGTCACACAGTCCCTGCACACGGAGGCATGGTGCCACCATCCAGAGATTCAGGAAATGCCTCCTGCTCTCTGGGAACGCACACTGGTATGGTCGGGAAGTGGATACAAGCCCTTGCCCTCATTACCCACATCTTACCCGTCAGTAAATGCTCTCAGCTGTGTCTCCAAATTACACCCCAACCCACTACATCTCTATCTTCCATCCACTGTGCTAGACCTGGCCACCATCACTACCACCAACCACCACCAACCATCTCATGTCTCCACTCTGTAAGCCGTTACTCACTCAGCAACCAGAATCATCTTTTAGGTCACGTCCCTGCTTAAAATGTTTTGGTGGCTTCCTGTTCCACATAGGATAGAACCCTGACTGCTTATCACAACTGGGAGAGCCTGCTTTCCTCTTCAGCCTGTGTCCTGCTATGCTGTTACAGCTCAGGATGATGTAGCCTCCTGGCCCCTCTTGCTAGTCCTCACATCCATCAAACTCACTCCCACCTAAGACTTTCACACATGCTTTTCCCTCCACGGGCAACACTCAGCCCTCAGACACAGTCTTCTTTTCTCTCAGGCCCCAACCCAAATCTACCTTCTTATAGCAGACCTCTCTGACCCATCCGAAGTTGCCTCCTGCCTCATGTCACTCTGTCACATACACCTGTTGTGTTTTCTCCATAGTATTATTACCTACAATTATCTTGTGTATTTCTCTTACTATGATAGAGGTGCAAATAATCAGGGGAATTAAGTACGGCATATATTATGCTCAGGGACCACAGTGAGGTGAAGGCTTCAGGGCAGTGGTAACATTTGAGCTGGAACTTGAAACAGAGGTTTGATTTGCCAGGTCAAGAGGTGGATGGAGAGATTTCATTAGAGGCAATGGCGTGTGTGAAGGCACAGAGGCTAGGGAATGTGTTACCCTTAGGGAACAGCTTTTAGACAGCATACCTGTAGCCTAGACTGCATAGGAAGGCAGAGCAAGAGTTGCTGGGGGCATTTAGACTTTATCTTGTGGGCAGTAGGAATCGTCAGTGCACAGGGAGGGATTCACTAGACCCCATGGATTTGCTCAATGGAACCATAGGGTTTGAAAGTATAATTGAGGGGTTTATTTGGAATATTTTTATTCCAATTTTATTAGGAGCCAAGCCTGGAGAGGGAGGGAGAGTGTGTGCTAAGACCAGGAGCTTCAGTTTGGAGTAAGAATCAAGGAGGGGCTTTGGAGCATGAGATCTTGTTTTCCGATCCCACCTTGAAATGAACAGCTACGTGACAGTCGTGTGTGCTAGGTTCGTGCTTGTCTCTGAGAGATGAGAAATGGCAGAAGGAACAGCCGTGAAATCAGCAGATTAACTCTTCAAAGAAGACACTTATATTTTCCATTGATGGCTTCCTCCCTCTCCTGTTAGTTCAAGCTAGACAGAAGCAGAAGTGCTGCATGATGAGGGTTAGATGCTCTTTGTAATTCTACAGCAATGAGTCTTTTTTTTTTTTTAAACACCCAGATGTCAGTACTATTTGGGGCATATGTACTGGGGAGCAGTTGGTGATGACCTCACAAGTGTGTGACTTTGAAGACCAAATGACACAGCTTTTGAGTAAAACAAGCTCTGGTCTTCTAATCCCTGGACTCCAGGGTTCTCGAATTCAGAGCAAAAGTGGTACTCCACACTGCCCCTGTCCCTGGTCATCGCCATATCCTCAACCCCTCCTCTCCCCAAGCTGCTGAGTGTGCACAGAACTTTGTGTGGTTGGTCTGGGGCTCCAAGACAATTTTCCTTAGACAGACAGCCTGTACTCAGCTGGGTGTCCATGCTCCTATCATCCACCTTAAGATGGGGTCAGCATTGTATAAAGTTCTCTTTCTCCACTTTGAGCCTCTGTTTCCTCATCTCAGGACAGAGGATGAGCAATACTTACCTGGAGACACTGGAAGAGAGACTGGCCTTTTGCATTCTGTAAGGGATCATATGAATGTTCGTTATTATGACTTCTGGCTTCCAGAGCATAAATCCTAAACTCACCTGAGTAAGAACTGGATAGAACCTTGGGGTTTATCCAGTCCAAATGCCAGGCCAGTGAAAGAGTTCTTTCTCAGCAGTTTCCAGCAGGCAGTCACCCAGCCTCAGATTGGATGCCTTGAGTCACAGGGAGATTGCTCTTTCCAAGGTTCTTTATTCCAGCCACACATACACAGGTTTCAGTGTTAAAATGCATTCCCTTATATGCAGCCTGGCTTCAAGTAATTTCCAATTTCTTGTCTTTCCCTCTAGAGCCGTGCTGTCCCAGATAGTAGCCACTCTGCGAGTGGCTGTTGAGTATTTGAAATGTGGCCAGTCCACACTGAGATGTGCTACAAGAGTAAAATTTATACATATGCATAAGTACGTTTTCTCTTTATATAAATACATTTTAATATTTATTATTTTTTTCCTTTTACAGGTTGAAAGGATAATATTTTGGCTATGTCAAGTTAAATGAAATGTTGTTAGAATCAATTTTACCTGTCTCCTTTTACTTTTATAATGTGGCTACTAGAAAAATTTAAATTATATAGGTGACCCACATTATACTTTTGCTGGACAGTGTGGCTCTAGAACTATCCAAAATAAACTAGATCCAGCCCTTTTATCTAACAGCCCTTCAGATGTTTTAAGGCATGTATCTTTTGCCCCTAAGTTTTTCTGGACATTTATTCACAAGTCTTCATTGAGTGCCTGCTATGTGCCAGGCACCGTGTAGATGCTAGGGTGGGATGGGATGATGAGCAGGACCAGCGTAGTCTTCTCACTCCTAGGGTTACAGTTTGATGGGTAGGTAGCCATCAATCACAGCCTCACAAGCAGGACTATGCTCCCAACGGTGACTTCTTGGAGCCCTCTTTTTATAAGACACTTTTATTTGACAGTAGATTTACAGAAGAGTTCTGAGGGTAACACAGTGAGTTCCCACAGACCCCACATCCAGTTTCCACCATGATTAACATCTTACATTAATATGGAACATTTGTCACAACCGATGACCAATATCAATACATTGCTACTATCTGAAGTCCACATTTTATTCAGATGCTTTTAGTTTTTCGCTAATATCATCTGTTTTGTCCCAGGATCCCATCCAGGACATCACATTACATTGAGTCATCATGTCTCCTCTTGGCTGTGACAGCTCCTCAGACTTTTCTTCTTTTTGATACCCTTGACAGGGTTGGGGAGTACTGGTCAGGGATTTTGTAGAAGCTCCCTCAGTTGTGATTTTCTCATGGTTGGTTGTTGTTGTTGTTGTTTGTTTGTTTTGTTTTTACTTCTCATGGTTAAACTGGGGTTATGGGTTTGGAAGAGGGAGGGCCAGAGGTAAACTGCCGTTCTCCTCCCATCATGTCAAGGGCACATACAATCAGTAGGACTTATCACCAGGGGTATTGGCTGAGGGAGTGTTTGTCAGGTTTCTCCACTGGGAACCTGCCCTCTTTTCCTCTTTGCCTACTGTTTGGCAGGAAGTCACTGTGTGCAGCCCACACTTACAGAAGTAGACTCCACCTCCTTGAGAGTGGCACATGTACATAAATTATTTGGAATTCTTCTGCATGGGAAGTTTGTCTGTTCTCACCATCCATTTATTCAGTTATTGGTTTCTGTCAGTATAGATGCATGGATATCTATATTTTGATATATAATCCAATACTACTATGTTATGTTGCTCAAGGCATTCCAGCTTTGGCCACTGGGGTCTCCTTCAGTTGGCTGTTGTGTCCCTTTGATGTATCCCATCGATGTTCATTTTCCAGCAACTTTTTACTTTCTGGCTTATGAGATGCTGTAGACTCATGCTGTATTAAAATGGGGATGTTTTTGTGCCTGTCTTATGGAGCTGTCCTGAAAATTAAATGATCTACTGTAAGTAATGCTTATTTCCCTGTATACTTCTATAATATTTGTTTGTTTGTTTGTTTTAACAGTTGTAGCACCACACTGAACTTTAGTCAAGCAAAAAATGATCCCAAGTCTTTTTTCACTGAAACGCTTTTTAAGTCAAAGCCCTCTATTCTTTTTCTTTTTTTTTTTCTTAAGTGCTGGGATACATGTGCGGGATGTTCAAGTTTGTTACCTAGGGAAACATGTACCATGGTGGTTTGCTGCACCTATCAACCCATCCCCTAGGTATTAAGCCCCTCATGCATTAGCTATCCTGATGCTCTCCCTCCACCTGCCCCCACCCACAGGCCCCAGGATGTGTTGTTCCCCTCCCTGTGTCCATGTATTCTCATTGTTCAGCTCCCAATTATGAGTGAGAATATGTGGTATGTGGTTTTCTGTTCCTGCATTAGTTTGCTAAGCATAATGGCTTCCAGGTTTATCCATGTCCCTGCAAAGGACATGATCTCGTTCCTTTTTGTGGCTGCATAGTATTCCATAGTGTATACGTACCACGTTTTCTTTATCCAGGCTATCATTGATGGGCATGTGGGTTGATTCCATGTTCTTGGTATTATGAATAGTGCTGCAATGAATATTCACATGCATGTATCTTTATAATAGAATGATTTATATTCCTTTGGGTATATACCCAGTAATGGGATTGCTGGGTCAAATGGGAATCCTGGTTTTAGGTCTTTGAGGAATTGCCACACTGTCTTCCACAATGGTTGAACTAGTTTACATTCCCACCAACAGTGCAAAAGCATTCCTATTCCTGCACAGCTTTGCCAGTATTTATTGTTTCCTGACTTTTTAATAATTGCCATTCTTACTGGTGTGAAATGGTATCTCATTGTGGTTTTGATTTGCATTTCTCTAATGATTAGTGATGTTGAACTTTTTGTCATATGTTTGTTGACCGCATAAATGTCTTCTCTTGAGAAGTTTCTGTTCATGTCTTTTGCCCACTTTTTAATGGGGTTGTTTATATTTTTCTTATAAATTTAAGATCCTTGTAGATTCTGGACATTAGACCTTTGTTAGATGGATAGATTGCAGAAGTTTCATCCCATTCTGTAGGTTGTCTGTTCATTCTGATGATGGTTTCTTTTGCTGTGCAGAACTTCTTTAGTTTAATTAGATTTGATTTGTCAGTTTTTGCAAAGCCCTCTAGTCTCTACTTGTGTAGGTATTTTTTCCTCTTAATGCAGAACTTCCTTTCCTTATTCATTCTCATATTGTATATTCCACATCATGATTGCATCCTGTTGTGATTTCCTACAGTGTTGATTTGTGCATTCCACTTCATACAGTCTCTGCATTTGACAAACAGGCAGACAAGACAAAGGCTGGGCTACATGCAGCCTCTCAAGCTCTCTGCATCCATCACCCCACAGGCATCTGCATGTGGCCCCTTCTTTAGCCAGCATCCCGCCATCTTGAATCAAGGTTATCAGGAAAGACATTGTCACATGAGATTCACTGTCTATCAGCTTTTCTCTAATTTATTCCATCTAATGACCTTATGAAAATAGGAAGTGAGGTTGGTCAGATTCGATTTGTCTTCAGAACATACATTTGTACTCATATTTATTGCCTTTATTTTTTTTAGAATCCACAAACCGTGGTTAACTTCACTCTGTAATTTTGCTAATGTCATTTCCAGAATCTGTCAGTGTTTAAAAACTAAGCAGTTACCTGGTGCCAGTCTTGTGGTATTTTCTCCATTTTTCCGTATTTTTCCCATGTAGTCTTTGTTGCTTCTGCAGTTTTGTCTGCATCTAATAATACATGGGGCTTGCAGGGGCACTTGAAGTCATTTGAAGATGTATTTTCCTTCTTTCTCCTTTATTTCCAGGTTCCAGTTCCTTCATAACCACATTTGTTCAGCCTTTGGGGGTTGAAGAGCATTATCCTTGAAGGCAAAATAAAGCATACAAAATTACAGTTAAGTAAATACAACTCCTTGCTGAACCATCTGCTCTAAATTGAAGACCCATCCTTTGCTCCTGCTTTTTTCTGCTCCAAAAAAATGGCTTTCTGAGATCATTACTTTTCAGAACCTCAGGCCCTTTTGGGCCAGAGCAGGGCAAATACTTTGCTTAGAGTTCCCTGCCATTCTTCTATATTCATCCTTAAAAACAGGACACTCCTTCCATCATTTGTCACTGGAAATTCTAAGTTGATCCAAGGGTTCTCGTTTACACTATAGACTCTTATTATTATTTCCTCCCATATGGTATTAGTGAGAGTGTTTATTTTTCTGGACTTCCTTCTCTCCAAAGCCACGTTCCCTGTAATTTCCCTTCCAAACAATTTGCAGTTGTTCTAATATCCGGAGGAGGTCTGTTGAGACCTTCACCGCTCTACCTTTACTTTTCTGCCGAGAAAAGACACCTCTTATCACTGTCCCCTGCCTAAGCAAGCCTTGCTGGCAGCAGCATGGGTAGGGTTTATGGGAGCACCTGGACTTCAGGATCCTCAGGGTAAATTCCAGTATCCAGAGTTGATTGGAGAGAACAAACTCAACCCCTTCCCACTTTTAGCTTTCTTTACTGTGGAAGGATTTGGCTTTTAGCTTTCTTTACTGTGTCACCCAGTTAATTCGTTCATAATGGATACACAAACATCATGACACTTTCTTCCTCCAGCCAGAAAATACATTCCCAAACATCTCAAGGTCTCCCTGCCTGTGCCCTTCCAGAAAGTAGCCCTTGCCTGACAGTTGCCCTTCTGGGCTGTCAGAGCACCCAGCCAGCTGCTCTGCTGTGCCAGTCTCAGGAAGCCTGGCAAGCACATAAGTCCATTCTTAGCTTTCTGTCATTCCAAGCCGAGAATGCTGGGGACTGACTACCACCTGGACTGCTGGTAAGAAGATTGGCACTCGGGCAAGGCTGCAGAGGGAAGAGTAGATCCAATGCCCCTTCCCTAGGGCAGCCCGTCAGCCCGTCAGCCCGTCATTTCACTGAGCAAAAGGATCTCAGGAAAAGCCAGCTTAGAATAGAGGTTACCGTATTCATTTTCTTATTACTCTCAAGCTGCTTGCTTTTTCCTGAAGATAATGGTTAGAACTGAGAATATTGGCAGGCTCCAAGCATCACACGCAGTCCTCGGAAAAAACAAAATACAGTGGATTTTCAGTCCCAACATAGAGAAGGTCCCAGGGACTGATGTGCCTATCTTCCCAGAAGTGCAGAAACAGACCAGGAGACCAGTCCATCTGTGAGGACACAGTCCCAGAGAGATGGATTTTCCTTAGGCCCCGCCTTTGGGGATGGGGAATCCAGCCCCATCCAGACCCAGCACTTGAGCCTCCGTGCATTGACCAGAATGTCTGCTGCTTCTTGATGCGAGTTCTCCTACAACCTCATGTGCCAGCCCACTAAAAGAATCGATGATCATCAGAGGCTGCATGGGCTGTCAGAGCCATCCCATTTCTCGGTGGACAAATGAGCACATTTGGTTGCAGAAGGGAGAGGGGCCTTGCCCTCAGCGACACCAGGGGACTAACAGAACTTGAATGTGGACCCAGCTTTGATGATGATTAATACTAATCCCTATTATTAAACAAAGCCCACCTCTTTGCCAGGCAGTGTTCAAGGCTAATGGCATTTGTCATCTCTCCTTTTTATTGTAAGTATGATACATCCTATTGTCCCCAGTTCCCCAGGTGATGAAACAAGAAGCAGAGAAGGAGTGGGACTTGCCCGTGGTCACACATCTGGTAAGGGGTCAGCTGAATTTGGACTTGAGCCTTATCATCACTGTTGATTACATGCAGCCATCTTTTGAATGCTGCGCTAGGTTCCTGTGTAAGTGTAAGAGTGTGTGAACGTGTGTGTGTGCGCACCTGATCCGTGTAGCATCTCTAGAAGGTGGAGGGTGTTTCCACAGATCCAGAAACTGAGGTCAAGTCTTGAGCGTCTAAGTTCAGTGCCCTTTCTGCTATTTAAGGGAAAGAGGCCTGTCTGTGGGTTCTAACCGTATAAATAAATAATAAATGGGGTTCATTATTGAGTTTTTTCCCTTTTACTCAATAAGTTAAAATCAACCAAAGGGTTGAGCTTCACTCCTCACCCATCCCCTAAGCCCATTCCTTTTAAGGGAATGGCCTTCAGATGACCTTGAAAATAGGATGTTGGGTGTCCCGCAGGGTATGGCTACACCCCACTGGGTGACCCCACCTGCTGTCCCATGGAAGAGAAGAACAGGCAAATGTGGCACATCACCTCATTCACGTAGGGACACCCAGTGCTCTCTGGGAGATGAATATTCCAAACCCACATCACCATGGACCCCATCAGGAGGCACTTAGCTGCTGAGGTCCTCAGGGACAATACTTTCCTGGGGCTGCAGAAACAAAGTACTACAAACTGGGTGGCTTAAAGCAACCCAAATGTATTCTGTCACAGTCCCAGAAGCCAGAAGTCCATGATCAAGGTGTCTCAGAGTTAACTTCTTCTGGTGGCTCTAAGGAAGAATCAGTGCCTGCCCCTCCTGCCTTCTGGTGGTTGCTGGCTGTGCGAGCTGTTATTTGGCTTAGAGACACGTCCCTTCAATCTCAGCCTGCAATCACCTTCCCCTCTGTGCCTGTGTCTTTCTCTCCTTTCTCTTATAAGGACACCAGTCACTGGATTTAGAGCCTATCCTAAATCCAGGATGATCTTATCTTGAGATCCTTCATTTCATCTTACGTGACCCTATTTCCAAATGCATCACACTCACAAGTGCTGGCGTCAGAATTGGAGCAGTATCTGTTTGAAGGCACTATCCAACCCACTCTGTCACTGCTCTGTCATGATATATGAGCAGCTTGGGAAGCAGTTGGAAGTCTCGGGGTAACTGAGCTTCCCCCTTCCATCTCCAGCCTCTCTCACCAAGTAGATCAACCTCCTCCCTAGGGGGTGTGTCCCGTCACAGAGAAAGGCCAAAGCCAGGGTGCTAGAACGGGTTTCTGCAAGGACAGTGTTATCTGTCTGTTTCCAGGAAGCTGACAGGTGCCCTGCGGCTGGGCTGGTTTAGCCTTCTCTCTGCCCTCAGGCAGGGGGCTGGGTTCCATAACTTCCCAAAGCCCTTTCCAGCCGGGGCACATGCCACTTTCTCTGGCAGCATGGTACGTCCTCAGGAGTGTCACCTTCCCCATGCTACTTTCGTCAACCCCATCCAGCACTTTTCCCCAGGGCTGGACAGGACACATACCTGGCCCTCAGGGAAGCTTGTCACTTCACTCATTATCCAGCCCGTGAGCAGCGGCTGGCAATGTGCCCACCATGAGCTCTGTGCTCCCGACCAGCTGGCATATGAGGAGCCCAGGGCTGCTCATTCCACAGTAAGCCTAGTGGCTGACTTCCCTGGATTTAGATATCAAAACTCACATTGGTGGAGAGAAGAGGGCCGTGCAGATGCAGGGGTCTCTACAGATGCAGAGGTCTCTACACTGAGGCCTCCTTTAGCACAGAAGACCCTGTGACCTCATCCAACCAGCATTGCTGTCCATAGCCCTAACACAGCCTGATAGGTGCATATTGCTGTAGTCAGTCATGCATGGCTTAATGATGAAGACACTTTCTGAGAAATGCGTCGTTAGGCAATTTTGTCATTGCAGGAACATCACAGGGTGTAGTCACACAAACTCAGATCGTGTATCCTACTGCACACCTAGGCTATAGGGTGTAGCCTGTTGTTCCTAGGCTACAAACCTGCACAGCATGTGACTGTACTGAATACTGTAGGCAGTTGCAACACAACGGTAAGCATTTGTGTATCTAAACATAGAAAAGGCACAGTAAAAAAACAGCATAAAAGATAATGGTACACCTATAGAGGGCACTTACCATGAATGGAGCTTGCAGGACTGGAAGTTGCTCTGGGTGAGTCAGTGAGTGAGTGGTGAGTGAATGTGAATGCCTAGGACGGTATTGTACACTCCTGTACCATACGCTACACTACATTTATTTCCAAAAATTTTCTTACAAATAAAGTAACCTCAGCCAGCTGGGCTCAGTGTTTCATGCCTGTAATCCCAGTACTTTGGGAGGCCGAGGTGGACAGATCATTTGAGGTCAGGAGTTCAAGACCAGCCTGACCAACATCGTGAAACCCTGACTCTACTAAAAATACAAAAATTAGCTGGGCACTGTGGTGCAGGCCTGTAATCCCAGCTACTCGGGAGGCTGAGCACAAGAATCGCTTGAACCTGGGAGGCAGAGGTTGCAGTGAGCCGTGACTGAGCCACTGCACTCCAGCCTGGGTGACAGAGCAAGACTGTCTCAAAAATAAAAAATAAAAAATAAAATAAATTAACCTCAACTTACTGTAACTTTGTTACTTTATGAACGATTTGGCTCGTTAGTCAAAACACTTAGCTTAAAACACAAACCCATTATACAGCTATATCCCTATTCTATAAGCTTTTCAGTAGTTTTATTTTTGGAGACAGAGTCTAGCTCTGTCACCCAGGCTGGAGTGCACTGGCACGAGCTCGGCTCACTGCAACCTCCGCCTCCTGGGTTCAAGCAGTTCTCCTGCCTCAGCCTCCCAAGTAACTGGGACTACAGGCACACACCGCCACACCCCGCTAACTTTTTGTATTTTAGTAGAGATGAGGTTTCACCATGTTGCCCAGGCTGGTTTCGAACTCCTGAGCTCAGACAGTCCACCCACCTTGGCCTCCCAAAGTGCTAGGATTGCAGGCGTGAGCCACTGTGCTTGGCCAGTAGTTTTTAAATTTTTATTTTTGTTCACTTTTTAAACATTTTTGTTAAAGATAAAACATGCACATTAACCTAGGCCTACCCAGAGTCAGGATCATCAAGACATAATTGGGTGATGGAGATTCTGCAGCTTCATTATAATCTTATGGGACCACTGTCATCCTACTTGCGGTTCATCATTAACTGAAACATTTGTTACATAGTTCATGGATGTATTTGGATCTGAGCTCCTGCAAGCACTGGTCTTACATTTTGACACTCACAGTAATTAATGACATGCCTTATATGTGTTGGGTGAGTAAGTGTTTGTAAATTAATGTTTTGTGAATTAGCATTTTCCCTCTTCTCTACCTTTGCACTGGGGTCTGGGTGTACCTAAGTGCCTAATAAGTGATCCTTGTTCTTCTGGGTTTCCCCTCTTCTTCCATGAGTCTAGGGGTGTTTAGAGGCTGACTGGCTCATGCCCACAGCTCAGCCCTGATGATATTTCAGTATCACAGATATCAGACTGAGAGTGGACAGAAATGAATGTAGACATGGATGAAAGGGAGGGCTTGTCTGAGTTCTCTCCCAGGGATCAAAGAGGAAGAGACGCACAGCAGAAGAGGTCTTCTCTCCACTCCCCACTGGCATGTGACTCAAACTCCTAGTTCATTAGTAGCTGCCCCTCTGAAAGTCCTGAGAGACTGAGACTTCCCAAGGGTCTGTTCACTGAATCACGCCAGAGGTGTCCTCTTACAGGGATTAGCTATGAAATCTCTAAAACCCAAAGCGCTAGTAGGGCTGTTGGCTGTTGGGAAGATCCTGAGAAAGCTAAGAGGCGGAGGATGTGCACCCACTGTCCATCCCCAGTGGCCACCGTGGTGTAGATGGGGAGCTACAGGAGGTTCCAGACCTTCAGGAAAGCAGAGAGTTGAACAGCATGCTGGCAGAACAGGCCAGGAGGACCAGGAGCCTGCCGGGTTGTCCTCCTAGGCAACCCATCACCTGTTAGACACCCCATGGGCTTGTTCCTGGATGCACATGCACATCCTTACACAAGGGCCTATCCTTTGGGGACCACGGGGTTTAGCTGCGTGGTCATGTCAAGGCTCTGGGTGATACAGGGCAAGGTCTGGATTTTGGCAAGCCTGTGGCAGTCACACATCTGCCACCATCCAGATGGCATTGACGGACAGCTCCCCAACTCACACCCAGCCCTCCCTGGAGCTCCCACTGCCTAACATCTCTACACGTTGCCCCAGGCCCCTCCTGGAGGCCTTGTCAAAACAGGATGAAGAGCAAATCCTGAACACTGGGGAAATCCAAATGAGGAAGACCTGATTGTTACCCAACTCTGAGCCTTCAAAATCCTGTACTAGGACAGCAAACACACACACACTCTTCTGATTCTGTTCCAGGAAGGGTTTCAGATGATAAAAGTTTTTGCAAAATGAGTAGGTGATTGGGTGAACTCCTAGCTGCTCAAAACCAGGCCCTAGACAGCATGAGACTGTCCTCCTTTGTGTGAAGGGCTCCCTGTGAGTCGCAGGCCCTCTCTTGGCTCACCCTGCTTTGAGATGTAATAGGAGGGTCTGAAGAGGTAAACTTCCCTTTGGGGGCTCTGGAGACACCTATTGGTATCTTAAATGAAAAGGTCCCTGTGAAAAATAACAAGTAGAATTGTAGGTTTTTCCTACTAAAAGAAAGTTCTTAGCACCTCTGCTTATCACAGCAATCTTCCATACTGGTTCTCTCCGGAGTCCCGAAGGCCTCCAAGGGTTTGGCATGTTTTCAGTGATATAATTCACCCCTAACACCTGCATGATTCAGTAGGGAGGAGCTGAGCTGTCTCTGTATTAGAAAACTAATCACCCAAGGCATAGGTAAGGGGTTTGGGGCCAGAATCCAGGTTCTCCACCTTCCCCTCCAGCCAAAACTAAGTTATGGCCCCCCTAGAATGTGGGCAAGGTGGACTGCTTACATTTCCTGGAGCATTGGCCTCACCTGGGAAGAATTGTTAGCATGTCCTGGGCTGGATGGAGTGGATGTGGCCACAGCTTCATCTCCCTACAGGCAGAGGAGAAAGCAAGGCCAAGATCAACGAGTGCCCAAGACCGCTGTTTGTTTCCAGGAGCCCTTGGAGATGCACCATTGGCCCACACAAACCATGGCAGTTGGATTCCCCGGCGCTGCTGAGGAGCCAGGGTGTGGTGTGTGTAACCTCTGTGGCTCCCCGGACCTTAATCTGGCAGAACCTGTCACATGGCCAAGAGCACCTTCTGCCTAACAACCAGGGCAGTCATCCCAGCACTCTGTTCTCTTGAGAGCCTTCTCAAAGGTTCCTTCTCCTCCCTCATTCTTTGTGAAGTAGTTTGGGGCTTTTCATTTGCATTCCACCGCAGACTGCAGAAAAAAAAAGGAGCCCTATCTTCCTGACCTTTTCCTGTTATTTGCTCACATCAGGCAGCAAGCTTGCCTTTTCTGGCCTTGGTCTTCCAGGAAAAGAGCAGCTCTTTTGCCTCTAAAATGAGTAGCTGGAGGTGAAGAGCAGAGGAAACCCAGGGAACCATAAGCAGGGAAGCAGGGCTCCCAGGGCCACGGCAGGTCCTCCTACGTCCATCGGAGCATTCAAAGAGCATTTACTCAGAGGAGAAAGGATGGAGGACGGGGTGACTGAATGCATTCAGGAAATCCTGGGTTACTAGTGCCTTGGGAATACTGAGTAAGAGGCAGTGGTCCTCTTTGAGAATCCCCAAAGGTCATGTGTACTGTGAGTTCACATAGTACTTAGTAATTAGTGTGTGATCACTAATTCATAAATATTCTCTAAGCACTTATGGGGATCCAGGCCTTGTGCTGAGTATGAAGGAAATGCAAAGCCCAGTCCCTTACTTCTTGTGCGGCATAGTGATTAAATGAGCCGGTTCAGAAACTAGCCTTTCCTGAATTCAAATCCTTCTGCTAGTTCCTGTGTGACCCTAGGTTAGTGGCTTAACCTCTCTCATGTTCAGCTTCCTCCCCTGTGTATTGTGGATGAAAATAACCTTTCTTATGTTGACATTTTGCTTATTATCTTAAAATAAGATAAAAGCGTTTAACACTGAGTAAGCGTTTGATAAAGGTTAGCTCTTACTAGATTATTTGGAGGGGAATGGTGGGTATGAATTCTTCTGATGTTCCCAGGAGCTGTCCCTTTTCCTGTCCAGCTGCTTCTGAGGCATCTGCATGGCCAGAGGGCTTCACACATTCTGTCCACGTGTCAGGAAGTGGCAGCCTCCTTGGTGGCACTAGCTTGTATCAGCCCATGGCTATGTCCAGCCCGAGGCGTGGAAATAGGGTTTCCTGAGTCAGTCTTCTTCCTTTCCCTATGGGGATCTATTTTTGACAGAAAGTTCTCCTGGATGTCACTTGTGTCAGCCCTGGGGCTGAGGTTGAACTCCTCTAACATCCAGCCTTCCCAAGAAGGGAGGAAGAGTCCAGGTCCACTGCACCTGGAGCCACTTGGCACATACCAGTTGCATTACGGAAAACCTGCCCCAGTGGTCAGCCACACAGGCCTTTGTGTCACATGGTCAGACTTACAGCATGCTGGCTGAACAGTGCTGGACCTGGCATTGGGAGATCTAGGTCTGGTCCCAGTTTTCCCACTTACAAGTTGTAGGATCTTGGGTAAATCACATAAGCTCAGGGTTTCAGGTTCTGCACCTGTAAATAAAGCATAAGGATACCACCTTGACTACATCAGACAGTTGTAGTAAGTTAGAAGCTCTCATCTCTCCTTGTATCAGGGCACAGTCTGCTCCAGAAGGATTGGTTCCTGTGCCATTCTCTGTCATCAGATTGTGAGCACCTCGATTCCGGTTTCAACAGGAGGCCAGCAAACACCAAATGTCAGTGGGCATACTGCTGTGACCCAGGCAAGCAGAGAGGCGGAGACCTCCTTGCCCTTCTCCCTGCATCTGGCCCGTGCCCTTCACCGTCAGACTCTGCATTTGGGGAAGCACTGAGGGAGTGCGTTTGCACAGGAGTGCCAGTGGCCAAGGATGCCTCCCTTTCCAGATAAATGTGCATATTTTAACCAAAGTCAGCTGCCTTCATTCAATGCAGCAAACTTGGGTTAAGCATTTATTCTCAAAGGAAGAAAACTTGGAGAGCTCATGGGCTGGAAAGGGGCAGTTTTATGGAGGAGGTGACATTTGCATTCTGTCTGAATTTTGTGGGGACAGCTCAAGGAGCAGGCAGACCTAGGTCCAAGCCAGGTCAGTCATCCTGAGAAAAGCAAGGATTCAGTGGCCTGGAGCATGCTAGGCCGGGAACTCTGCAAAGGGGCCAGAGTGTCGTGTGGTCCAAGTGGGAAGTGTTAATTGCATCTGGAAGGCAGTGAAGAAGCAAGCCACTAAAGAGTTTTGAGGAGGGGGTTATTGTGGTCAAGTTTATGTCCTAGAGAAGGCAACTCTGTTGGCAGCACCTTAGAAGACTTGGAAAGAGAAGGGCTTGGCAGCAGGAGACTGGTTGGCCTGAAGAGTGAATTTCTAATTGTGGACTTTCAGACACTGGCAAGCTGTTAGGAGAGTTATTTTGGGGTGGCAAGGTCCAGAGCTGTAGTCCAGAGTCAGTCTCTGACATGCCAGGCCACTCTCAGGCTCCGGCTCCTGTACCTGACCACCACTTGGAGCGTGGCTGTGGGCGATATCATTGTGGTCCCTCTGCTGGATGCTTATTAAGGCTTTCCCTGGAAATCAGTGTGCCTGGAAGTCATTGGCTTCTGTCCAACCTTTCTCCCACCACAGGGCAGCCCTGGGATGGCTCCTGAATCAGGGCCTGCCCACTTCCTGCAGGTCCCTCTCTGTAAGTCAGAAGGTACAGTTCTATGTGGACCCAGACCTTTGGAACCTCAGCATTTCTCAAGGTGGGAGTTGGTGAGAAGAAAAACCTTGGGACAGAAAACAGCTCACCCTGGGCTATCAGGTCACCCAAAAAGAACAACCAAAATGGGCAACTCAAAATAACACCTTAAAGTTAGCCCAAGTTCTGCTTATAAATACTAAGCTCCAGGCTAGAGGGAATTTAACCCTTTGGGAACCAGATATGCTGTAATGTTTCACCAGGGCTCATTTTGAGAATATGGTCATGTTAACAGAGAGTGTGGACCTCAGCAAAGATGGATGTTTTATTAATGTGATAGGTGCTGATCAGGATCCTTTGTGCATAGATATCCAGTTAAACCCATTTCAGTCCAAACCCTGGAAATGTGGGTGGAGTCCTCGGTGTAATGGCATGGTATAGTGTCAATTTTCTCAAAGCCAGACAGGCCTGGCTGCAAATCCCAGCTCTGCCATCTATTAGCCAGCTGACCTGGACATGTGTCTTAACCTCTGCAAGCCTCTTTCCCTGTCTCTAAAATGGGAACAGTAAGAACCATTACAGAAGATTATTGTGAAGATTGAATGAAATCAGTTAAACTCCACCTGCAGTTGGTTGCTTTAAGTAGTGTAATGAAACTTTTTAAAAAATGGGCTGGGTGTGGTGGCTCACAACTGTAATCCCAGCACTTTGGGAGGCCGAGGTGGGTGGATCAGGAGTTCGAGACCAGCCTGACCAATATGGTGAAACCCTGTCTCTACTAAAAATACAGAAATTAGCCAGGCATGGTGGCACATGCCTGTAGTCTCAGCTACTTGGGAGGCTGAGACGGGAGAATTGCTTGAACCTAGGAAGCGGACGTTGCAGTGAGCCAAGATCGTACCACCGCACTCCAGTCTGGGCAACAGAGCTAGACTCCATCTTAAAAAAAAAAAAAAAAAATGAAGCCAGGCAGGCATTGTTTTGTTGTTGTTGTTCATTTGTTTGTTTTTTGCTTTTTCCATTATCTTATGGAACCCTTAGAGCAGCCCTGTGAAAGGCGATTCCCATTTTATAGATGGGATGAATGCAGTTTAGGGATGTTTACTCTGAGGTTATCAGTGACTGAGCGTAAGTTACAGCCTGAACCTAACACTAGAGATAGTCTCCTAACAGGGCCCTGCTGAAGCTTTAATCAGTGGCCCCCATGGAGGCACCCGATGCTGCACTTGGCTTCGAGGTCCTCCCCTTCTCCCTTCGCCTGCTGAACCTTCACCAGAGTGTAAGAGGTAGTTGGGAAATGTCTATCAGATCTTTTGACTGTTTTTAAATCCAATTACTTAGTTTTTTGCTATTGAGTTGGTTGAGTTCTTTATATATTCTGGTTATTAATCCTTTGTCAGATGAGTAGTTTTCACATATTCTCTCCCGTTCCGTGGGTTGTCTCTTCACTTTGTTAGTTGTTTCCTTTGCTGTGCAGAAGCTTTTTAGCTTAATTTAATCCCATTTGTAACTTTGTACTCTGGCTGCCTGTGCTTTTGAGGTCCTACGTAAGAAATCTTTGCCCAGACCAGTGTCCTAAAGTGTCTTCCCCAGTGTTTTCTTCCAGTAGTTTTATAGTTTCAGGTCTTACATTCAAACGCTACTCACAATAGCCAAGATATGGAATCAACATTAGTGCCCATCAACAGATGAATGAATAAAGAAAATGTAATACATAGACATAATGGAATATTATTCAGCTAAAAAAAGGAATTAAATTCTGTCATTTGCAGCAACATGGATAGAACTGGAGGACATTATGAAATAAGCCAGGCGCAAAAACAAATATTGCATGTTCTCACTTATATGTAGGAGCTAAAAACATTGATCTCATGGAGGGAGAGACTAGAATGATGGTTACCAGAGGCCGGAGGGTAGGGAGGAAGGGGAAATGAAGACAGATTGGTTAATGAGTACAAAAATACATTTAGATAGAAGAAATACATTTCAGTGTTCAAGCACAGCAAGGTGACTAGTTAATAATTTATTATATTTTTTAAAATAGCTAGAAGAGAAGATTTGAAATGTTTCCAACGTAATGGTTGAGGTGATAGATATACCAGTTACTCAGGTTGGTTTTTTTTGGTTGGTTTGTTTGTTTGTTTTGAGATAGAGTCTAGCTTTGTCACCCAGGCTGGAGTGCAGTGGCACGATCTCAGCTCACTGCAACCTCTGCCTTCCAGGTTCAAGCAATTCTCCTGCCTTAGCCTCCCAAGTAGCTGGGACTACAGGCATGCTCCATCACGCCAGGCTAATTTTGTTTTGTATATTTGCTAGAGATACGGTTTCGCCATGTTGGTCAGGCTGGTCTTAAACCCCTGACCTCAGGTGATCCACCCACCTTGGCCTCCCAAAATGCTAGTATTATAGGCGTGAGCCACCACGCCTGGCCATTTACCCAGATTTGATCATTACACATGATATGCTTGTATCAAAATATCACATGTACCCAATAAATATGTACAACTATTAGGTATTCATAAAAATTAAAAATAAAATTTTTAAAGAAGAGTTAGTTGGGATGAATGGAGACAAATTGGAATCTCAATCCCAGTTTTTCTGTAAGGGAAAAAAGGAGGCTAGGCTAAATAATTCAGTTGAGTTGCCATAACTATATGGCCGCCTTTCCCAAGTGGCCCCTGTTTCCTGCAGTAATTAAGGAAGATCCATGTGCTCAAACCCCTTTATAGCCCTTTTCAAGAAACCATGTTATTTCCTTCTTTTTTTTTAACAATGTTATTGAGGTATAATTTATATACCATAAAATTCACTCATTTTACGTGCACATTTTACAGAGTTGTACAACCATCACCACCATATAATATTAAAACATTTATAACTCCCTGTTATTTCTGTCTTAAAGTGGATAAAAAGTTATGTGCTGGTCCTGTTAAGCTACCCTCACTGGAAAGTTTAAAAGGAAAAAAGTTTCCTGAGCCTGTTAGGAAAGGCAGTGAGGACACGGCTCAGAGGCCAGGAAGCTCCCAGGAAACCTTCCTTAGATTGAAAGTACTGAGCTTTCCTACAGACAACATTCACAAAGGTGAAACCACCAGAGGAGGAGCGGGGACCAGCCACCCTCCGTCCTTCCTGCAGGAGTCTCCATTGTGCGGGCATCCTCAGTGGAGGGCAGGATTTCCAGGAGAAATTCCAAACAGCCTCCGAGGGTTAACTTGCTGCATCCGTCCTGAAGGAAGGGGAAGGGAAGAGGCCAGCTCAAGTCTGCATTCCAGAGGGGAGTTGGTAGAGAGGCCAAGCACTCATAGAATGCCCTCAGTCTCTTCAGGGGAAGAGTGACCCAATGGAAAGAGCCTGTTCAAATCCTGGCTTCACCAGTTACCAGCTCTAAGCCTCAGTACCCTCATCTCAAAAATTGGAGAAAATTGTTGTCCTGTTTCTGGCATTTTCACAAAGTGAATGACAATATGTATCCATAGGGTCTGGGATGTCACAAGTGCTCAGTAAACAGCCACAATTTCAGTTATTATTGTTAAACAAAACAGCTTCTGAGAAATGCAAAACCTGAACACTCTTGAACAAGACACATCTGGTTCCTTGCAAGAAATGGGAATGTGTCTTACTGGTGAGTTCAAGTCCATATTCTTCTATTTACTCTGTTTGTGTGGATCTGGACAGGTTGCTTACAGAAGCCTCTCTGAGCCTCAGTTTCCTTATCCATGAAGTGGACCCAAGAATAGTGCCTGTCTTGTAGAATTAGGCTGAGGAGCAAATGAGACACTACAAGGACTGTGCTCAGCCAGGGCCCAGTGCCTGCCGAGTGCCCTGTCAAGGTTGGCCGTTGTCATCAGTGTCACCATCACTGCTGCCCTCTCTATGGCGGGCAGTGGTGAGGACTTGTGGCTATGTTTTCAAAGGGACCTTCTGTCCCAGTTCCCTTGGGTACCATCTCTCAATATTGCAGCTTCTCTGTGCATAGGAAACTCCCTAACTCAAGCCTTAAAGGACAGGCCTATGGAGGAGCATAATGAGAACTCATATGCAGTCCTAGGGTATCTCTGGGAGTCTTCTGGGAGTTTCCTTCTTCACACCTTGTATGTAAATATTAGGAGAGAAGGATGAGGGAGTCAGCTAGAGCTTAAATAGGAGAAATGTTGAGGACCAGTCCCACTGGTGGCAACCAGGAAGTATGTTTTTGCAGACCATCATGCCCAGTGCTGTGTTGCCACAAACACCCCCTGCTCCCGCAGGCCAAGGGACAGGAACCCAGAGCCCTGCACACCATGCAGGGGTAGGAAGATGTTTGCTCCAGCTTTGCCTTAAGGAGAGAGATGGATTCCTAGTGATGCCCCAGTGAGGCCAAGTTCTATCCCCTCCTCCCTCTGCTTCCCGTGTGGTTTCTTCAGCCTGGGCTGCCTTGCCCTCACCTCAGCCCTCATGTAGGTCATGTGGCCTACATCCCCGAGGGAGAAGTGAGACTATTCTTACAGCATAGGAAAGTTGACTAAGGGAATGATATTAAGAGACTGAACTGGAATCTTTTTTCTTTGGCTTCTCTTCTTTTCCTCCTAACACAAATGCACTGGACTTCTCGAACACATTCACAATCAGAAGTACACGTATGATGTGGTAAAGCCATTAACCTGGTGTCAAGTGTTATCAATTGGGTCATTAAATAAGACTCCTTAAGCATCGTCTAACTGCAAGCAGATGGTGCTGCACCTTTCAGAACTGGATGTCTAGAGCCAGAAGCATCCGTGCAGACTACTATTTGTGGTTTCCCTTGTAGCCTGCTTGGAAGGAATCACACCTGTGTGAGTCCTTTTGGGCTCCTATAACAGAATACCATAAACTGGGCAGCATATAAACAACAGAAATGTATTTATCATGGTTCTGCAGGCTGGGACGTCCATGATCAAGACACTTGCAGATCCAGTGCCTGGTGAGGATCAGCTTCCTGATTCATAGATGGCCATCTTCTTACTGTGTCCTCATCTGCAGAAAGGGGTGAGGCAGCTCCCTGTGGCCTCTTTATAAGGGCACTCACCCTGTTCATGAGGGTTTCACCCTCATGACCTGATCACCTCCCAAGGACCCCATCTCTTGATACCGTCACCCTGGGGGTTAGAATTTCAACATGAATTTGGCAAGTAAGAGTGCACAAACATTCAGACCATAGCAGTACTTGGCCAGGCTACCTCCTAATAATATGCCAAGCGAAATCAGATGGTGCAGGCGTGATAGAGCGGCACGAAGCTATTTGTGTCTTTCATAATTAGCATGTTTTGAAGGAAAACTTAGCCGTGATAGAGTTAGAAATTAGACTTTTCTGCTCAGCAAATTAGCTCTCAGATTGCATACCACATGAGTCCATTCCCCCACCCCCACCTTACTCCCACTTTCAAAGATGAATCAGATGGTTTACTCTGTTCTACTTTCCTCTTCAGAAAAGGGAAGCAGAATCCAAACCTAATTAAGACGGCGTTTCAGCTCTATAACTAAATTCATTCATAGCCCAACTGCACTGGGATACATGAGCTTCCTCTGGCCACCTCATATGGCAAACCTGGTTCAAATAGTTATCATTCATCATTTAGTCCCGAGTTTAAGTTTCTAGAAAAATTTTTAAAAATTAACTCTGCTCTTCTCGTGTTTGCTGGGGCCACAATGCTTCAGTCACTTTGATCAAGACAGCACGGAGGCCTCATACTAAAGCAAGCCTCTGAACATGCTCCTTATTAATTAACAGCTGCAGGCATTGGAATATTCTGTCCGAATGGTGTTAACAGCCTCATCCCTTTGGTGGTCAGAACTAGAAAGCAGAAAGATCCCAAGTGAAGCTCCTCTTTTGAGCTACCTGCTAGCTCCCACCCCTCCTGCAGGCTTTGGACTTACCTGCCCTGTCACTCACAGCTGTGTGACCCTAGACATTCAGAACCTCTCTGTGCCTCGTTCGCCCCATCTGTAACACGCTGGGTCACACAACTCTTTCACAGGGTGATTCCTAGAGATTCATGAATATTTGGAGATTCCTACTCTGTGCCAGGCACTGTGCTGGGCAGTAAGTAGGGAGACAAAGAGAAATAAATCTATGCTCCAAATCAGTGCTTCTCAATCAGGGGCTTTGCTCCCCCCAGGGGACATTTGCCAATAGCTGGAGATATTTTTGGTTGTCATGATGGGGGATAGAGGGTGCTACCAGGATCTGACAGGCAGGTGCCTGGGATGCTGCTGAACATCCTACAATGTCCAGAATAGCCCCATGCCTGGAATTACTCACTTTGTCATGTCAGTAGTGCTGAGGTTGAGGAACCCTGATCTAATAGACCAATCCAGATAGATACGCAGATAATTTCAGTGCAGTGTGGTAGGAGTTACGAGAATTAAATAAAATATTTCATGTACAGGGGCCAAGACTTGGTAGTTCTCAGTGAAAGGTCATGCCCTGCAGTCCTTCATTCAGTGACCTGTGTCTTCAAGGACTCATGTTGGTAGTAGATAGCCAGAGAAAGAAGACAGTCTTTGCGTTCACTACACAAGGGAGGTGCTACTCCAGGTGCCCTACATCTGGCTTGCGTGATCCAGTCCTGACTCTAGGTTCCAGCTCTGTGAAAATCCCTGCCCATCTACAGGTTACCAGGACCTTGGGGGCAGAGGGATCCCAGAATGAGAGCTGGAACTGCTGGAGGAGGAGGCAGCCTTCAGCAATGAGTATTCCTTTGCACTCACCCTTCCCTCTCATCTGAACACTCCCATCCCTCACTCGAGCTCTGCTGGCGAAAATGATGAATGAGTCACCAAGTGAATCACTGGGGAAAGCCCTCCCCAGGAGCTGTGGCTGAGAACCCACCCAGGCAACATAACTTCCTGGTTCCTTTCTTGCCTCTGCCCACAAAAGATTAAAAATAAAATGGGAAATAGTTAAGATGACTTGCTGCAGTAACTTTTATACTTTTATAATAAGAAAGTGAAAATGTTTAAAGAAGCCAAACTAGTAGGCTACCCGAATTAGGTCGAGCACGATGAAGACTCTCTTCTGTTGCGTTGGCATCAGGCTCATTCAGAACCGACTGCTTCAAGCAAGTCATTTTCCCAAAGAGGCAGAGGCAGGGTGGAAAGAAAACGTGAGCCTAAATAGAAATATCCAGGGCCTTAAGAAATCACTCACCCTCTCTGAGCATCTCGAAGTTTCCTGGCTTTCAAAATGGATTTGATGGCACCTCGTACCATTGTTTGGAGGGTAAAGGAGTTCAGGCATGTGAAGGGACTTCGAAAGTTAAAAGGAGTTCAGGCGTGTGAAGGGACTTTGAAAGTTAAACAGCCTTGTACAATTATTGCTAAATGTTGGGGATAGGATAATAGTATTGTAGCTTTGTTTTCATCTTTCAAAAACACGTCTTGAAATAGTTATGGAGGGTCGGGTGCGGTGGCTCATGCCTGTAATCCCAGCACTTTGGGAAGCCGAGGTGGGCAGATCACCTGAGGTTAGGAGCTCAAGACCAGCCTGGCCAACATGGAGAAACCCCATCTCTACTAATGATACAAAAATTAGCCAGGCGGGGGATGGTGCATGACTGTAATCCAAGCTACTCAGGAGGCTGAGGCAGGAGAATTGCTTGAACCCCAGGAGGTGGAAGTTGCAGTGAGCCAAGATCAGGCCACTACACTCCAATCTGGGTGACAGAGCAAGACTCTGTCTCAAAAAAAAAAACACAAAGGTTATGGAGGAAATGATGTTCGGGATTTGCTTTGACATAAGGGTGGAGGAGTGGGAGGGGGCAGAGATGGAACCTTGACCATGAGTTGATGATGGTTGTGACTAGTGAGAGGTATTTGTGCCTTCGTTCTTCTAGTCTATTCTCTCTACTTTTATATTTGAAATTTCCACCATTTAAAAACATCTGTTAGATATTTTAGGTATACTGAACTATATACTTAAAAATGGTTAAGATAGTAAATTTTATGTTACAGACATTTTATCACAATTAAATATATATATACACATCCATCTTTTAAAGTCAGTAATTGAGATCAGCAATATGTATGAGGCACAAGGAACACAGAAAAGCAATCATGTGAGAGGGAAAAAGAGAAAACCTTTTGCTCCCTTTTCTGGGAATTTGTTAAGTACAACCATTGAAAGAAGCAGGACTCTTCCTGGCTGGAGGACTAGAGAGTGAGCAGGGAGCTTTGGCCAGGACATTGGAAATGCCGTCCTGGGACCAGGTGACCTGAGATGGTTGAGGAGCAGTCAGGTGCTACACACATGCCAGGCCTGTGCCTGCCCGGGAGCATGAGAATGAAGACAGGTTGCCCAAGCCTGGAGAGGCCCACTGTCCGCAGGGCAGGCATTCAGAGAGCACACCAGCACACCATCCTCGCGTTTGGCTACGAGAAAGGCAGATGAAGATACAGGACAGTGTGGAGGGCTCTGCGTGCTGGGCTGTTGTTTGGACTTAGATGAAATGGGAGCTATAATCACTTCCCTTTTTGCCTTTTAAAAAATATATGTAAGGGGAAAAAAATACATGTCAAAAATGGAGTCATTTGAAGCTAAGTGTCACCCATCTTGGAATAATTGTCCTCCAGCACTAAATTTTACAAAGTGATTGGTGGCACAGAGCACTCTTACTGATGGACAACACTGGCCTGGCAATGTAGGAGGGAATGCAGACCACTGGCAGAGCAGCAGAGTCTGGGGTGGGCTGTGGCCTCTCCTCTGGCTCCAATTCTTCAGTTGTGAGACCTGGGGATATGTCACTTCATCTCTTAGGCTCTCCGTATCCCCACCTTGAAGGACGGACTGGGTGGAATCCAAAGACTGATCACAGGCAGCTGTGTCTGTGTTTGCAGTTGTTCCTGGCAGGCAGACCACACTGGATGTGTCTTAGTCGTAATTTGGGGGCTCGGGCATGACGAGCTCTTGTTCCTTCTACTGAGTAACCTGCACTAGAACCTAAGGAGGCCTCTCAACCAGGGTCCTTTTTTCAGCTGTCACCAAGGGTACAATTAATAGCACAAATCAGTTCTTCCCTTTGACACACTTTGTGTGATATGCCTGGATAGCAAAGGCAACCCTTGTTCTGCTCGTTTTCCCTCCTGGATTCCAATAGCTTTCCAATTAGTTCATAGGTTTCAAGGGATTTGGATGGTGCAAAATGGAGGCCTTTTGGAAGAAATGAAAAATTCCAAGCCCAATGAGCATAACCACCATTCTTTTTTGGTTTTTTTCCTCACTGGCTAATGCATTGTATATTTAAAAGGAGATTTGGGCTCAGCCAAGCCTCAAGTCATTATTTACTCAACCTTTCTTTCTTTTTTTTTTTTTTTTGGTGGTTGTTGTCAACCCATTATAACCAACTGAACTCAGCCTTTCTTTAACGACTATTTTCTGTGTATCTGCTCTGGACTTAGGCGAATAGAAGATCTCAGAGAGATGACCCAGTAGGGGTGGTGGTTTTCAAATTTTGGCAATGGGCCTCTTTTTCTTTAAACAGAAGATTGATTTTCTGAGACTATGCAGCAACTTTGTGCAAAAAGTATATTTTTGTCCACAAACTTGGTCACTTAGAACAACAGAAGTTTATTATCTCATGGTTCTAAACACCATAAATCAGATCAAGCAGACCTGTGCTCCCTCCAGAAGCCAGGGAAGAATTCTTTCTTGCCTTTCCAGCTTCTGGTAGATCCAGGCGTTCCTTGGTCTGTCACTATGTAACTCCAGTCTGTGGCTTTACTGGCATCCTCTGCTCCCTTTCTCTCTTTTCCGTGTGTCTGTTATAAGGAAACTTGGATTTATGGGCCCACTGGAGTCGCCCAGGATGATCTCATTTCAAGATCCTTAACTTAATTACATCTGCAAAGACTCTTTTTCCAAATAAGGTCTCATTCACAGGTTCCAGGACATAGACTGTTTTTTTGAGGACCATCATTCAACCCAGTACAAAAACCTTACACAGGGCAGAAGAAAAGGGAGAGCTCTGGTTATATCATTATCACATTATCAGGACCTTGACCTCCACACATTCAGCTCCCACCCCTTTCCCTCATCCTTTGCCTGGTAAGCCATACACCAAGGATCCAAGTTTGAAAACCAGAGTTTTAGCAGAGAGAGCTTGGGAAACTTGGGAGTCAAAGGCTTATGCTGGGAAATGGGCCTGGAGTTTGCATAAGACCACTTGGCCTCTCGGTTTCATCATCTGTGAAAAATGAGATATTCACAGAGTCTAAATGAGATCCTTAGTTCTTGGGTCATTTTCGGGCTCGGTAGCATGAGTTTGCTCTATCCTCATCCCATGACATTCTACCCCATGGAAAAGGTATTGGGATGTTATAGGAACACTTCTGACTTCACAGAAGTGTTGGCTCCCAAACCAGTGGACAAGAAAGTTAATTCTATCTTTCAAAGAAAGCGAAGAGCTCTAGAATTGTGGGGTTCAAGTTTTTATCTTTTCCTTTGGCAGAAAAGAGAGCATTCTTCAAGCCTATTCAATTCTAAGTACCAGATGACAAGCCGTATTAAATAGATCCCAGTGAGCTCCCCATATCCCTTCCTGCTTATACCACAAGTGGACTGTGGGCCAAGCAAGGCTTTGAGATCAGTTGCACTTTGGTGGCTTTTGAGTAGTTTCTCAACTCCATCTCATCTAGTGACATTTTAGACTGGATAATTCTTTGTTGTGGGAACTGTCCTGTGCATTGCAGGTTCAGCAGCATTTCTGGCCTTGACTCTCTAGATGCCAGCAGCAACCCCAGCCCACTGTGGCAAGCAAAACTGTCTTCAGACATGGCTCAGTGTTCCCTGGTGGGCAACGTTGCCACTGGTTAAGAACCAGTGCTTTAAGAGAACCTATCCTCGAGGCCAGGCACCGTGGCTCAGGCCTGTAATCCCAGTACTTTGCGAGGCCAAGGCAGGTGGATCACCTGAGGTCAGGACTTTGAGACCAACCTGGCCAACATGGTGAAACCCCTGTCTCTACTAAAAATACAAAAAATTAACTGGACATGGTGTCAGGCACCTGTAAGCTACTTGGGAGGCTGAGGCAGGAGAATCGCTTGAACCCAGGAGGCAGAGGTTGCAGTGAGCCAAGATCGTCCCATTGTACTCCAGCCTGGGCGACAAGAGTGAAACTCCTTCTCAGAAAATAAAGAGAACCTGTCTTCTTTCAAGCCAGCCTGTCATGTATCAGAACTAAACAGTCATTTTCCTTATAATTTTTTTTAAAGGCCCAGTTGCTACCTGCCCATTGTTGATGCAGGAAGTCTGAGCCATTCACTTCAATTAACCCCAACCTGAAAGATGCAGTCAGAGCCAGACTTTGCTTCCCTGCTGTGCACAATTTGTCTCTTCCCTCTCCTTCATCTGCAAACAGAACCAGAAGTGATTTTCCAGAAGAACAAGGTTCATATTGTTTATTCCAATTATCAGGATCGTTTCTCCAGTTCTGGTCTCAGGTGGGCCTTAAGGACCTCACCAGGTGACCTGCCCAGGTGAACGTGGTGTGCTCTGAAGATCTGTTATTTATCAGTCTGTCTGGTTACCTTTTTTAGAGGAGACGTTCCTCAGCAACACCTGGCCTCCGTTTTCCAGCCTGTGAGTTAGAACGCAGATGCCCAGATTTCTCTAGATTAACACACTGCCTGCAAAGATGAGTTTTCCAGAAAAGCCATCTTCCAGGACAGAGACGCAGAGAAATTAAGCAACTCATGTTAATTCAGTCTGGGAATCTCAAGAGAGCTGACAAGCAGGGCAGTGGGAGAGGCCAGGAACTGACATGGCTTTCTGGTAGGCACCCCCACACCGCACATCCTGCTTCCTCCCTGTGCTGAGTGTGATCACTTCTGTTCCTTCAGGAAAGTACTTCACACCCGTGGCATAGAGCCAACAGTGAGTTGGATTCCGGGTCCTCTGGATGTCTGGGATGGTGAGATGCTTGAGAAAGTTTTGGCAGTTTGTTCAGATGAAAACCCTAGAAACTTAGACTTGGGGACTCTCCAATCTGCCTTCCTATCACCCAGCAGGAATGCCCTTCCCTTCAACCCTAATACCTGGGCACTTGGCCTCCACCTGAATACCCCTGGTGGTGAGCAAGTCACTACCCCTCTGAAGACAGCCAGTCCCCCGTGCTCCATGTTCCTTGTCACCTGCTATCTTATGACTATCCTGAATCCGACTCTGGCTTCTGGAGGGAAACTCAGTGCCTGAGCTCTTATTCCCCATGACAGTGTTTCAGCCTTGCTGCCTGCTCATTCTGTTTTCGGGGGCTAAACTTCTCCAGTCCTTTAGTTATTACATGGCATGGCTTCTAGATCCTTGCCTCTCCCAAAAGCCCCTCCAGGAGGCAATCCAGCATGGTATAGCCTCCTCTAAATATCATATTCCAGACTGACCACACTGGCAGCTGACCCTATGAGAATATGGGGGCTGCCCCTTTGTAACCATGACTCTGTTAATGCCACAGAGGTTGCATGGGCATTTGGAATAAGTGCATCACTGGTGGGGACTCATGCTGAAACTCCATTCCACTGCAGCTCTTCCTGCCTTGATGAGCTCTTGCTCCATACCTTCCTCAGCCCATCCTGAAGTTCTTGCAAGTGAATGCTGACTCCCTTTCTGACAGATAGTTTGACCATCTTGAATCCGCAATCTACCTCCAGTGTATGAATCTTCCCTCTCAAATGGGCATAACATGCCAGTGTATCCATCACACATGCAGAGAATGGGATAGGAGAGACCCTTTGGCACACTGACCAAGACCTCCATCCTGCTCCCCAAGACTTCACACACCTGCTCCATGGCTTTGAGATGGTTCCACCAGTTCTGTATCTCAGCATCATGCATGATTCCCTCTCTCATATAGTCAGTGAGTGTTTTTGTCCAGTCTGTACTTGCCTCACAGTATAATGTGTTTATGACTTGTCTTCAATCTAATCAGCCTCCTGTCCCTATCAGAAAGCTGCAGAGGAAATGAAGTGGGTCTGGCATGACTTGTTCCTGCTGAACTCTGTCGACTTCTGACAGTGACAGCTCCCTGCTTGCACGACACATAAATCCAGAGTTTAATAATCCATCCTCAGTTTTCAGCAGGCTTCAAAATCAGCCGACTGTCATGTCAGCAAGCAGCCGTGTCCCCCTTAGTGATAAATCAGGGTGAAGTTTGCATTTTATTCACACCTTAACTGTTTTCCACCATTTGTCAAACAAAACCCATGGCATAGGGGCCCCACTGGAGGTGAGGCTGGAAAGAGGTGAGAATGCACTGGTTGCTTGCAGCTGGTCCTAACCTGGCTAGCACCTCTGCAGTCTGCCCTTCCCAGTCAAGACCTCAGGAAACCAACCCTGCCTCTAGATAGGAGGGATTTCTGCAGCTGCAGCTTATGTTCTGCCGCATGTTCAGGACTTTCCCTAGATGTAGGACGTAGTTTTGATGTTAGGATTTCTGCTTTGTCCTGGAACCCCAGCTCCCATCCCTATCTTGTGCCCTATGCGTGATCACTGAGTCTCTACTCATTTGCTCCTGCACAGGGCCTGGGCATGAATCCATGGATAGACAGTGCCCCAGGGACCTGCCACTAGCCCACCCCACTCTGCCCCCAGAGCCTGATTCTCATTCTGCTCAGCCTCACTCTGGTGCTCACGGGCCTCCTTGGACACTGTACACCAGCCGGGGCAGTCCCTACCAGTCAGCACACACTCGGAGGGAGGCTCTGGGCCAGGTCCCCACCTGCACTCAGAGCCCTGCCTGCCTGTAGTCGCACAGCCTGGCATGGAGTCAGGAATCCCATGAGGGTTTAAAATATGGGACGAGTGTGATTCAATATGTTTCAGGAAGATGAACCAAGTCAAGTACAGACTGTATGAGATTGGGGAGTGTATTAGTCCATTCTCATGCTGCTAATAAAGACATACCTACAACTGTGTAATTTATAAAAGAAAGAGATTTAATGTACTCACAGTTCAGGATGGCTGGGAAAGCATCAGGAAACTCACAATCATGGCAGAAGGGGAAGTAATCACTTCCTTCTACACATGGTTGCAGGAGAGAGAAGTGCTGAACAAAAGGGGTTAAAACCCCTTTTAAAACCATCAGATCTCGTGAGAACTCACTATCATGAAAACAGCGTAAGGGTAACCACCCCCATGATTCAATTACCTCCCATGGGTAATTCCCATGGAATTACCTCCTCCCACGACCTGTGGGAATTATGGGAGCTACAATTCAAGATGAGATTTGGGTGGGGACACAGCCAAACCATTCCAGGGAGGTCCCTGATATGGGTCCTTTTATTACCCTCTGGTTGGGGTAATAGAAGGCCTCCCTTCCCTTCATGGGCTTTTCGGAGATGATCATTTTTTTTGACAGACACAGCATGAGACCTTCATTGATTACCACAGATCCCCGCAGAGTCATTTGCCCTGCCGTGTCCTCCTACAGGAGCGGGGAACCACCCTCAGAGGAGCTGGTGATCCTCCTACCTTGAACGGCACTGCTCCAGCCACGCTGGTGAGGCAGGCATTCCCTGGCATGAGAAAGTGTCTGGCTCCCTCTGGTGACAAGAGGAAGCACCTGAGCCTTTGCCGCCATTTCCACTGGTGGTGGAGCCCGAGAAGAGGATGGATAAACTAAGGTCCAGAGGTCCCCCACACTGTGGGTGCGGGGTGGAGTCCCAAGTAGAGGCCCCATGCCACTTAAGCTCAGTTCTGTCTCCCTCAGCACCCTGGGCTTCCCAGAACCAGCACGGATATGGCTCCGAGCTGGCTCTTCAGCACTCTGCAGGCACTGGTTCCTTTGGAATTAATTAGATTTATTTGAAATTAGTTTAGAGTTAGAGGGATTTCCAAAGCCCTCAACCTTCTGCTGCCATTTCCCCTTTCTGAGTGGGAGGAAGTACAGGATCCTGCAGGACCTGGGCTCCTATGCAGTTGTGTGGCCGCAGGCTGGTAATCTAACTTTGCTGTGCCTCCATTTCTTCATTTGTAAACTGGTGGTGAAGACACCTGCCTCTCAGGGTTCTGAGGATTACATTCTATGCAGTGTCTAAAGGCCCTAGCACATGGTGGGTATTTAATGAAGAATGATTTTGTTGTTGCCATTATTGATGGCATCAATAGAGCTGGATCTCGAGGTAGCAGTGGGCTTTCCACTGTGGGGCAGCAGAAACAAAGTTAAGTCACTATATCCCCATTGGGTGAACACCTGAGCATATTAGTGAATGAGAGTGAAAAATAACTGGGATCTACACAAATTGGCTTTTGGGAACACCAGAGCTGGCTAGCACAGGGCCTGACTTGGGTCTTGCCCTTGAGGCCTGGGCTCATGCCCAAGGTTTTCCGAGCCTCAGGGACCTCCACAGCAGCACTCCATAGCAGGTGTCTCCCTGAGGCCACATAGCCTGAGTAGGACAAACCTAAGCCCAGGAGCTGCCGTGCTCCCTGCTGCAGCAGGTCATAGCCTGACCTCAGCGCACCTCCACGGGCAGCTGCAGCCCAGCCTTCTCCCGCACAGCCACACCACTGACTCTGCTTGTTTGCAAGGGCCTCCCTCTACTGTCTGCCTCCCATCTTGGGGCTCTCCCACACCTCTGCCTTTTCCCAGGCTGTTCCTGCCTTCTTCCTCTCCTTCCTCCCCTTTCTTTAGTCCTCTGCTTTGTTTTTATTTCAGCTTCCCATTTACTGTACATGTATCATTGGGCACGTTACTTAATCTCTTTGTGTGTCAGTTTCCTTACATGTAAAATGGGAGTGTATCTGCACATAGGGTTGTGGTGACGATTAAATGAGGTAGTACATGGAATGTGCTAGAACCCAGCCCTCAGCTCACTAGGCATCAGCACCGTCATCCTCACTAGCAACAGACCTGCCTCAAAACCCATCTCTGGCCCTACACTATGAATGGGCTGTTTCCCTCACGGATGTGCTGTGACTCATCGGCCATACGCGAGCTCGTGCCCTGTGAGAAAACAGTTTATCTTGTGTACCACATTTAGGAAACTTATTTCCAAGCCTGCCCTTTGCTAGGCATAGTGAGGGGTCCAGCAATAATAAATAAAACGGTCCCACAGGTCAGAGCTCCCTGGCAGTTTTCCGTCTGGCCAGTCCTAACCAGGGAACAATGCCCATGAAGGTGCTGATTTTATCCTGACATCTAGGGGCCCTGGGATGGCTACATTCACGTTAGTTGGCCCACCACGTGCATCTAGTACTCCATGCCACTAGGGGACACACTATAGCTTCCAAGCACCCTCTCAAGTGTTGGCCCACATGATCCCCACTCTGGTCTTGGGAGCTGTGTTAGTCTCCTGGGGCTGTCATAACTGGGTGGCTTCAACAGCAGACATTCATTTTCTTACAATTTTGGAGGCTGGAAGCCTAAGATGGTAGTGTTGGCCATGGGTCTCCTGAGAACTCTCTCCTTGGCCAGCAGACGACCAGCTTCTCACTGTGCCCTCACACGATCTGTCCTCTGTACCTGAGCTTCCTAGGTGTCTCTGGGTCCAAATCCCTAAGGACACCCATCAGATTAGATTAGGGCCCCCTCTAAGGGCCTCATTTTAATGTAATAACCTCTTTAAAATATCTCTGAATACAGTCACAGGCTGAGGTTCCTGGGGCCCAGACTCAGTCCAGCCCATAATAGGGGGAGAGCAGAGCAGGTGACTGCCCTGTTTTCCAGATGGAGTTGCTGAGGCTTTGAGGGGTGAGTGCCTTGAGCACAGCCTCCTGCTGTTGCCAAGTTGCCCTGCAGAGCTTTGAAGCCTGAACTGGACACAAGGTCCTGCGGTCTCTGCGCTGCCCCTTGCTGGGGGCTTGGGTGTGGACAGCAGGGAGCCTGCAAAACCTGCATCTGAGAGGTTGTCCGTAGAGAGCTTCTGGGAGAATCCCACTGAGCTCACACATAGAATGTGAGCCCTTCAGGAAGGCACAAGCTGTTGTTTCTCTGGATGGATTTCCTGCCTGCAGCTAGCCAGCCTGAGAGGCATGTGCCTTCGCCCGGGTAAGGCCTGGCTGGGCCTGGAGAGAAAGAAAAGATGCTTCTTTCAGCTGGGTCGAGTAGCCCAGAGTGGCAACAGCTGTAGCTTTGACCAACTGCAGATCCTCCCTGAGCATCCTGAAGTTGTCTAGCTTTGTGGGATGACATCATTATACAAATTATTTTCCGTGAGGCCGGGGCTTCCTACCCCACCCAGGCCTGGGTAGTAATCAGTTTACAGTTTGACACACATGGGGTCCTTCCTCCAGGCAAAAGGCTGTACTGCCCCTATGGAAAAGGTGATTTTTGCTTTTTTTAAGACAGGGTCTCTGCTTTTCCCAAGCCTATAATTATTATGGCAAGCCCAATACATGGAATTTTTTTTTTCATCCAGGCTGACTAGAAGCAGAACTATAGAAAAAGAGGTCACGTGCTATGATAGAAGAGAGAAGGTGAAGGAAAAGAGAAAATCTAGGAAGGCCCCTTGGATGTGGTGGTATTTAAGGCAGGCTTTGAATGGAGGGCCAGGCTTTGATGCACCACTAGGGCCCTGGAGAAGGAGAAACTGGGCTGACAACCAGCATGAGCAAGGCCCAGAAACCAGACAGCGCTAGGGGCCATACTCGGTGCCCCAGAGGCCACACAGGGTACACCAGGCAGAGTTCTGTGCTGAGTGCTCACAGTCATGGTGGCATACAGTGCTGCTTTAGCTGGCTCTACAAGAGATTTGGGTTCTGTCACCATACTCAGTGACTTTGGTGTGGCCACATTTGGCAAATGGCTGTCCCTCTACCTTCCAGGGTGAATATCAAATCGTATCCATATTCTTCCTTTAACCCACGTGCCCAGATGCATTTTGTTTTGGAGCGGGGGAGGTAGGTATTTTTCATTTTTATGATACATAGTAGCTGTGTGTATATATATATATATATATGTGTGTGTATATATATATATATGGGGTACATGAGATTTTTTGACACAGGCCTACAATGTGCAATAATCACATCAAGGTAAATGGGGTATCCATCACCTCAAACATTTATCATTTCTTTGTGTTACGGACATTCCAGTTACACTCTTTCAGTTATTTTTAAATGTAAGATAAATTACTGTTGACTGTAGTCACCCTATTGCAATATCAGATACTAGAGTTGATTCATCCTGTCTATATTTTTGCACCCATTAACCATCCCCACCCACCCCCGACCCCCTTCCCAGCCTCTGGTAATCATCATTCTACTCTTTTTTTTTTTTTTTTTTTTGAGACGGAGTCTCGCTGTGTCTCCCAGGCTGGAGTACAGTGGCGTGATCTCGGCTCACTGCAAGCTCCGCCTCCCGGGTTCATGCCATTCTCCCACCTCAGCCTCCCGAGTAGCTGAGACTACAGGCGCCCGCCACCACGCCCGGCTAGTTTTTTTTTTTGTATTTTTAGTAGAGACGGGGTTTCACCGTGTTAGCCAGGATAGTCTCGATCTCCTGACCTCGTGATCCACCCGCCTCGGCCTTCCAAAGTGCTGGGATTACAGGCTTGAGCCACCGCGCCCGGCCCATCATTCTACTCTTTACCTCCCAAATGCATTTTGGGTACCAGCTATTTCTTTGGTCAGTGCCGGTGCCACTGGTGGTGCTTTTTTTTTTTTTTTTTTTTTTTTTTTTTTTTTTGAGACAGAGTCTCGCTCTGTTGCCCAGGCTGGAGTGCAGTGGTGTGATCTCGGCTCACTGGTGCAATCTTGGCTCACTGCAACCTCCACCTCACGGGTTCAAGCAATTCTGCCTGCCTTAGCCTGCCAAGTAGTTGGGATCACAGGCACCCACCACCATGCCCAGCTAATTTTTATATTTTTAGTAGAGATAAGGTTTTCGCCGTGTTGGCCAGGCTGGTCCCGAACTCCTGACCTCAGGTTATCTGCCCACCTCGGCCTCCCAAAGTCCTGGGATTACAGTGTGAGCCACTGCGCCCAGCCCACTGGTGGTGCTTTTTAATGGGAAAGTCTAGTCAAGGGCAGCGAGGGCAGAGGCTTGTTCTAGTCCAGGGTTCTCAACCTGTCTGCAGGTAGAATTGCCTGGGGACTTTGGGAAAAGCCCAGTGCCCAGTCAGTCTTCCAGACCAGCTTCATCACAATCTCCAGGAGTGAGACCTAGGGATTCGTATTTTCTTTTTACAAGTTTCCCAGGTGAATCCAATGTGTAGCCCAGTTTGAGCCCCAATGATGTATCTGATCTAAGAGGTTAACAGGTGCGGTAATGTGGGGAGGGGCACATATGCTCTGGCTCTATCATATACGGTATGGATTTGGTAACGTTAGTGTTTGGTTTTGTTTGTAAACTTTGTGATGGAGATAATTCTACTACACAAATTATGTGTGGTGTCCAACACCTAATATGTGCTCAGTAAATGATCACCTCCTTACCCTGTCCTTCCCTGTTCTCCTCCTCCTCAGACAGAAGCAAAGTCAGTTATGTAATGCTGGCAGGCTGTTGGCAATGGGCACCGGATGAATGTGTATTGCAGGTTTCCTGCTGTTTATAGATCATGTTTTATTCATGTACATATGATGCAGAATGCTCCCTCTGAGGGGAGAACTTTCAGCCTGCAGATTTCAAGATGTGGCAATACATTTGTATAAATTGAGGTCACGGAAGGAAAGTGGGAGATGAGAAACGCAAAGCTCTGACGGAGGGTTTCCTCAATGGGCATTGAGGAAGTGGAGGCCAAGGATGTTCAAGCAGCCTGGAATTGCTCTTTTTTCTAGGTCGGCACTGCCCTCTAGTGGAACAGAGTCACAGCCAACCCGCTTTTCCTCCTCACTCCTTCCACTTGTGAGAACCATCTAGGGTTAAAATTACTCCAAGTCCAGCTAAAGAAACAGCTCAGGGAGACCAGCCATGCACGCCCCCATTCTTGGACTCATTGTTCCTGAAACACAAAGATAATTCTAGAAAGCATCTATTCATGCCAGATATCAGAAGCTTTGCATGCATTACATATAATTGTCACTGTTCTACAAGACTGATAACTCTTCTTCCCAGACTCAGAGTTAGGAAGTGAATCTTCCAGAAATTGAGCAATGTAACCAGGATTCCAGCCTGGTAGGCATCAGCCTTGGTTGATTCTCGAGCCTTCGCCACTATGCCATGATACCTGCTCTTTCTCTAGGAACTAGGTCCTAGAGTCCTGAGTTCAAATCCACTTCCACCATGTACAAGCTGTGTGACCTTGGTGCAAGTGACTGATCTCTCTGTGCTTCTATATTCTCATCTACAAAAAGAGTCTCATAAAATCACCTTATCAGGGCATAGTGAGAATGACTGACCTTGAATAAATCAGAAGGGGCAGAGAAAGAGCTGAAGAAAATGACTGCCTGTGGTTGGTAGGAAAACTGTGGTTTCCCCCTGCTGAATGCATTACTTTTATAATCAGACCAAATGACCACTTTCCTTGTAAAGAGGCAGAAGCCTTCACCCATGTGTACCAGCCCTGCGAGTTATTATAGGAGACCGTTTTCTTGTTTCCTCGAAGTTGAGTCAAGCAAATCTAAGATTCCTCTAAAGAAAACCTCAGGCTTCCCCCTGAAGGGATCTCTCGTTTTGTCAAGTACAGAACCCTCAGCTCTGCCCTTCGGCTGCCCAGCTTGGTGTTGTCTCTGTCACTGCTAAGAAGTCAGGACTGACTGTCATGTGAGATCTCACTGTCCTCAGGTGCCCTCCCTTCCCACGTTCAGGAAGGGATCCGAGCAGAGGCTTGAGTGCAGGGCAGCGTGACTCCTGGATACAGTAGGTTCCTCCTTCACCACCCTCCCAAGGACGGCTGAGAAGTGCTTGGTCCTTGCAGTTCCATTCCATCAGCACCTGAACTTCTATTGCAATAGATAATTGTATTCTTCAGAAATACATTCTTCAGAGAATCATATTTGTCTCTAAGCTTTCTGTCATTAGGAGAACTGTGTTAAGGATTTATTAAAAATTACTCATAAGAAATAAGCCTTGTAGGTAGAAACAGACGAGAAGGGAAGATCTAAATGAATGTCAGTGTTTCTGGATGGTGAGAGATGGTGATTTGTGTTGTCATCTTTGTAATAATGATTGCTAAAATTTATTGAGCACTTACTGTATGCCAGGCACTGTGGAAAGCCCTTGTGATGCACTAATCACTGAAACCTCAAAACAATCCTGCGAGATGGGTACTGTTAACCTCACTCACAGGTGAGAGTATGGAGGGCCAGAGTAGGCAAGTACCTTTGTCAGGGTCACACAGCCAGTGACTGCAGACCCTGGCCATCCAGCTCTAGGGTCTGTGTTCTTGGCCACTGCGTTATTCTGCCTCTCTATGCTTGGTTTATTCTCAAGTCATCCTTAATGAGCATGTGCTGCTTTTAAAATGAAGGAAAGGGGTTTTGGTTTATTTGGGTTTTTTTGTTTGTTTGTTTGTTTGTTTTTCTGAGACGGAATCTCACTCTGTCGCCCAGGCTGGAGTGCAGTGGTGCCATCTCGGCTCCCTGCAGGCTCCGCCTCCTGGGTTTTACTTACACCATTCTCCTGCCTCAGCCTCCCGAGTAGCTGGGACTACAAGGCATCCGCCACCATGCCCAGATAATTTTTTGTATTTTTAGTAAAGACAGGGTTTCACCGTGTTAGCCAGAATGGTCTCCATCTCCTGACCTCATGATCCACCCGCCTCGGCCTCCCAAAGTGCTGGGATTTCAGGAGTGAGCCACCGTGCCCAGCCGGGGTTTTGTTTTTAAATTAACTTATATGGTTCCATGAATGATAAACGCATAGGAAGAAAGACAGTACAAATATAATAATGCCTAAAGGGAAATATGAGACTGATGCTAATCCTTTACACAATCCTGTATTTTCCACATTCTCTAAAATAAGCATAGTTTACCTAAGTGATTTAAAAAGTCATAAAAGAAAAGAAAATCCTGCTGTTAGAGGCACCAGTAAGAAGAACAAATAACAGCTGATGGTTTTTGAGAATGTCTGTGTTCCAGGAATTGACCAGAAGCATTCTGTGCACTACGTATTTGACCCTCAATAACCCCATAGGAGGTAGGGACTGTTGTCATCCCATTTTACACAGGAGGAGACTGAGGCCGAGGGAGCATCTGTACCATGCTCACAGACACACCAGTACAGCAGAGCCTTGACACTGATCCTCCCTCAAGGTCAGTAGTACCTCTGTGTCCTTTTCCACCCCAGGAGACTGAGGGTGAGAAACACGAATGGGTGCGCCTAATTTCAAAGTGAGTAGGGGAACTGATAGCAGCCCTTGGGTTTCTGGATGGCCTGTTTGGCTTTGCTTTCACGGGCATAAAGAGTTCATGCCAGCGGGGAGCAGATGCCTACAGCTCCTCGGGCAGCCTGTGCTCCCCTCACCCAGCCCCACAGGTTGTTCAATGCAGGAACCACGCCCCATGCTACGCTTTGACAAAGAGAAAAATAAAGGTTCACGTGGAAGGGTCAGCATTTTTCTCAAACAATGCGGCATGCACCACCATAGCCAGCCAGTGTTAGTATCTCTTCCAAGAGTAGGCCTTCCGGTGAGCCTGCAGAAGCCCCAGGGCCAGGCGAAAGGAGGGAGAACAAGAATGGGTACCATGGCGTCTTCTTCTTGGAGCGTCAGTGGAAACTGATGTTTATGAAGTGCTTCATCTGTGCCAGGGCTGGGCCCCCACGGTTGCTTTCATTTATTACTCACCACAACCCTATAAAATGTCTTATTTTTGCAGTGCACACTTTGTTTTGCACACTTAGTTTTGCAGTGCACACTTTGTCATAAAGCAGGTGTCTGTAAGGCTGTGGATCTGTTATTGGGCTTCTCTTTTGCTTCATTGCTTTATTTGTTATTTCTTGTGCCAAAGGCACCTTGGCTTTAAAAGAAGTCCTGACACCCAACAGGGAAAGTCTTGAAAACAGTTGTGCTTCTTCAAACACATCTAGACTGGTCTTGGTCCTTAGCATTTCTATAAAGAATTTAGAATCAGCTTGCTACCTTCCACAAACACAAAATGTTCCCTAGTACTTTTATTATCTATTATTATTATTATTTGAGATAGAGTTTCACTTTTGTTGCTCAGGCTGGAGTGCAATGGCGCTATCTTGGCTCAACGCAACCTCCGCCTCCCAGGTTCAAGCAGTTCTCCTGCCTCAGCCTCCTGAGTGCCTGGGATTACAGGCAAGTCCCACCACACCCAGCTAATTTTGTATTTTTAGTAGAGACGGGGTTTCTCATGTTGGTCAGGCCGGTCTTGAACTCCCGACCTCAGGTGATCCGCCCACGTCAGCCTCGCAAAGTCCTGGGATTACAGGCGTGAGCCACCACACCCAGCCCCATCTATTATTATATCAGTAATAGTATTAAAGTTGAATAATTCTTCCTGGACCAGAAAATTTCAAGTTTCCAGTCGTATTTTCCAAATTCTTCTGGTTACATGCACCTAGCCTGACCCTTTATGTAGGCTTAGTGAGTCCCGTGGTCGGGTTGCATCTAGAAGGAGGTACATTGAATGGGAGAGTCCACAGCGCAGACAGAGACATCTGCAGAGGGACTTGGGGAAAGAGCACTGGTCAGGGAAAGAGGAGGTTTGGGTCTCGGTCCCAGCTCTGCCCCCAACTGGCCAGGTGAGCTTGGGCAGGCCATCGCCAAGAACAGTCACGCACTCCTTCCTCTGCATGGCCGCTGTGACTAGTGCTCTCAACCACACATCCTTTCAACAAACGGCGAACTTACTGTCCATCAGCACTGGGGCGAAATAGGAATATAAAGAAGAAGAAAGCATCATCTCTGCCTCAGGGGCTTAGCATCTACAACAGTGTCTCTTGGACTGTGCTGCAGTCAATGCCAGGTCTGAGAAATGACACACACACACAAAAGTTTTGTGATCAAATAATTAACACAAAACCTTTGTGCAAGATTCCATTCAGGCATATTAGCATTTATAAGATCTGAGAAGTCTTGGAGTTTAACCCAGATTTGCTTAACGATTGTATTAGTTTTCTATCATTGCTGTGATAAATTATTGCAAACTTAGTGTAAAACGCAAATTTGGAGGTCAGACATCCATATTGGGCTAAAATCAAGGTGCTGGCAGGGCTGTGATCCTGCATGGAGGAGAAAATCTGTTTTCTTGCCTTCTCCAGCTTCTAGAGGCTGCCCACATGCTTTGGCTTATGGCCGTCCACCATCTTCAAAGCCAGCGTGACTAGTCAGCTCTTTCTCATGCCAGCTCTCTGGCTCACTCTGCCATCACATCCCCATTTCTGACTCTGACTCCCTCTTCCACATTTAAAGGATCCTTGTGATGAGATTGTGCCTATGGGGACTCTCCAGTATAATCCCTTCATCTACAACCTTAATTCCTCACTCTGTCGCCCAGGCTGGAGTGCAGTGGTGCAATCTTGGCTCACTGCAAGCTCCACCTCCCAGGTTCACACCATTCTCCTGCCTCAGCCTCCTGAGTAGCTGTGACTACAGGCACCCACCACCATGCCCACCTAATTTGTTGTATTTTCAGTAGAGACAGGGTTTCACCATGTTAGCCAGCATGATCTTGATCTCCTGAACTTGTGATCTGCCTGCCTTGGCCTCCCAAAGTGCTGGGATTACAGGCGTGAGCCACCGCTCCCAGCCACCCCAGCTTTATTAAAGCGCATCTGACAACGTGTGGCACATGGTGTGGAGGACTCGGTGCAGGGTGGGGTCTTTCTCTAGCCCCTCGCCATCATGTACTCTCATCTTGGTACTGCTCCTGATATCATATGATAGATTTGTGTTTGTTGCCATTCTTCAAACTCCACAAGGGTGAGGTTTTCGTCTGTTTTGTCCACTGCCATGTCCCATATTGTTCACTGTTACTAACATAGTCCTAGCAAGTAGAAGGTTCTCAGTGGGTATTTGTTGACTAAGAGTAGTGGAAAGTCTTTCTGATAAGATAGCAAGCTTCTTGCAGGCAAAATTCTTGTCCAAGTTATCTTTTCTTCCCCAGGGTCCAGAGGTGGCTGGTGCTAAATGTAAAGATTGTTTAGTGTGGGAGAAGGCAGACTCACCACCGGGAAGTCTTGCTGGAGATCATTTTCTTAAGGAATTTGCCATAGTCTATACTTGGACTAATCTGTCATGCGCAGAAACTCTTCATCATCTGGGCCTAAGTTGAGATCATAAGCTTCTCAGGCAATTTGCACCAGAGGGTCCCAAACTTTCTTGGTTCACAGCGTCCTGAGTCCAAAAGAAATAATAAGTTTTGTTTATCAAGTATTTAGGTTCATACTACTTAATAAGTGTTTCCATCGTAACAACATAGAGTAACTGCTTGAAAAACATGATACATATCAACAGAAAAAAATATATATATGTATATATATTTTAACCATAATTGCTTACTAATGGGATGTGTGTCCTGTTGGCAAATGCATGGTTTCTGAAACCTTGGATTCAACTTGGACATTGCCACCCCCATTTTCTGTTGCATATTGATTTCCACACTTGGTTTTCTCACAGCAACTATGGAAAACTCAGCTCACAAAGATGTGATGTCATTGAAAGAAATCCAGTGTTGAAACCATAGGCTACCATGGGATGGTAGATTCACATGTCCAAGAGATGTCAAGTATTGCTATGTTTCCCTCAAAAACTCACAGTATTCTGCCTTACCCTTGTGAGTTCACTGCAGTACTCAATGGTGTCCCAGCACACAGCCTATAAACTGCAGATTTGTGTTAATATAATTCACTGAAGGCCTGTGTACAGACCAGAATGCCAGAGCTAGATCACCATGGAGGGGCACTGCATTCAGCCCCTGATCTCCTTGTCCAGCCGTCTCATCCCTGGGAGGCCGGGTTAGCAACCCATTGTGCTTGGCTTGGCAAGCAGCAGAACAGTGAGGTGGACTCCAGACAGCCCGTCTGGTCTGCACACTGATGAGGCTTGAGATTTCAGCTGCTTCCCAGCAAGAACTCCTTCCTGGGCCTAGCCTGCTCCCAGCTCCAGCCCTCTCCCCCAGAGATAGCTTTAGGAAATGAGGTATGGAGGGTGTAGTGAGCTTTGGAAAGAGAAGGACTAGGAACCCTGGAGGGTGCCAGCCCTCACTGTTGTAGGAGAGACACAAGTGTCGTCTATTTAACAAACCCTTCCCTGGGTCTTTCTGTGTGCCACACACTGTTCTAAGAGGTTTGCAAATAGGAGGTCATTCAGTCCTCAGCACAACCCCATGACATCGATCTATTGTTACCCCCACTTTACCGAAGAAGAAACTGAGGCACGGGACAGGAGGTTAAATATATGTTGCCTAAAGGTTCATGGAGCTGGGAAGTGGTAGAACTGGGATTTGAACCCAGGCTGTTCATACTCTTACCTGGACTTTTCCCTGAGGGGGTTAGAAAACCCCAGCAATCCTTCCCACTGTGCTGCTTTCTAGCAATGTGCTGGGGCCAGGTGCTGAACCACTCTAAGATTCTGTTTTTCCCCCGTGAAACGGCCCAGTAAACTTCTCCCTGGGGTCATTGAATGGCTTCCAGGAGATTAGGCTTGTAAAGTGCTTTCTATTATCCAGGGTGGTAGCACAGAAAGCCTTCAGGGCTGCCTGGCTAGGGACTCCGAGGCACTCCTCCCCACCGACGTACATGAACCTGGAAGACAGCAGGGGGCAGCACCGGGCCGCTGCAGAGGGTTCTGCACCTGGAGGCGCCGGCCCTTCATTCAACAGGGATCCTGCATCTCAGTGCCTGGCAATATGCCGCTCCTCCATTCAGGCAGAACGTTCGAGGTGGCTTTGCCAAAGCAAGAACAAAATCACAGCCTGAGAGGATGAATTAAGGGGGAAACCAAGGAAGCAAGTTCAGCATAACCGTTCTGTTAGCTCAGAGCCTGCCTTGCACACCTGGGCCCGCTGAAGCTGTTCGTTTCAGTTGTTGTCTTAAGATATTTCTGAAGGCACTTCCCACATCCCACCACCAGCATTGCAGGTGGAGGTTTACCTTGAGGTCTATGTGAGGAGGAGTGACGTAGAAAAGTGACTAGAGGTTGCGCCTGAGGAGGAAGATGCTGTTTATACCAAAATACATGTGCACAGTGTCTGGTGTTTGGCATGGGGTCCTGTCAACTCTGTCCTGTTCCTTTTTAGGGTTATCTTTGTTCAGCTGAAACCCAGATGAGAACAGGACCTTGAAAAAGCCACAATCCAAACTCTGGAAACCCACACCCTCTCATAGAGGAATTTGGTGGAGAGGCTGCCTCAGGGTGTGGTGTCTCCACCGCAGGCCACTGCTGTTACCTGTTCAAGCTACCAGCCCCGCTCACTGGCCCATCTGGGCCCTGTGGGGCTCCTGTGGACAGCTGAGGCCAGAAGCTTGAGGGACACCCCTCCTTCTCTGCAAGAGGGCAGAAGGCCTGGGACCCCAGCTGTGCTATGATGTCTGGCCAGTCCTCACTTTCAAGTCTACTGTCTTTCTTTCAAGTCTACTGTCCCCAAGCATGGGGGTAACAGCACAATCTATATGCAACATCTTCAGCTTGTTGGGTTGTTTCTGTTTTTCCAAGGATTCTGAAGGTTTTGTCCTTTGACCTATTAAGTATTAATAATAATTCTCATTTTTCAGTCTGTAAGGCATGGATCAGTGACGAATACATTGCTTGGGGGTTTTATTTAAAGGGAAGAAGGCCTATGATTGTGGGTGATGGGGGAGGTGCCGGGAGTCACAGCAGATGGTGAATCAGAAGGGTAGGCACAGCACCCTTGGCAAGAGAATTGTATTCCTGTGCTCTGTGTCCCGTTCTTTTGGGAAGGCCTGAGCCGTGAGTTTGTTTGCTGAGCCATCTCTAGAGTGCCTGTAACTCTGACTGATGGATTACCACAGCCTGCAGCCTGGATGGGAGGATATGACTGGCTTCAGGACTTTGCAGGAATCTCTCGGGTTTAGCGTGGGTGCCGCTCCTGAGTTGGACAACTGCTCTCCATGCCCCCTACTTCCTGCTGCTTTCTCAGATCCCCTTCCTGCTGCTCTGCTCCCTAACCACAACCCCACTAAATAAAGCCCCCTAATTCTAGTCCATCCCCGAAAGATCTTTTCCAGTAACATCCCCTGCCCCCAACTTTGTGTGCTTGGTTATCTTAATCAAAATTATGACAAACCAGAGATAATGTGCTAATCATGTGAACGTCACTCCTCTCCAAAGTGATACATTTTCATTTGTTAAAATGCAGCTTATTAACAGAAATAAGATTCTGCAGTTTCTGGTTGGCCGTGGAGTGACTATTTGGAAACAGTGGAACTTCTACATTTCTTCACATCCAAGTAGGATTTTGCTGAGGGTGGACTCAGCCCTGTTCCTGTGATATAAAACATATTTTCTTCATTCTTTCCTTCATCAAACATCTCCTAAGTGACTGCTTCAGGGTTCTGGGTTCCTGTCTATAAATATGTGTTAGTACGTTCTTGCCTTGCTATAAAGAAATACCTGAGGCTGGGTAATTTATAAAGAAAGGAGATTCCAGTGGCTTGGGGTTTTGCAGACAGTACTGGAAGCATGGCGTTGGCATCTGCTCATGGTGAAGGTCTCCGGAGGCTTCCAGTCATGGCAGGAGGCAAAGGGGGAGCAGGCGCATTACATGGTGAGAGCCAGAGCAAGAGGGAGAAGGGGAGGTCCCAGACTCCTTTAAACAATCAGAACAATCAGATCTTGTGTGAACTGAGAGCACACTCATCACCAAGGGGGCAGTGCTGAACCATTCGTGAGCCCCATGATCTAATACCTCCCATTAGGCCCCACCTCCAACATTATGGATTACACTTCAACATGAGATTTGGAGGAGACAAACATGCAAACTATATCACGTGGCTTCCTTTGCCCAGTATTTAAAACCATTTGCTTTCCTCTGTGTAGTTTAAGTTGTTTTTCCCCACCCTAAGTCAATGAATGACTTCAGAGGAGGGAAAGCTTCAAGTCAGCGAGGCCAGGATTTTTTACTGTTTGGTTCAGCATCGAATCCCCAACCCTGAGAATAGTCCTTGGCACATAGAAGGAGCTCAGGAAAACTTGACTGAATGGATGAATATGTGATTGGTTCCACAACATCACCAAGAGAATTTAGGGTGAGTTGATCTACCCCTATGAACAGACTAGGCTGGAGAGCTACCCTCCACTGGGCTTAGGTTCCTTGCCGTGAAATTCATCTCTCACCCTGCTCTTCAGGTGCCTGTGTGGCCTGTTAGCACCCACCATTGGAGCTACCTGGGTTGGAATTACCCATGCACTGACTGTCCTCATCAGATGGCCAGCTTCTAAAGGGAAGGGCCACTTTCTTGACTCTTATTTTTGCCTCCAGGGCCTGGAGAACTATCAGTGCTCAAGAAATGTCTACCCAATTGAAATTTAAATAGATACAGCCTGTGGGTTTGAGTTTGGGATCAGTACTTTTCCCGGAAGGTCCTAAAATTTCTGTGTAAAATACCAGGTATTGTGTCCATCCGATACTTAAGCACTACCCAGAACTTGCCATCTTCTCAGGTCCTACAGAAACGCTTAATTCCTGAACAGCTGTTATAGCCACAACAACAATGGAAACAGATAATGACTTCAAAACATGGAGAGAAATTGAAGAATTGAAATTAATAAATATGTAACTAAATGTTAGATATTTACCATTGTGGGAACTTTGCTATTTGCTAAATTTCAGAGTCAGAACGTTTTATTATATTTGAAAATAATTTGTGGCATAGATTATCCTCACTTCACAAAAAATTCCTGAGTTTGCACAATGGGTGTCAAGGGATCTTAGCCAACCACAGATTAAATGAGTTACATAAAGCCAAATAAATGTAAAAGCAAAATTATAAAAGTCTTTTTGAAAGTGTGGATTGCAGAAAAAATATTTAATGATAGATGCAGATATATTTTAATATGTTTGATGTGGGGTGAAGTCCTCTAAAAGTAAAGGACACAAATTTCAAAGCAACCTAGCAAAATACTATAGAATTGTAGCATAATATACAGTGCTTTCATAGAGTTTCCAAAAATTATAAATTCAGGCTTTCCCCTCTAGGATTTTTAGAATAATTCCTAATGTCATTTGTAAAAGCAGACATCTCATCTCATCAATGTAAAATAATATCCTTGACCTTTGGTGATTTTGCTCATTGAATAGCCTCTGTTTTGTAATCTCTTTTTTTTTTTATCATCTTCTTTCAGGAATCCTGTTCACGATGCTGGTATTTGGACCAGCCTGCGGGTTTATCCTGGGCTCTTTCTGTACCAAAATCTACGTGGATGCAGTCTTCATTGACACAAGTAAGGAATATATCTTGATATCTACCTTCCACCCACAAGCATTTCCTCCCTCATAAATGCGGCTTCAGCCTGTGGGTTCTAAAACCTTCTTGCTCAGAGACAGTCTTGATGCCCCTGCCTCTGTAGCTGGGGCTCACCTGAGATTAGTTGAAAGAACATGAATGTTGGTTCAGAGGGCCTGACTCAAGTCTGGATTCTGCCAACATCTACCTGGAGGCTGAATAACCCCCAGTAGCTGATTTTACTACTCAAATCTGTATTTTCCTTATCTGTAAATAAAGGGTAACAATAATTATATCTGCCTGGCAGATAAGAATTTAATGTGAGTGTCTGTGTAGAAATGCTTGGCATATGCTCATTGAGTGGTGGCCCATTAACCTATGTGAGGATCCTACTTTCCAAACTAAGAGTTGGAGCATGTGTTCTGGAAATGCAAGTGTACGAAAGGGGTCAGTGAGACAGAATATTGGAAAATGCTTTTAGAAGACACTGTTGTGGTGGCCTTTGTGAGGAAATATCCACATTCAAAACCATTTTAATCAGAACTTGTGTTCTTAGCAGGAAGTGCAAGTCTCAGAAGACCCTGAGTTCCCCAATCCACGATTGTGGGATTGAATGGGATGCGAGATCGATGGGCTAGACTGTGCTGTGGTGACAGACGGTCCCAAAACCTCAGTGATTTTACACAACTAAGGTTTATTTCTTGGTCACACTACATGTGCAGGGTAGGTTGGCAGTGTCGGGGTCAGGGAGACTTGGCTCATCATGGTCACCTGTTGATCTGTTCTCAGGATCAGTAAGCATTCCCAGTGCCCCGGGCCCAGGCTCACAGAAGTTCCATCCTGACCCTAGCTTGCACAGTTACCAAGGCAGGAAACCAGTTTTACTCTGGCCCTTGAAACCTCTATTCAGAAATGACATACAATGTTTCCCCTCATATTTCATCAACAAAAGCAAGTCACATGGTGTATTGGTTTCCTGTTGCTGCATAAGAAATGACCCCAAACCGAGTGACCTAAAACAGCAGACATTTCTTATCACGCAGTTCTTCATATTTTTTTCTGTGGGTCTGGAATACAGGAGCCGCATCACTGGGCAGTTCTAGCTCAAGGTCTCTTATGAGGCTGCAGTCAAGGTGTTGCAAGGTGGCAACCTGGTCTTGGGTCATCCCAAGGCTCAACTTGGGGAGGATCCACTTCCAAGCTCACTGCCATGGGCCCACAAGAGGGGGCTACCTCACCGTGACACCCCTGAACCAAACAACCCAAGAGAAGGTGAGAGAGAGCACCTGAGGCAGGAGCCACAGTCTTTTTATAACCCAATCTCAGAAGTGACATCTCATTACTTCTGCTGTATTTTGTTTGTTAGAAGCTAGTCACTGGCCGGGCGCGGTGGCTCACGCCTGTAATCCCAGCACTTTGGGAGGCCGAGACAGGCGGATCATGAGGTCAGGAGATCGAGACCATCCTGGCTAACACGGTGAAACCTCGTCTCTACTAAAAATGCAAAAAATTAGCCGGGCGTGGCGGTGGGTGCCTGTAGTCCCAGCTACTCGGGAGGCTGAGGCAGGAGAATGGTGTGAACCCGGGAGGCGGAGCTTGCAGTGAGCCAAGATCGCACCACTGCATTCCAGCCTGGGTGACAGAGCAAGACTCCATCTCAAAAAAAAAAAAAAAAAAAAAAAAAGAAGCTAGTCACTTGTTCAGGTTTACTATCGAAAGAGAAGGGATTATTACACAGGGACCGGAATACCAGGCAGCAGGGATTTTACAGACCATCTGGGTCATTGCCTACCATGTGCAGTCACATTTCTACCTTGTGTCTGAAAAGGAACACTATATTTACATGTAGTTTAGCATGTAGCAAAGCTGTATTTCCTTTCTCTCTGAAAACAGAGGGTGAGAAGCCATTCCAGCCTTTGCTTCTCATGCCGATCTATCCTCAGGATCAATAAGAATTCTCAGTCCCCAGGTTCTCAATCCATCATCTCTTGACAGTGCTAAATTTACTAATTCACCCCAAAGAAATAATGTGGTTTTAAATCCAATCAAGTCGCTTTGTGATTCACTCCATTAATCCCACTGATATATTTACTTGTAGCTAATGATGTTACAGATTCCAAGTGGAAAAAAAAAAAATCAGAGGCAGCCTTATTTATTTATACTTTTAAAGTGCTGAGTCTGTTCAGAAGGTGATTGAGTGCTGGTGTTTTGTAGCCATTGGCTGGCCCTTTGAACCCATTTCCTAGGGAGTGCGGTAAGGGGTGGGCTGGGAAGAGACAGGACATGTGAAGTGAGTCGGTTTCCATCTTGTTCGTATAGACAGGCCAGCTTCCACCACTGCACCCAAGGCAGCACAAGACAGGGCCAGCAGAGGGGATAGAGAGGAGGCATTCTCCTGATACAATGGGGAAGCCACCTTGAAGGGTAGCAAAGTGGCCAGGTGGCATATTTTGCCCTCAGTGGTATCAGTGGTGGCCTTTGAACCAAAACCCTGTGAATGACCAGATTATCTGAGCTGGAAAGAGCCTCAGACATCATTCCTTTCCAACTCTTTCATTTTCCAAATGAGGAAACTGAGTCACAGACAGGGGAAGGGATGTCCCCAATCCAAGGAATGTATCTCTATAAAACCCAGATCTCCTGAGCCTGCCTGTGAAGATTGCACTCACCAAACTCTCTTAGGAGAATGAAACGGCACCTTCTCTCAGTGCCCGCAATGACCAGCAGGTAGACAGATGGCTGGAGGAGGCTTAGCCCATCTACTCCCGGTTCCCTCCATTCGCTGAGGCTGTTCCTTCAGCCTGGAATGCTGTTTCCATCTTACTGTGTTCAGCATCTCTGTTTGCCCTTTAAGGCCCAGGGTGTAGCGGTGTGATCCATGGTTCCAGTCTCATTGGCTACTTGGTGCCTACATGGATGTAAGGCAGGTGGGCTCTTTTCAGTCCTGTGTGGGCATCTCGCTGATGGCAGCCTTCCCCACCAAGTTGATAATGGACTTCTCTTTCTGTTTCTAAAGAATGCAAGGTGCATTGTCAGTCATGATCTTTGCGTCCTTCCCATAGGCACCGTGAGGGTTGGTGCAGCTCTTTACCAGTAGAGGGCAGAAGAATATCATTTATCCTATTTAGGGAGTCAGCCACAGAATTCTGTAGTTTCCAGCAGTTTTTATTGTTTCTAATCTTGTGACTGAAACTTGCCGCCTGGGGGTGGATTTGGGCTGTATTTGAGGAAGGGATTCTTAATTTCTTTAGGGCCTCCCCTATCTTTTCCTTGCTTTCCTAAAGCAGTACTCTTCTGTAGGGCTGTCCAATGTATGGGAACATCACTGTAGGCATTAATAGACGAGGGCCACACACGGACACATGTTTCTGAAGTCCCCACTGAGATTGGGGTCCAGGAAAAGCAGCAGCCTGAAATTTGTGGGGAAGCGGCAAGGCAGGTCCACAGAGGGCCCTCGTTATGGGGTAGATGGAAGAGAGAAGGTGGCGTCCACCACATAGCCTGGTGCCCACATTGAGAGGAGAATCCAGTGAGGAAGCCTGGTTGAAACTTGTGAGTAGATGCAGCTGGGGGTGCCAAGGAGGGTTGGTTGTAGACATGGGCCAGCTCTGGGGTGAGAACCCCCACGGGGCACCTTGCCTGGAGGTCCCAACTGGCTCCACTTAGACATGGGCTGTGTCTGCTGCTATCTTTCATCCGTGTTTGATCCCTACATGGTTCCCTTTGCTCCTCAGCTCAGGGAGAATAACTCTGTCCCCTGAGAGCTGGGGGAAGACATGATGGTACCTCCAGGATTTCTTTTTTAGGTTCTTTGTTAAACTGAACCCCAGGTGAGAACAGGACCTTGAAGAAAAGAAGGACTTGGTAACAGAATACATATCTAATCACTGCCTTGGCAAGCCTTAACTATGTGGGTTTATTACAAGAAGATTAGTAATACCAGCAGCCATGAATTGGTCACTTATTAAAGCTGTACATAGATTGCCTCATTGGAGCCTCAGCACATTTTTATGGGAGTGTAGATCCTACTATTAGGTGAGGCATTATCATGCAATGGTTAAGAATTCGAGCACTGGAATCAGACTCCATTTGAATCCTGACTACCCCCCTTACGAGTTCTGTGATCCTGGGGACATTACACACACATCCTGAGTCTGTGCGTGGATGGCATGAGCTACTCATGCAAAGCATTTAGCACAATGACTGGTGTATAGTAAGCACACAATAAATACTTATAATAAGAAATCCGAGAGGTTAACAGTTTCCACAGCTAGGGATAGAGCAAGGATTCATTCCCAGGCCTGTCTGACCTCAAAGCCCCACTCTTAACAGAACAGCTGGCTTCCCTGAAACATCTCCAGGCATGTAGCCAGAAGGGGGCTCCCTTCCGTGGACAAAGGCCTTGTTGAGATGACCTAGCCTCACCAGCACATCCGTGCAGACTTGTCCTGAGGCACACACCAGCAGGGCTCGCAGAAGGCTGCATGGCGTTGGCAGCTGGAACAAGATGTGGCCATCTGTTTCCTTCACAAGAAAGGTCAACAGACTGAGAGCCTCCTGCTCTGCTGTCCTGAGGGTTGGCTGCTACTGCTAGATTCCTTCATTTTGGGCTAATTAGCCCAATGGCTGGGATTCTAGATGTTCAATACCACCCTCCAGCCTTAGCCCCTTCCTGTCTCCATTTTCTAATTAGGTTTGTAACTAAATGATACTCTTAGAATTCTTGAGTCCCATAGCAAAAGTGTGGCAACATAGGTTAAACAAATAGGTCAATGAACTACAAAAAAAAAAAAAAGTCCATATGTCCCAGGAGTAAGAAGTAAATGTCGCCAATTTGCTTTGATCTGCTCTTCTCACAATCTCAGGTATCCTCATGAGTTTGTGGGTGGGTTGGTTGGTTAGTTTTAAACTGGTTTAACTGTATTTCCAGTGACTTTTCATTTGATCTTGGAAATGGGTGGAAATCTCAGTGAGCCCCCTAGTTCAGTTGACCTTTGGCAGAAAGAGTAAACAGCTGTCAACAACTCTCAACTTACCCAATACAAGCAACAAATAAGAACAACCCAAAAGTCAGACACAAAGAGTGGAAGGGTTAGAAAAATGGATCTCGTAAGGCTGGGCATAGTGGCTCTCACCTGTAATCCCAGCACTTTGGGAGGCCGAGGCAGGTGGATCACCTGAGGTCAGGAGTTTGAGACCAGCCAACATGGTGAAACCTGTCTCTACTAAAAATAAAAATTAGCCGGGCATGATGGTAGGCACCTGTAATCCCAGCTACTTGGGAGGCTGACACAGGAGAATTGCTTGAACCTGGGAGGTGGAGGTTGCAGTAAACTGAGATCTCACCACTGCACTCCAGCCTGGGTAATAGAGTGAAACTCCATCTCCAAAAATAAATAAATAAATAAATAAATAAATAGGGGAAATGGATCTGGAAAAGGAGAAAAACCTTCTACGCCATAGAAAAACCTTCTATGTCAAGACAAGTCCAAGGTGTGCCTGGCTTCATGACAGACATTTCCATCATGGTACACCCAGTATATGGCTCTCTTTGTTCCACTCTGCAACCCTTTTCTCCTGTCCCCTTTACCAGACTTCCCTCAGAATGAAATGGCATCTGTTCTCATTGTCTGAAATGACCACGGGGTAGATTAGTGGCTTGATGAGGGAGTTGAGCCTATTCACTTAGAGTCCCCTGAGTGTGCCACACCTTGACTCAGCCTGTTCCCTCAGCCTGAGATACTGTCTCTACCTCATTTTATTCAACATCTTTCTTCATCCATGTGTTTAGTTTTGTTGGCAATTGAATGTATCTAAGTGAATGAAACAGATTGGTGCTTTCAGTTTTGTTCTGGGCATCTTACTGAAAGCAGCCCTTGCCAGAAGGCTGAAACTGCAGCCGTTTTTTTAAAGTTAAGACACTAACTAGAACCAAATAGAGAAGTAAAGAGGTTTTCAAGCCTTCCTCCCTACCTTTACCTAAAACAATACTTTGCTATGTCAAGCCTGCCTGAGACGGCTGTTCTTATAGAACATGGATTTTTATTTCCTAAACCTTTTGTACTAGTCAGGGTAGACTAGGTTATGTTGCAGTAACAAACAGCTCCCAAATCTCAGCAGCTTAGAATACTAAATGGTTCTTTCTTCTTTGTGCTAGATCCAATGCAGATCAACACGAACATTTCGTTTATTGTAGCCTGTCAGATACCATCTTAGGAGGAAAGGGGTTGGAGTCATGCACCAGCTCATACACACTTCCATCCAGAAATGATACATAACCCCCTTGCTCACATTTCATAGGCAAATCTCTGTGGCTTATGGTGACACCTAACTTCACAGAGTGAGGAGGTGTCATCCTCCTTGACATCAGAGGTGGAGGACACTAATAACATCTACCACACTGTCCTCTTCCAGCCACACAGAGAACTCTCCCTCAATATCTCTAGTACTGAAACAGTATCTGTAGAGCATTGACAGATGATTGCCAGCAGGTGGAGGGAGATTTTTCACCATAACTAGCCAAAATGCCTTGTTAGCTGGGCACAGTGGTTCACACCTGTAATCCCAGCACTTTGGGAGGCCAATGTGGGTGGATCACCTGAAGTCAGGAGTTCAAGACCAGCCTGGCCAACACGGTGTGAAACCCCATCTCTACCAAAAGTACAAAAATTAGTCAGGCATGGTGGTGGGCGCCTGTAATCTCAGTACTCGAGAGGCTGAGGCAGGAGAATCACCTCCACAGGAGGTGGAGGTTGTGGTGAGCTGAGATCACGCCACTGCACTCCAGCCTGGGCGACAGAGCAAGAATCCGCCTCAAAAAAAAAAAAAAAAGAAAAGAAAAAATAGTGTTTGTTATAGAGATGGACAGAGGTAAGACATTTTTCAGACAGGTCCAACCGTTAGTTGTCTTTCCTAGATCAAAGTCACCAAGCCTCCCCCCGCCCTCAGGGCAGCACACCCTACAGCTGAGCGGTTTCCCTCTGCATGTTATTTCTGTGTCTGCCACAGTGCTCCGGATAATTGAAATGGAGAAAAAAATCAATACTTCCCAAAATAGTCAGTGATGAGTGTCTGGGATCTACAGAATGCTGCTGTATGCCACCTTCACGCAGGCCCCGTCTCTTGTCCTTGCCCAGGTGGCAGGTGGGCTTTGGTTCTGACACAGGTGACGTGCCCTTCCCCGTCTTTCAAACTGAGCCAATGTTGGCTTTCCTCACACATACACATACCTACAGGGAGCAAGTTGACATGTTCACACAAACCGTCACCTCCCCCATCACTGTCCCTCTCCCTGGGATGTTTTCTCACACATAGAACAACAGAGTCACTAAATTCCTAACTAAAATATGACTTTTCTAATTTTGTTCCCCCAAACAACTGCTAGGATTTCTCTCTCTTTACCAGCTCACATCTGCCAGCTTTTCAATTCCCCCTTTATGGAGCCTGGAGATAATGGAGGAAATACTTCAGCTCCCTTTTGCTGTCTTCTGTTTTCATTCATTGCTTGGCAGCAGGTGAAGAAACACAGTAAGTGACTAGTGAAAACATTCCTGTTCAGCTACCAGAGGCAATATCACTTCCTTGTGTCTTCCCTCATTTGCATAAAGATGCTTTCAAGATCACCTTGTGTTTTCCCATGCCGTACCTTTTAAAAAGATCCCTATTTTGAGATTCTCATTTATATACATATATGTACATAAAAGTGCAAATAACAAGATCTACTCTCTATATAAAGAGCCTACTATGCATCAGGTGATTCTTGCTCATTGCCTGTCATCCTTGCAATCACTCTAGGTTGAAGCTGTCTTCATTTTGCAAATGATGCAGCTAAGACTCAAGGAGGGTAAGTAACCTGCCCAGTATCATATGCTAGTAAGTGGCAGAGCTGGGATTCGCAAGTAATCTGCCCAATATCACGTGCTAGTAAGTGGCAGAGATGGGATTTGACCCCAAGTTCTCAAAGCTTACACTGTCCCCTCTCCAGCTTGTAGCTATGCAGAAACATCTGGTCCATCGTAGTGCTGTTATTGCTGCTGAGTGTATGTCAGCGTCTCCAGGACAGTGACTCACCAGTGTTCTAAAGGCCACTTGCTACTTACTGGAAGAGCTGGCGGCCTTAGGCTCATGGCACAAAGAGCAGGAATTGATCATTCACCTCAGGCCCTATAGGGAGCCCAAAACAAAGTCCAGACATTGAAGAGGGGCAGTGGAACAGAAAGGTGAGAGCGTGGACCTTGTTCCGTCCTTCAGCCCCGTGAACCTGGGCAAGGAACCTAACCTTTCTAAGCCTCAGTTTCTCCATCTATAGAAAATAGAGATAATAAAAGTCCTGCCTTGTAGAGTTATGGGGAAGGTTGGCTGGAACAGTTAAGAATGTGCTCTGCTTAATGCCTGGTGCAGAGGAAACCCTCAATAAATGATGACTGGCATTATCATTAATGCTAGCTGAGGAGTCTTCAGGGAGAGCATTTTATGAATGCTGAAGTGTTCATCTGGTGTCTGCGGTCATTACTCTTCCCAGAGCTGTCCATCCATCTGGTCCAGGCCTGCAGCCCTGTTGGTCCTACTTCATACACCATTGCCCAGATCTCCCCAGTTCTCCTTCCGTGTTCCAGGGGCGTGGTTTGTTATCAAAGAGACATTTCTAAGCAGCTCGCCTGGGAGCCGTGCTGTGCAAGGCAGTTGTAAAGAGAGAGAAAGAAAAAAACTGTACCAAAGGGTAAGCTGAAGTTTATGTTCTTGTGACTTAGCTGGCAAAATCAAATAGTGGTACAAGGCCACCAAACCACATGCATAGCACCTTTAAGCACATGAGTTGGCTGCAAAGCTTTGTATTAGAGAGCTGGTGCCAAGCCACGGGCCACCAACAAGGTTGGCATTAACCTCTCCACTAGTAGCATGGAAACAAGGGACCCTCACCATAAATAACAGGCTACCATCATCTGGATGCCCCAGCATGTGCCAGGTACTGTTCTGAGCATTTTATGTCTGGTGTGGTCATTTAATCTTCCCACTAAGTACTACCATCATCATAGATGTTATACAGATCAGTAAACTGAGGCATAGAGAGTTCAAACCACTGGCCTAGGATCACACAGAGAGCAAGGGGTAGGACTTCAACCCAGGCAGCCTGGCTTCAGAGGCCATGCTGTAAAACCCTATTGTGTGCCTCCCCCGACGAGCTGTGAACCTAATTTAAGACACTGAGTGGGGCTTTGAGTGGGATCTCATATGAGCTGCTTTTTGGAAGCCAAGAGTGAATATACCTGATGAAAATCTACCTCTGAACAATAAACACTCCCTTGTGTTTCTTTGAGCACACCTTGGCAGCTCTGCCAAGCCAGTCAGTTTTAACCTAAATTCAGAGAATGTCTGGCTTCTCACTGTTTTTGTTTAGACTGATGTAAACACAGGGTAGACAAGAAAATTAAGGAGGGAATGTGATCAGCCTTGGGCTTTGAGAGAAACAGAACTGCTGATGTGCAACAATAGGCTTCGTAGCCTGGCAGCCACTGTTCCCAATCCCAGGTCATTTCTAGAGCCTTTGCCCTCTCTATTCAACTGAGTCAGATTCTCAGTAAAATCCCCAGTGGTGCAGCCTTCTTTTCTCCACTAAGCTGTGCTCTTTCCCTTTGCAGGTAACCTGGACATCACTCCGGATGACCCCCGCTGGATTGGAGCCTGGTGGGGTGGCTTTCTGCTCTGCGGTGCCTTACTCTTCTTCTCTTCCCTCTTGATGTTTGGGTTTCCACAGTCCCTGCCCCCGCACTCAGACCCCGCCATGGAAAGCGAGCAGGCCATGCTCCCCGAAAGAGAATACGAGAGGCCCAAGCCCAGCAATGGGGTCCTGAGGCACCCCCTGGAGCCAGACAGCAGTGCCTCCTGTTTCCAGCAGCTGAGAGGTAAAAGTGGTCTCATCTGCCTCTGCTCAGAACAGTAGGGGGATTGGGATGGGGGTGATGAGTGAAGGGGTAGCACCCAGGACTGGGGTGCTTGGGGACTTGGTGGAGGCAGAATAATATTGGCCTGCATGGCTGGCCTCTACCAGCCAGGTACTTAACTTATTCCTGAGAAGTAAATAACCTGACTTGCTTAATAAAAACAAAAATGAAGTAGCTACCATTTGTTAAAGGGACCCAGTGGTTAATATAGGACCTGACATTTAATAAACGTAAATGTCTTTAGAAGGAAGCAAAATATTCTGTGGAGCTTTTTTGAATTCTTTCAGGCCACCTATAAGCCCCTGGAAGCAATAAAGGACTTTTGAAGTTGGCTTCCTTTGCCTGATATCAGCATTCTTTAAAAAGCCACCTCCAGCCTGGCGCGATGGCTCACGCCTATAATCCCAGCCCTTTGGGAAGCCAAGGCAGGTGGATCACTTGAGGTCAGGAGTTTGAGACTAGCCTGCCCACCATGGTGAAACCCCATCTCTACTAAAATACAAAAATTAGCCGGGCTTGGTGGCATGTGCCTGTAATCCCAGCTACTCGGAAGGCTGAGGCAGGAGAATCACCTAGTCCTGGGTTCAAGCTCACCAGAGGTTGCAGTGAGCTGAGATTGCACCACTGCACTCCAGCCTGGGTGACAGAGCAAGACTCCATCTCTAAATAAATAAAAAATAAATAAATAAATAAATAAAGCCAACTCCAAAGTACATTTCTGTAGATTCACTTTGTCCTTTCATTGCCTCCACTAAAGATGAGAGATGTTTTCCTGAAGAAAGAAATATTAACCCAGTCTTAATGACACAGTCACACTTTAGAATGCAGCAAAGCTCTTGCTATCATTTTTTAAAGAAAAATGTGCAACTTTTCTGAAAAAATGGTGAAGCACAAACAGTGATGCAGAATGAGAATGAGAGCCCCCCCCCACCCCCCCAAGTTGTTTCCATCTTAGCACAATCCTTTAAAGATGAGGAAAATGACGAGGAGCTGAATGTAGCCTGGCAGTCTCAGAAGCTGCTCAGCGACCATCAGGCGAGGTATGTGTGGGGTTCCTTAATGCACACGACTCCTTACTCAGCTCCCCTGAAGTCCTGCTGGATTTTAGAAATGAGTGGGCTCATGCAGCCAGGAGCAAGGTCAGGCACTACTTCCCAGGGAAGCTGGGATGCAGAAGGGAGATGGCCAGTCCCCTCTGTGCAGAAATGAGGCACTCAGCCGGATCAGACTTCCGCAGTGGCACATGCAGTCCTCCTGTGCTTTAGACATTTCCTAGCAGTCAAAGTCTGTTTACTAAACTTCTGTGTAACAATGTGCGCCTTCTATGGAGATGCTAGACATTCGTGGAGAGAAGCTTGAACTGCTTTGTGCTCAGCCCCCTGTTCTGTTCCTCACCAGCCCTGCAATCATTAACTCCCCCCCTGCTTCTTTTCCACGAATGTAAAACTGTAATAACACAATTCCTCACTGCCAGTGCTGTCTCGAAAATGAAAGCACTGCTGCAGAAGACTGTCTGTTAATCGTACCTGTTAGTCCATGAGGAATCTGAAGAACTTGTGTTATTTCTGAAGAGAGACAATTTTAATATCCTAATGTTATGTCTGGCCCCGTGTTCCACAATGGTTTCTACCAATGCTGTAATTTGGAATCATCTATAAAATTTAAGTTCCAGAATGCACTGGTAGATGAGAAGGCCAGCCAATCTGTGTCCTCTAAGGTTGCCTTGGCTTGGAATGCCCCCGTCCCCATGCATGTGTGCTTAATAAAATAGGCTCACTTCCAGCCGCCCCCAGGCAAGGAAGGTGCCTGCGACTCCCCTAGTAGCAGGAGAGTGATGCCTGCGACTCCCCTAATAGAACAGCCATCCATAGAAAGTGTCCTGGTAACTAGACCCCTAGGAATAAATTGGGCAGGTATGAGAGTGTGGCTTTCAAAGGACATCCTGGCCCTGGGCAACTACAGCATTTCCAAGTCGCTCCCCACCTCCGAATAATGACCCTGTTTCCCAAGGGCTCTGATTGTAAAAGCTGCACTAGTAATCACTTATCTTTCATCTCTGGGAATAAAAAGATGAAAAAGATATAATGGTGCCATCAGAGAACTCACCATCCCACGTAGGATCAGGCCTGTAAGTCAGCAAAGGCAGCCCAGTGTTTTGAGAACCGCAATAACAAGCAATACAGGTTGTTACAGAAATGCAGCAAAGAGACAGAGAGAAGCCCACCGCTCCTAGGCCATGAGTTGCGGGTGAGGGAAGGGTCAGCGGCAGAGCTGAGCCGAGTCTTGAGGCCTACCATGGCTTCAGCATTCTTGGGTCATGATGCAGTTGCTCATTAACTCATTTGTTTTATCCATTGGTAGTTACTGAGACCCTACTAGATGCTGAGCACAGCCAAGACTAAAGCGATTTATATTCTGGAGCTTATATTCTCCTAGGTTGCAATAGGCAAGGTCAAAGCAATGACAAGATAAGCAGGCACTCTGGGTGAGCTGCCGTTGTGCTGACAAGTACACAGTCAGGTAGACGAGTCTGGGACCTACGAGGCCATATTGATTACAAATTGTAATCTGTATACACACAGGCTTCGCTTCTGATGGTTAATGATTTTAATTTAGAATTAACAATTCCCAGAAGCAATTGGTCCATAATGGACTAACATGAGGTCCCAACAGGAAAGGAAGAAAGTGTTTCTACAAGACTCCTTAAGAGCCAAAATACAGTGAAGTGAGCTATTATGCTAATAAACACATTTTATACGTGCCAGTGCATGAAGTGGGGCCACAGTCGTTTATATGATTTATTTCTCCATGTGAGACACACGTTTTTGCTATATGAGCTTTTCCACCAAAAGCACCATGCAGTGCTCCCTGGCATTCCAAAACCCTTCATCCAGTTTGCATCCTGTGAAACCCACGCTTCAAATGCAGTGCTATACATGCAGTGTGTTACACATTTGTGGATGTAAATAAGCTGAACAGCATTGCATGTATACATAGAATTGACATTGCTCCTAAAACCTCTATGTTGCAATTTCTCATCCATTTTGTCTGAGTTTGCAAATGGGTTTCTTCTTTGGCCATCAATCTGTGTCCCCTGCTGTGCTCTGCAGACAGCAAAGGCCCCTGAGAAGAGCTGGCATTGCGCTGAGAAGAGCTGGCATTACACCAAGAAGACCCCTTCCAGCCCCTTTTCTCTGGAACTTAGAAAGTCTTCCCCTGCTCCTGGGAGAAAATGGGGCTCTCTGCTTTGAGGCAGACCCACCTAGGTTAAAATCCAGCTCAGTCACTTCTTTTTTTTTTTTTCTTTTGAGACGGAGTTTCGCTCTGCCGCCCAGGCTGGAGTGCAGTGGCCGGATCTCAGCTCACTGGAAGCTCCGCCTCCCAGGTTTACGCCATTCTCCTGCCTCAGCCTCCCGAGCAGCTGGGACTACAGGCGCCTGCCACCACGTCCGGCTAGTTTTTTTTTTTTTTATGTGTTTAGTAGAAACGGGGTTTCACCGTGTTAGCCAGGAGGGTCTTGATCTCCGGACCTCGTGATCCGCCCGTCTCAGCCTCCCAAAGTGCTGGGATTACAGGCTTGAGCCACTGCGCCCGGCCTGCTCAGTCACTTCTTAATCATGCAGGCTTGGCCACATCACTTAACTCCTCTCAGCTTTCACATGTGGTGTCTGGTTTAGTCTTTACCAAAACTGTGTAAGGTCAGTATCACTGTTTATTCCTGTCTCTAGATGAGGAAACCAAGCTCTGGTGATATGGGGGTTAGAGTTTGTGGTTCGATTTTCAGAGCATTCCCCTATAAAAAGCAGGCTTCAGACATCTGCTTCCAACAGTCAGCCATCAGTTGGGTTTGCAACCCTTATCCAAAGCTGAGAGACGGAAAGCCCAGAGTCTTGCTCCAGGTCAGCCTGGAAGTCCCCATCTTATAGCAACAGCCCCATAACCATCTTACCATGCAGAAAGCAGATGAACAAATACTTGGGTTTGTTACACTCCAGTATCTCCCCGATGTGGGGGCCTGCCAAGCCAAGGCACATTTTTACTTCTCAGCTGTGCCACCGAATAACTTTTCCTTTAAGACGTGGCTCTGGCTCTGCTCCTCCCTGATCTCACATTTTGGATGGCCTGTTTTTTACACACCTCACGTTCATCCTCTTGTGTCCTTTCCTCCCCTTTCCTACTTGGTAAGCCGTGTGTGGACAAGGCTGCACCTAGTGTGCTGAATCTAGCAAATGCTCAGAGTTTGCAGAATTGCTTGTGAGAGGCTACACCTGGAGGGAAGAAGTTCAGGGACTGTAATAGACAAATGTACAGTATCACCATCAGATAGTGTATTAAATATCACCTCCACAGTTTTGTGCTTCATTGTAAGTTTTCTCCGGCGTCTCTTGCCCTGAGAGGCCTTGATGGACGTGACAAGGGTCTCTTCTGCAGCCGCATGTCCATGTGCCTTCTCCCTCCAGCTCTGTACATTTCCTGGAATGCATCAGGCAATCTCTTGTTTGCTGCTGTTTCTCCCTGGAATGCCCTTCTTTCTTCAGCTCACTTCTGGGCTGGACTCTGTTCTCACCTCCCCAGGAAGCTCCCCAAAGCCCCTCTGTGTACATGCCCCTGTGTACCCGGTGCTGGGTTAGCTGCGTTCCTCTGAGGTCCCCAGAATCCCTGCAGAGCACCTGTGAACACATTACCATGGCAGTCTCTCTGCTTGTCTGTGTCTGCCCAAAGATTATGCATTTTCCAGGGATGAAGCTGTAGTTCATCTGTTCATTTCCAACGCACAGAACAGTGCATAGCATGTAGGTGATACTGGTTGAATGAAGTAATAAGTGAATACTTTCTTGCCAGCCTGCATGTATGTATAGACGTGGACACATGCACAAATAGCAGGTAATGATTTTTTTGTGCACTGTTATATTTCATCCCTGTACCTTAGGAGGCATTGGTCCCACTTACCAATAAGGAAAGTGAGGCTTGTAGATAGAAAGGAAAGGCATTTGAACCCGGGCGAAGGCTCCAGTGTCGGTCTTTTTAACCATGGCATTATGCTGCCACTTCTGACAGTAAACGGACACTCTCTTAAAGAATAAGTGGCGTCAGCAGGTGCTAACTGACTTCTTAGCAGAGTGTACTAAAACTCCAGCTGCTGGCTGCAACAGCACAGATGTACCCTAAAATGATGGGTCTTCCAGACACAGCTGCAGCCTAAGAGGAAGGGAAGAACCAACTCCCTGCGAGCATTGGCCTGTCCTGACCCTCTGCCAGGTTTTCTAGCTGGGATGAGTGTAATCGCACCAGAGGTTTAAAATCCAAAGGGAGAGTCCTGCCTTTGATCACTGAAAGAGCAGGGCAATCAAAAGCTGAGCACTCTTGTCTCTGAGCGCTTCACACTGACTGCCAAGTGGTCTCTTCCTGTCCCAGAAAAGGTAGCAGGTGCCAGCAGGTGCCGGCTGAGTAGGCAGGGCTGGGGCCTCAGGCTCAGAGTCTTTAAAGCCACCACCCAAATCTAGGAGATGAGTTATGATTTCCAGAGCTCTTGCATCAACCTCCCATTTGGCCCCCACAGGTGGCTGACGGGGTGGTTATGTTGCTAACCTCTGTCCTGATCCCTGAGTGATGTTAAACCAGGTACTCAGATTCCCGTGGCTGGGCTGGACCTAGTTTTCCAGACTCCATAATCCTGTGCTCTTTCCCCTGTTTCCTGTAAGGGTTCACTAAATTGTCCATAAACTGCTGAAAGAAAAGAAAGGGAATCAGGCTGGGGCCCATGTCACAAAGCCCTTCCTGTGTCTGAGAAACTTACACTTCTGCAGCCTGCTCCCCCTCCAAAAGAGGCCATGCAGAACCCAAGCTCTAGAGAAGGTTCACCTTTTGAGGAGCTGAGATCCTCCTGGGTCCTTGTTACCTCGCCTGCCCTCCAGCAATGCAGTCCATCATGGAGTTCAGCCGATTTTGCCACCCAAATCTCTCTCCAGCCTGCTCTTGATCTCTGTTGATCTGAGGGTCCTTGTTAACATTTATAAGGTAACACTCCACACTCCAGCATGCCCTGGGCCCTCCAGGCTGTTGTCCACTCTGTGATCTTTTCAGAACACATCTGATCGAGTTGCTGCCTCTTGCTTTAAGGGATGGAGGCAAAGTCCTTCCATGATCACTGAGTCCCTCCAAACCCTTCTCATGCCAGTCATGCCCTGTTCCCTCCACGCCCACCTCACTGGCCTCTTTTTAGTTCTCCTTATACCCCAGGCTCCTTTCCTCCTAGGACTCTGCATTTGTTCCCTCTACTGGAATTCTGATTTCATCTTCAGACATCAGTTCATGTGTCATTACTTAGGAACATCTTCCCCACCCGGTGGTACCCCTTCCAAGGCACATCGTAATTTTCCTTTATGTGCGTGAATAATTTTCCTTTATTCACTTACGCTGTACGTTTCATGAACACAGGGACTGCAATTGTTTTTGCTCGTGTCCTGGTACACAGCAGAGGCTCAGTGCCTGCTATTTGATAGGGGAGGGAGTAAATGGATTGCTGCTTTCCCTAAAGCTCCCCTGTCTCCTACTTCCCACTCAGGGTTTTGGCCTGTGTTTGACCAATCCATGGACGTAGACTTGGCAAGAGCTTCAGGTGTTCTGAGTGCCACCACCGGCCCACACGTGACTACCTGTGTTGGAGAGGATCTGCTCCTGGCATCCTGGCTGCTGAATGGTAGAGGATGTGCCAGCCCTGGAGCCAAAACAGACTTGCCCTGGGGACTTTGGGCTTCATGTTGTCAGTTACCCATCTTCTGGCAGGTGCTTTACATCTTGGTCAGGGAGCACATTCACCCCGCCCCACCACTGTGCTTCTCACAGTTCAGCAGGAGCCACAGATTTGCCTGGCCACAGGACCCAGCTCATGCCTCTCCACAGCTCATGCCTGGCCACAGGACCCACCTCATGCTTCTGCACCTTGGCCTCCTCCATCCATTACCATCTAGCTGTCAGTTTCTGCTACATTTTTCTTAATTAAAACCCTTTGCCTTTCAGCATAATGTTATGAGGAACCTGGTGATCTGAGAGTCCTTGTTCTGCCAGCTAACCAGCTGAGCATTTTTTTAAATCATGCACTGTGTCCTCAGAACCATGTTCTTCCTATGTGTGGATTTCCTGTTCAACTTTTTCTTTCCTGATTCCATGGTGAAGGAGACCATCTGCCCTCCCAAATGCTTGGAATCCTGTGCCAGGCTGTGATTTACATTCTGCCATGTCACAGGAGTTGTTTTTGTAGGTCCCCACAGACCAGACTGGTCACTGGCTTAAGTTCTCATCAATACTGATTAATAGGGGACCTGCTGTGGACAGCACGGGAGGGATAGGTCCATAGATAAGCTACAGCTGCACTTCTCAAGTTATTTCAGCAAAGCTCCTGAGACAAACTATGTGAGGGTGCCTAGCATGATGCCTGGCACTTTGTTGATATTCCTGGAGTGTGTGTTGAGTGAAAGAATGAAGGAAATAATTAGAAGGCAGCGTTTCCCAATTAGGGTCCCTTGAGATGCTCAGGGAAAAAACAAATCAGCAGCAGCAATAACAGAAGGATGGGGAAATGGTTAGATGACCAAATAACTTTGGGAACCTGTGTGCCGTTTGACCCTCTCTGAGATTCATACTCCTCAGACATGTGACTCGGAACTGTTTTATTCACATTAACTCTGTGGCCACTTGGCTAATGCTTCCAGGATACAGGGTAGAAAGTGGAAAGGCTCACAGGAGGTTCAAATGGATGAACTGAGGACCAGAGAGAGGGAACTTGGAGATACTAGCTTAAAGACTGTAGCATTTCACCCCAATCTGGAAGGATGAGCAGGATCCCCATGGATGGAGAGAGAAGAACTTTGGGATGGGGGACAGGGATAAGCAGAGACACATGGACAGGAATGCCCAAGACATTGTTGGGAGCTAGACGTCTGGTTTTAGAAAAGGTCATGCTAGGAGGCAGACTAGGGGCCGCTTCCTCACCAGCAGTTCCTGGTACCTGAAGCTGCTCGTGGAGGCTTTCGTGAAATTATGAATGAGTTATTGAAAGCCTTAGCATTGCCCTTCTGAAGTATCTGGACTTTATCTGAGGAGCCCTTGTTTCCAGCCAGGAGTTTGAGTCGGCACCTGTGGAGTTTCTTGAACCACCCTGCGTGTGGGCCACAGCCCAGGAATTCTGATTCCGTGGGTGGAGAAGAGGTCCAAGCATCTGGATGTTTTCAAAGCCCCCTAGATGATTCTATGTGAACTCCTAATTGCAAATGAATGCCAGAAGCAATGGGGGTTCATTGAGTGGCCTCCTCTGGGGGCCAACAGGTCAGAGCTGGTCCTCCTGCATTTGTACAGGCACGGGACGTGTAATGGCAGGGGACTCACTCAGCGAATAAGCTTGGAACACTGTAGGCACTGTGATCCTCGTGGAAATTCATAAGTGATATATTAGCATATGAAGGCTCTGAGAAGGCCTGCTGTAAACTCAACACTTGAGGCAATAACATCAGGAACTCTAGGCTTAAAGATGGGCATTTATGTCCATCGGGTATTTCACCCCCACTGTTTCTTTGTGAATGTCAGTATTTCTCTTTCCAGACTTTCCAGGGTGAATGCCCCCATTGTTAGAGTTTTCATGAATGCCAAATGCAGTCAGCCTTGCTGCCACGGAGGTGGGCCACCACTCTCTCAGAGAAGGTTCTTAGGGGCTGGCCAGGAGCAGTGAAAGCGGCTGTTTGCTTACAAAAAGACTATTCCCTTAGTCTTTTTCTCTCTGCTGCCTCTGACCTGGAAAGACACCATGTTGAGTCTGAATAAGACGTTGCTACCCCCGAGGCTGCTTTCTTCATCTCTGTGATCCTGAGTGGAGCCTGCGCTTTTCTGACTTCACACTCCGGAGGGACAGAAATGACTGAGGTGACGCCAATTTGGAGCTGCAGCTTGCAGGAAGCTAACTGGGCCTCTGCAGACACTTGCTTCGTGCTTTAAATTTTCTAATGGGCAGCCACACGATTCTTTTTCTCTTGGGCCTTCTTGGTGGGGTTATGAAGCGTTGGTGACTTTAAAGGAATCAATAGAATTGATGGGGGAGTTATCCCAGCCTGGCCGCACTCAGGCAACATTGGGATTTCATTCTAAACACTCATTTCTGGTGCTGATCATTTCTTATTTGTTCACTCAAGCCACGAGCTTTTCTGTGCAAAATTAGCACTACTCTCTGCCTCTTACCTCCACAGGATGGTCAAAAGGAAACCCGGTAGCTGCTTCTCTCAAACCTGCAATGAGAAGGTGTTAGGAAGCGCTCCCCTGGGGTCCTCAATAGCCCAGGGCAGAGGTTAGGAGGCAACTTCATCCAAATCAGTGAAACCACATTGGGTCTGAACCTGGAGCCGGAGGCTGCCCCATCTGGGGCCAGTGTGTGGCAGGCACTTGCTTTTAGAAGACTCCCAGACGCTGCAGGCCTCCTCTCCCACCTGGGCTTTCCTCCACCCCTACACAAGGGAATGGCTTAGATACCTCCAGAATCGACAGTGTAAATGAAGAAGAGACTGACATTCTGGATTTCTGGCCCCACAGGCCAGGAGTTTGAGTCAGCATCACCTGGGGAGTTTCTTGAACCATCCTGCGTGTGGGCCACAGCCCAGGAATTCTGATTCTGTGGGTAAAGAAGGGGTCCAAGCATCTGGATGTTTTCAAAGCCCCCTAGATGATTCTATGTGAACTCCCAATTGCACATGAATGCCAGAAGCCATGGGGGTTCTTTGACCTCCTCTGGGGGCAACAGGTCAGAACTGGTCCTCCTGCATCTGTGCAGGCAGGGGACATGTATTGGCAGGGGACTGACTTACCAAATAAGCTCACCCTGATTGTAGAAGCAAGAGTCTAAATGTGTTTCCACCCAGACAGTGAACCTGTGGAATGTCACTAATGGTTTGTTCATAAGTTTGTTTATGTTGCCTCAAAGTTTCTTAAGAGGCTGTAACAGTTAACCCTTCAAAGCTCTGCGATTCATTCCTTCATTTTTAAATTTATTTATTAGATTCTTTAAGACACCTTGAGTTTGTTAAGCGTCTGCTCTTACTGGGCGTGGTGCTCACATCTAATGATGGAGCTACTCCATCCTTGCTCCCAGGTGGCTTCTGGCTTGTGAGAAGAGAAGGACTTAGGCAAGGGCATCCAGTGGGGGGCTTAAGCCTGCACGGGGCACATAAGCAACCAACTCGGTGGTTGCTAAACTTTGATGCTATTCCATGACACTATTTTTCCTAGGAGTCACCACACCTTGGATTCACACCTGTACTTCCATCACAGTATTTTTCTACATCTTTATTATTTCTTCCCCTTTCCCTTTTAAGTTATGATTTGAAGACTGTCATTTATCTCATCTAAGCTCTCCCTGCCTCTCTGTTCTCTCTTTCCTGTGGGTCTCATGTGTTGGGAAGCTCCTCATGGCAACTCAACATTCAGAAAAACAACTTTTATAGATTCAGGTCCCCACAAAATACCTGAATGTTAAGAATGTGGACTTTGGAGCTCAGGCTGACCTTAGTTCAAATCCACTCTCCCTCACCTCCCAGCTCTGGATTCTTGGGCAAGGTGGAATTTACAGCCTCTCAATGAAGCCTTGGTTTTCTCATGTCGGGAATGATGATGTTAAGACGACCTGCTATTGTAACGGTTGTGAGAATTAAATGAAAAGCCCTTAGCACAGTGCCCCATCAAACACTGGTAACCAAAAAAGCATTGGCTACCATTGTAATTACTGAGCAGTTGCATGCATTAGCTTCATCTCCCCTTCTTGGGAGCCCTGACAGTGGTGTGTTGACAGCAATGTTATCAAAGGAAAAGAAAGTCAAGGCCAACTTCAGTAGAGAGATTAAAAGCAGAAATACACCGAGAGTCCAGCAGGTACACTGAGCCCCACAGTAACCACTGCCTGGGGCACCTTCAATTCCAGGGAATTGGACATGGGAACCAAGGCCATGGACAGGTACATTGTTTCCTGACCTGGCCTGCTGCCTGGCCCTCAGAGGTGGGAGCTCTTCTTGACCACAGAGATGGCCCGGGAACTAAGCCCAGCCTACCTTCTCCATGGCTGTGGCTGCCCCACCCCATGCTCTTTCCCTTCTCTGCTAGCTCACCAAGCAGCACACACAGATACATCTGCAGCAAACCGTGTATCCCCATGGCTCCAAGGAACACTACACATGACGAGGAGCCTCAGGGTTTCCTCCCTGACTTAACCATGAATCACTTCTTTTATATTAATTATGATTCATACTGAGCTCACACCTGTGTGCCGGAGACACTGGGCTACATGCTTTACACACTTGGGTCTCATTTCATCTTTATAGCAGTCTGTGGGATGGAGTTCTGTGCTCCAGTCACTTCCACATCTACTAAAGCCTTGAAGCCAGAATTCAAATCCCCATTACCTGACTCCTTAGACCAGGTTCTTAGCCATTATTTTATACAACCTCATTCAGCAAAACCTTTTCTACAGTACAAGCCTCCTCTTTCAGCTCTATAAGTCTTTCTTCCTTTTATTAATATTTCTCCCTCCCTCTCTTTCCGAGTTCTCTTCCCACAAAAAAAAAAAAAAAAAAAAAAAAAAAAAAAGGACTAAGTCCCAGATACATCCCCGAATGCCAGATCTGGTCATTTTCCCCAACCTAAGTAGAAATTTTTTATTATTATTATTGCTATTACTATCAGTATTTCTTAGAATTAAGCTGCACCTTTGACTACCAGGAGTAGCCTGCATGCTTAATCTTCAAACCAGGAGCAGCTCAGAAGCCAGACCAGAATAGCATACTGGTTACAAGCACATGCCGTGGCAGCAGGTACCAGAGTTTGAGTTTCTGCTGTGCTGCTCTAACCATGGGACCCCTCTCTGCCTCAGTTTTTTCATCTGTAAATGGGGGATTTAATAGTCCCAAGATCACAGGTTTGATATGAGCAGATATGTAAGCATTTAGAACTGCATTTTTGCACAAAGGAAATGCTCTGTCAACATTAGTTTTCATGACTCCTCTAAAATCTGCCTTTCTCCATCCTGAAGGACCTATAAGTTTCCAAGAACCCTTAATCCTACAGGAATCTCTTTTGAAGACTAGTAGTAGAAAACCTGTTTTCCCTAGAGACCGCTCTCCTGCCGCTCTTTCCAATTTTGTTCATCTTGCTGGTGACGGTACCAGGCTCCTAATGAGAGTTGAAAAGGTTTCTCCAGCTGGTGAGGCTGCATAATTCAAGCCAGCCTACCTCCCACCTCCAGCTCCCAAGTTCTGAGGCTAAATCGGTAGGTGGGGGGTACATGGCTAAGAGAGTCTGTAGATGTTTAATGGCCTGGTGTGGCCTTGGTTCACCAGTTTCTGTTTGCCTGGGTCACCCCATTAGCTGCCACCTCCTTAAAAAGTCAGAATTTTATAGGCTTAACAGTCTATTTGAATGAAAAAGCTTGAAACACAGGGTTGGCCCTAGGACCAAGCTAATTAATAGCCCTTCTCAAACTGGGGTTTTGGAAGGTAGGCTGAGCCTTTGAAAAGCAATCATCTTTTGAGGGTACTACAAGTGATTGCAACAAAAACTGGGGATGGGAGGAAGAACCTGGAAGGAAATAGCGAACCCAAGAGGAAACTGTCATTTCTGGAGGCAAATTGCCTTGGTAGAGGGGAAAAAAAAAAAGAATGTTCTTCATGCAAGTAAGGCCCACTGAGGCTTCCTCAAGTCAAATGATTCAGTCATATCATTCTCAAACCTAATGATTTTTCACATCTAATTCAAGGAGAAATTAGTTATTAGATATTAAGACAAAAGCAGGCAGTCTCCTATCTTGAGAAGGAATCCTTCCCACTGAAGTGGAATTATCTCCAGAATAATTAAATTGCTTGCTGAAGTATAAAAGTATTCCATTAACCGGAGTTGCCTTCGTTGAACAGTGCCTTCCTCATCGCCAAACAAATCATGGTGACTCTGAACAAGGACAGGGAGATACCAGGACCTAAATAGATAATGTGATCAAACTGAAATCATCATCAGTGTCATTTCTGAGCCAAAGAGCAAAGTTGCTAATCAGCAAATGCTGGAGGTATCAGCCCAGCAGCAGTTTTACTTGTGATCAAGCGTGGCTGTGGTGCTTTATTCTTCAGGAATCCTAGACTCTGAAGATTCTGCACCCTAACAAAAAAAAAATGAAGGCCACAGTGAAAGCATGGCAGAGGATCATTTTCCTGGAATGTCCCCAACCTGCCTATTTGACATTGGCAATGTTTCCAGAATTTAGATATCTTTATTCGAAAAGAGCACTGTGATGCAGAAATGGCGTTATTACTTGCCAAAACATATAAACCGCCAGGACATTCAAATGTATTCATTACAAGGAGGCACTGTTATAACCTGATGTGATCCATACTGTTCTCACTACATTGTGAAACTTATTGTTCTGTGGCATGACCAATAAGTCTCTTGCCATGGGTACACTACACCATCACAGTGTGCCACACACTATAGCAAATCAGCTTTCACTCATCAGTAGTGATTTATGAGGACAGAGTTTTAACATCCAAGGGGCTTCTGTACATGAAGATAAATGCTTACCTCACTGTCCTCTGTTTAAACCCAATGAATTCATCTATATTTGTTGAACAATCCACATATTTAAATAATTCAGTCAGGATTCCTCTAAATATTTGTACCATAGTTTAAACATAATGTGGATTTAACACAGGAAAATTTCCCAACATTTACATATAGGTGTTATAAAGGTAAACACTTCTAAACATTTATTTGAAGTGATATTTCTAAAAATTCAGATGATGGTAAATGTTTTAAACCCTGTAAAAATAGACAAAACCCACACATAAAGGCCAGTACACTTAAAATCAAGGAGGGTATAAGTGTATTAATACCATGGACTTAAAGTTGTTTTCTTATTATCTTTATTCTTATTCATACCCTTTTAAAAGTGTTATTTTTATTCGTTCATTGATTTAATCAGAGAGTTGCCTCCTAAGGTTTCAGGAATTTTACAAGGAACCACCACAGAACAGCCAAGGCCACCAGCTCTGGTTATCATCTAGTTATGACATAGAATTCGGTTGCTCAGGCTTTGCCAATTCCAAGCTTTTGGTCATCTGACTCAGTCCATTTGCATAACTAAGTTCTTTGTGTTATGTCAAAGAACCCTTAGATGCCTGTCTTCTATGTAGATTTTCATTCTTGAAACTTGATACCATTCCTAGAAATGATAAATTCTAAGTTTTGTATATCTGCCAGTTCTTGACTTATTGAGCTTGTCTGTTAACATTAAAAACTTATGCATCCCCTATTATTATTTTATTCTAATTAGTTGGGCCATTTAGAGGTTTCATCTCCTAGGAGATCAGATTGAGCCTGTATAATTAGCTCGCTTCTTTAGGACAGCTGGCTAATTCTTCACCTTGGAATGCAGTGTGAGACTCCCTGCCCACCTGTTTATTTTGCATGCCACCACGGCACTGATCAGTTTTTCCTAGACGTGGTGTAGTACCTGCTTCCTCTGGGACTCTGTGTTTTATCTGTTCTGTTTGCATAGGTGGAAACAAGTAAACTGCATGTCAGATATTCCACACTTTATGATCGCAGCAGCACAGACTTCCCCTAACTAGTTTCTGGGATACCACCTCTATAATTTTTGCCTTATTTGCATTCCACCTGAACCATTATGCACCTAAGACTTCTCTTTAAATAACTTTAAATCTACTTACTTTTTGTAACCTAGCAGTGTCTTAAGCCGTAACAGCCATGAAACCACACATTAGATGTATCAGCTGTATTTCAGCTTTGTTGTAAGGACACATTAAATCATGGCACAAATATTGAAATGACAGGGTTGTCCTGGTGCCCCAAAGCTCTCTTGCACACTGCCAGAATACATCATACCATAATTTAGGAGACTTGGCTGAAGACCACATGCCAACGATTCTGATTGCTGGGAATATCCAAATAATGTGCTTGTTTCCAAAGGATTTTTAAAAAACGAATCTCCTATTTTAAAAGCACCAATATAAGGGGAAGTCTTAGTGGCGTACGAAACCACATGCTTTAAGAAAAATAAATAAAGAAAGAATGAAATACAAGACCTCAACAATTCCTACTTTCCGGCTCTGTCATTAAAGTGGTGCATGAACCTCAGAGCACTTTCGCCCATCATCAGCTCTCATAGAAGCCCTGAGCACCTGGACTGAGTGGGAGGCTTCTTCTAGGGTAGACCAGGTGATGAGAATAGACCCCCTAGGGAGAAGGGAACACATTCAGCAAAGATCTACAGGAAGAACATTCTTGTACAGGGAAGACCCCCAACGACAAAGACCTGGGTGGGGTGGACCTGGGTGCAAGCGAGAAATAGCAAGAGCCACTGGGGCTTGACTGGAGGGTGGGAAGACGAAGGGCTAGGGGGTGTGATCAGATCACTGAGGGGCAGACTTCAGGCCATGGCACAGCATATGGTTTTTGACCATTCCAGGGTTTTGAGAAGGAAACTGATTTGAGCTGATCTCACTGACCGCTACCCAGGGAATGATTATATTGGATCAAGAGTGAAAACTAAGACCCCAGTTGGGTAGCTCTGGTGGTCTTCAAGTGAGAGCTGATGAAAACTTTTGCCAGAGAGGTAGCCATGAAGATGGCAAGAAGGGGTTTGATTAGGCATGTACACATTTTGGAAACCACAAGAATTTCATATCTTTCTTGAAACTGTTAAGTATATTTTCTTAACACACGTATATATATAGATCCATCAACAGGTATATTGACATATACTTAAATATATTGATATTTATAATTTATTTTATACACACACACACCTTCTGAGATTGCTTTAAAAATTTTTTAGTGTGTCTAGTGAGCTGTAAGAAAAGTCCTGGTATAGTCTCTCCTGTTTTAGTAGATAGTAATTGGCATCAAGTCAGTGTATGCTTTGAAGGCAGAGATTTCACAATCATGGATGACTTATGGGGTGTAGATTTTGGTCTGAGCAACTGGGTGCCTCTGGATGCTGTTTGCTGAAATGGACAAGAGCAGGCCAAGAAGGGGCCTCAGGAGCAGGAGGCTATAAGATGGGAGCACAGGGTGTGACCTTGACCCTGAATGTCAGCCTTCTCTCTCCCTGCAGTGATCCCAAAGGTCACTAAGCACCTGCTCTCAAACCCTGTGTTCACCTGCATCATCCTGGCCGCCTGCATGGAGATTGCAGTGGTGGCTGGCTTCGCTGCCTTCTTGGGGAAGTACCTGGAGCAGCAGTTTAACCTCACCACTTCTTCTGCCAACCAGCTGCTTGGTGAGTGTGTCTTCAGGCCCCCTGAGAGGGTCGGGGGAGGGTGTCCTGTGTTTACGGCACTAAGAATTTACTGAGCCCTGCTGAAGAACCCCACTCTGCTCTGGGCCTACAGCAACAAGATATATGTGGCCTCTGTGCACAAGGAATTTAAAGTGTATTCTCAGAGCAAGATTTGCCTGCCTGGAGCAATTGCTAAAAGCACATGATAATAAAGAGTGAAAATATAAAATGTACATTTGAGAGGCCAGTAAGTTGATAGATGGGTGTGAAATGGGAAATTTGGGGAAGATATGATGAAGAAGGATAAATCTGGAAAGGTTAGCAGGTTTTAGCTACATAAAGAAAGAATATTCTTGGCAGCATGAAACCTATAGTTAACACATGCAGAGCTTGGAAGCCATACACTCCCCTACTCTTCCCTGTGCCCACAGCAGACATAACTAATGGATCATGACACTCCTTCTCCCCAAGGTCAGGCATGGCTTTACAGTTCTTTAAATCGTAGACTACAGGTTTCTACCGCCAATTGTTCGGAGTTGACATAGTAAAGAAAAACAATTTGCACTCATGAGAAGCAGTGTTGCTTAGGCAGGGTAAGGAATGTGGTCCTGCAGCATGTCTTAGTTTCCTTTTCGTTTTGTGACAGTATATCATCCTTTACTTCAAGTGACAGGAAGCTGCATTTGTTGAGTTAATCAGCGGAGATGTTGATCAGTAGTGGACACAACAGCAACAGAGACATAGCAGTTAAACGAGAGGGAAGAATCAACAACGGCTCTCAGGTTTCTGGCTTGGAGAGCTTGGGGTACCAGTTGTAAAGACTGGAAATAACGAAGAAGAATCAGATCTGTGCAAAGTTTCTAGTTCAGACCTGAAGCTGTTGAGTGTGAGATGCCCATAGCATATCTAAGTGATGTCCAGTATTTAGCTGGGGGCTCAAGAGGGGTCTCTGGGATGATAATCTGTGTTATAAGTAGTAGTGGAGATTCAGTTGCCTCAGTAAATGGATGGTAGTTGAGGACACTGGAGTGGAATTTACATAGGAAAAAATGTGTAGAGTTAGAAAAAGATAGGTGAAACCCCAACCTGAAGAAATAGGGGAGTCTGCAGAGAAATTTAAGCAACGGCATCCAAAAGAAATGCAGAGAATGTGGATCATGGAAGTCAAGGGTGAGATGATTCCAAGAAGAAAGCAGCCATCTGCAATGTGAGCAGTCAAGCAAGGTGAGGGCCCCAATGTCCCAGTTGGCTTTAATGATGAGGATGGCTTGCAGCCTGTATCAGGGCTGTGTTCCTGAAGTGGCAGTGGTGGCACCTGTTCTGTGGTGTGGAGAGCAGCCCGTGAGAGGGAAGGAGTAGACAGTGAGCACGGGACTTAGCCAGGGGAGAAAGGAGAGAGGACATGGCCTGTGGCATGTGTTGGAGTTGAGGGAGGGAGTGGTGACTATGTGGTTGCCGGGACAGGAAAGACTTGAGCAGGTTTCTCAGTGGAGGGAAAGGAGCCCACAGCTGGGGATTTGCAGGAGAGAGAGTGAATATTCTTACTTTATGTGACTGATTAAAACCTGCTAACCTTTCAAGATTTATCCTTCTTCATCAGAGAAGACTTTGCACGGAACTCCCTTTACAGAGGAGTTCACCTGTTCTCCTGAAAGAGCAGAGGGAGGGACATGTGATGGAAACTACTGAGAGTGTGGTGATACGGCCAGGCATGGGGGCAGCTACAGCTCCACAGACTTCATCTTCTCTGTAAAATAGGAGTCAGATTGTCTGCTGAGAGGAAAGGGAAGGTGATGTTTTCTGATCTTCCCCTTTAAAATCTCCTGTCATGTCACAAGATGGCCAAGAAACAAACACAAAGGTGCTAACCATCATGAGTCATCAGAGAAATGTACATTGGAACCACAGTGAGATGCTGCTAAACATCCACCAGACTGATAGCACCAAGTATTGGGGAGGATGTGGAGCCACTGGAACTCTCATACTCGGCCAGTGGGAATGCAAATTGGTGCCACCACTTTGGAAAACTCTGGCTGTGCCTAACAAAGCTAACCATATGTCTATGCCATGACCTATCAGTTCCATTTCTGGTCATCTGTCCAACAGAAATAAGTGTTTGTGTTCACTCATTTACGTAGCATATGTAATAATGTCCAGAGCTGTTTTATGCATAATAGACCCAAACTTGAAACAACCCAAATGTCCATAAACAGTAAAATGGATAAATTATAGAATATTCTATGGCAAACTATTACACAGAATGAGAAAGAAAGAACTTTGATACATGCCTCAATGTGGTTGAATCTCACAGAGTTGAAAGACATGAGACTCAAAAGAGCACATATTTAGATGAATTAAAAAGAGGAATAGTTAATTGAGGTGATAGGGGCCAGAATAGTGGTTACCCTTGGGGGAAGCTAACTGGGAGGCGCACCAGGGAGCCTCCTGAGCTGCTAGAAATGTTCTAAGGTTAATCTAAGCTGTAGTTACAGGGGTGTGTACAGATGCAAAAGTTCATCAGGCTGTTCCCTTAAGCTCTGTGTATTTCACAGGACATAACATATCTCAGTTTAAAAGTAGGGCTGGCATGGTGGCTCATGCCTGTAATCCCAACACTTTGGGAGGCTGAGGCGGGTGGATCACCTGAGGTCAAGAGTTCAAGACCAGCCTGACCAACATGGTGAAAACCTGTCTCTACTAAAAATACAAAAATTAGCTAGGCGTGGTGGCACACGCCTGTAATCCCAGCTACTCGGGAGGCTGAGGCAGTAGAATCGCTTGAACCCGGGAAGTGGAAGTTGCAGTGAGCTGAGATCGCACCGTTGCACTCCAGCATGGGGAACAAGAGCGAGACTTCGTCTTGAAAAATTAAATAAATCAAAAAATAAAATAAAATGTAAAACCCTATCACAACAATATGGCCAGATTACCACCCAGGGTACCACAAGTCTTATGTTTTTCTTTTACACAAATAACCCTCTACCACCCACCACTTGGTAAATTTTACCTCCAAGAGGTATTCGCAAAACGCAGTCAGCCTTTAATATCTGCCTGACAGAGACAGGGCAAAATATACCTCTTTATAATTAAAGTTGTAACTTCTTTGTTATCCCTGGGATCTCTCAGGTTTAGCCCTTCGGCGCCTGAAGAGTTTATCTCTCACCTGCTGACTCCTCTGCTGCTTTTTCTTCCATTTTGATTACATTTGCACAGTTGCTTCAACTTTGGGCCGTGTTCTGTTTCAGAACAGATGCCTTCGTCTTCTATCGACAAACAAATCAATAGTCTTCAGGGCAGAAGGTCAAACAAACAATTCTGCCTTATTGCACCTTTTTGTCTCCCAGTGATTTCTGTCTGTTAGTGTGCTTGGCAGGAGGCACCTTCTCCTGCACTGGGCAGTCCAGGCAAGCAGCACGGGTGCCCTCTGTGTGTGCCATGCCCTTGGCGACAGTACAGTCAGTGTGGACTCTGGAGGCTGGCTGCAAGAGGGACTGGCAGTGGGCAGTTAGAGAAGGCAGACTTGGGAGATGAGACCCAGGCAGTCATTCCAGAGCATCAGCACTGGTCCCCCTTCACCCCCTGTGAAGTCATCAGCAAATGGGGCAGAGCTCAGAGAAGAGTAACACAGGTGATTAAAGAGCTAGTGGTGTTGATTTGTGAGTGAAGATAAAAAGGACTCAATCTGCATAGGTTAACGTAATGAGAATGGAATTTCAGGGAAGTTCTGATCACTTCCTCCAGTGTTAAGGACAGCACACACATCAGGGAGGGAGGGGGCTTGGAGAAAAGGTGTGAAAGCCTGTGATTGCCATGGTTACCATCCTTGACAGGTGACACCCCCACTGTCTCTGCTAGGAAATGAAACAAAACACAGGCTTGCTTTCTGGGTGTGGGCATGTTGTCACTGATGTCCATTCACACAGATCCAATCTGTTCCTTAGCTCATTCATTCTGAAAATAATACTTGGATGCCCACTCCGTGCTGGGTACCATGCTAGACACAGAGAATCTAGGCTGGACTGAACAAGACAAAAAGGGTTTTTGTCCATAGGAAGGCTGTATCCTAGCAGAGAGAGAGAGAGAGCAAGAAACAAGAAACCCAAAAATAAGTGAGGCTGCTTCAGGAAGCTGGGAGAGCCACAAAAACAGTATGGAATCTCAGGGTGGGGGTGCGTGGATCTCTACAGAGTGGCCTGGGAAACCTGTCTGAAGAGGGTAGGGGCCAGCCAAGTAAACACATTGGGCACGTGTCCCAGGAGAGGGAACTGCACGTGCAAAGCCTGGGGAACTGGAACTGTTTGGCCTGCCCCAGGGAGAGAAAGGAGGGACAGTGGCATGGTTGGGGTGGGCAGTGTGGCACGGGACAAGGATAAAGATGCACCCAGGAGCTGGCTCATGAGATCGCTTCTATACCAAGGGAAGAAAACCAAGCACAGATATTCCAAGAGCAGTAGATGATAGAGAGATATTATATGTCATTTTAAGTATGACTTGTGCTGTTTTCTTGCAGAGCTATACCCCCCTGATTATATTTTCTCACCCCAATATTAAAATTAATTTGCATTCCCTTAGCACATACCAGCTAGTTAATGTAGTCAATTGACCTAGAGGTCTGTTGATTGTCAAGAAGGCAACCTAGACTGGAAAACTGGCCATGCGTAATCTACATGGTAGATAAATGACATGTGGCAATTGAAAGCTGAGTTTTAGATGAAATGAATCAGAATAGAGCAAAACCAACCCAGGAGCTTGGAACCCTTTGGTCCTTCTAAAATTCCATGGTTCTCTGCGAATCAGAAATAACAGGTTTATGGTCCTGCTGCCTTGCAGATAGCCCTGTGCAGAAGAGAGAGAAAGGAAAAAAATATATATGCCATTTAGTCACCAAGAGCTACAAAACATATTGATTGATGCCACTACCTGAGGGGTGGCAGAGCTGGTTCAGACTCTCTCTATGGCCTGGTGAATTCCGTGACCTTTAGGTTAAAGAGCCTCCGTATTTTCTGCGAAACCCTCCCTTCTTGCCTTATTAAGAAGACGGGGAGAAAATCCCTAAATGATCTCCGGTCCCCTTCCCACATCTCAAAAATGCACACAGAGCACATCACTGCTCCATGATATCTACTGTCCCGAAGGCATGTCTGTGTTCCCAGTCTGTCTGACTCCGTCTCTTGGTAGTCCCCTCTTAAGCTTGTGTTTCTCCTGAGGGTGCCCCACTTAGCAGGACAGGTGCGTGCACTTAGACTCATGAAACAGAGTTGCTTTATGTCTGTCTCTCCCAGTTCTCCATGAGCTCCCTGGGGGAATAAATCAGGCCCTTCCTAAAGATTTCAGGGTCCCATGGAAGCAGTGACACTGCAGTGGGGTCACTGGGCATTCACGGGACTCAGCCTCAGGCCTTCCACCCTCCCATCTGTGGACTGGCCCCACCTTCCCTGTTCACAGCCCTGCCCCTCTGTCTTCCTTCCAGGGATGACTGCAATCCCGTGTGCTTGTCTGGGTATCTTCCTGGGCGGTCTTTTGGTGAAGAAGCTCAGCCTGTCTGCCCTGGGGGCCATTCGGATGGCCATGCTCGTCAACCTGGTCTCCACCGCTTGCTATGTCTCCTTCCTCTTCCTGGGCTGCGACACTGGCCCTGTGGCTGGGGTTACTGTTCCCTATGGAAACAAGTGAGTACTGGCAGTGTCTGCCGCCCTCCCGCCTGCTCAGGGACCCTAGCACTCTCCCTCCACAGTAGGTTGTGGGAGCCAGCTTTGTTCCTAGTGACCCGAGGAGAGGCATCAATGCTGCCTCTGCATCTTACTCTCCACGTTGGAGAATCAGTAGAACCCTCTGGGCTGAGAGAGCAGACCTTTCCACTCAAAGGCGGGGAAGCCCTGGGGGAGAAGAGAAACCATTTCCTCCCTAGCACACTCATATCACGATTTTTGGCATTTGACTTTAGGAAAACTGTGAAGATAGAAAATAAAAATTTTAGTTCAAAATTCAGCTCAAAATAGAAGAAAGAATTGATTTTAACAATCCCTTAAACTATCAGAAGCTGTCATTAGGCTCACATGGCAATTATAGGAGCTGGCCCATGGCAGGTATTTTTAAGTGTAGCGGGGGAAAGGGAGAGAAAAAGGGAGGTGGAGGGAAGAGAGGGAGGAAGATAAGGAAGTTAGTTCTCATAGGACCACTTTTCTTTCTTCCTAGTTTTTATCCCAAGACTTGGGACTAGAGTCCAGTGAGAATTGCCCTTAGAGGGAATTATGGGGAGTCTTCAGCTATCCAGTGTCAATAGCTGTCCCCTTTTCCACACGGGACTGAGGCTGCCTTGGAAATCCAGCCTGGAGCATCGAGGCTGCAGCATGGCTGGCCTTCAGGTTACCAGTTTCTCTCTCCAGAGCCAGACTCTTCTTCCAAGCAGGCCACCCAGGCTGCTCCTACACTTGTGCCAGAAGATGCAGTGGAGCCAGGGCTTCTCTGCCACCCACAAGAGTGAGCAGGCAGAGTGGGAGAGCAGAGCACAGGCAGCTTTCTGTATGTCTGTGCACAATCCAGGCACCGTATGCCTCTCCTTCCCCTTTACACCACCACGGGATTGCCCCTTCCAATCCCCACCCCAGCCTGGCCCTCACTTCCTGTTCAGATATAGCTTCTTCCTGTTTGCACATGCTATGCATAACAGCTGTCTCAAGTAGCAGATTGCTCGACTCCCAAGTAGTAAAGTGTAGTGGTTAGGAGCACAAGGTCTCACTATAATGATGTTATTCTTCCATAAAAAAATAAAAAAGTGTATATCCTACAGTCAGATGGCCCTGGTTCCAATGCCTCCTCTACCATTTATGAGTTCTGTACTTTTGGACAAGTCACTTAACCTGGCTGTGCCTCAGTTTCTTCTCTAAAGCCCATGGGGTTAAAATGAGAATAAATGAAATAATCCATGCAGTACTTTGAATAGTGCATGACACATAAATTGCCAGGTGTCGCCATCATCATCTTTATCATGAAGTGCTCTGAACCTTAGGAGACAGAGCTGAAAATAATCAGACTAAAGAAGAAACATTTCCTGTCTTCCAGAGCTAATACACTCACTCTACCCTTTTGCTCTTTTTTCAATTTGCTTGCTCTACATAACTGTGCCTTTAATGATGCAAAGGAAAAATTAAAACATCTTAGTGTTATTTTTCTCAGGACATTGAATCAATTAGACAATAATGATGGAAACCAGTCTGGTTGTAGCAGTGTAGCAAGTAAGCATCATGAGGCTTCCTGACTGCAGGGGAGGAATAAAGCAGAGACAAGAACCAGCCCAAAGAGGGAAGGAGTTAAATCCTCAGCGTTGCAGGCATAGGTGTTTGTTCAGGACGGGGGTAAGCCGAGGCCATAGCAATCAGGAGAGGCATCATGGAGCAGGTGGCCCTGAGCAGAGTCCCAACTGCCACCAGCCCAGAGGACACATCAATACCAGTGATCAAAAGCATCTTCCTCCTCACTTCATGAGAGGGGCTGGAGTGGACTCAGCTCCCATCCAGCCCACCACCTAAGCTGGCGTCATTGGCCAGGGCGCAACCCACATAGCTCTCAGCAGTGGCCCTGGGCTGCTCCTTGCTGGACAGGGAGGGTTAAGGTTGGAAAAGGAAAAGGGAAGGGAGAACCAGGTAACAATCCCATAAGCAGGGTACCATGCGACTCATCACAGCAGAGGCGAAAGGCTGTCACTGGGGTCATCTGATTCCAAATTGACCTGTTTCTAATGGCTTCCGTGTTTCCTTTCTTTTCCAGCACAGCACCTGGCTCAGCCCTGGACCCCTACTCACCCTGCAATAATAACTGTGAATGCCAAACTGATTCCTTCACTCCAGTGTGTGGGGCAGATGGCATCACCTACCTGTCTGCCTGCTTCGCTGGCTGCAACAGCACGGTAATGGGATGGGGCAGGGGATGGGGTAGGGGATTCAGGCAGCCAAAGTGGCTTAAAACCCAAGTTTTTGCACAGATGGTTCCCCTTCCCTGTGACTTTTTCTTAGCTGTTGCCCTGCTGTAGTGGAAGATGTTCCATCAGCAGGATGAGAGGACTGATCCAGGTCTTCTTGCTAAATCAAGTGGGTTTGTAGGAAGTTTCATTGTGCAACTGGAAGTAAAAATTCAAAGGAAGCTGTATATATGGAACCAAAGGAAAATATGGTGGTTCAAGATGCTTGCAGAGTGTCAATGGAATAGGATGTCTGCATGGGTAGTGAGCTCCCCATCACCAGAAGTATGTCAAGAGAGGCTTAAAAACCATTTATCAGGAAAGACTTCTTCCAGACCTGAAACACTCTGACACCAATTCAGCCTCTTTCCTACCCAGTTCACTTTGCCATTTTCCTCCTGACTAAATGCCTCCCACCTCTTTCCATGTTCCTGACACATTTCTGGGAGGGAGGTAGAGTGCTTTTTCCTGCTTAGCATGGATTTTACAACTGGCTGTCAGCCCACAGCTTTCCATGTTCTCTCCCTGAAAACCTGATGCTAAGTGACAGGTCATCCAGTGGTGCTGATCCCACCTTCCAGGAGTCCTTGGCACCTGCCCTGCTGCACCCACACCACCACTGCCCTGTGCAGGCCCTCCCGATCTCTTGCTTGGACCTGTGCAGTAGTTCCTACCTGGCCTCCCAGGATGGCCCCTTATGTCCTGCGTTTTGTTCAACACTGCAGTCAGAAGGGTTTCTGTAACATAGCAAGTGACCCTCTCATGCTACTCTGTCAACTAGAAGATCAGTTCTAGGTGCCACGTGTCTTCAGCTCTATCTCCTTTCAGTTTGTGGTGTTCAGCTTCCCCCATACAGCCTGTCTTTTCATACACCTCCCTCCAGTTGGACAGGTCCTACTCACCAGTCAATAGCCTCCTCCAATATCCCCTCCTCTGAAGCCATCCCTTCCCTCTTTTATCTTTGGCGTTCTTCTCTCTGAAGTCCTTTGGTACCTCTTTCTCCTAAATACACTGTTCTCATTTTATTACGGTGATTTGCTAGAAGTGTCTGTCGTCTGCTCTGGTCTTTGGATTTCTTAAGCAAGGGCCAGCACCCAGAAGCACTCCATGAATGTCTGTGCAAGGCATAGTGGGAAGGAAAATATGAACCCCCAGTGGCAGCTTTCAAGGGACTTAGAGTTGAGATCATTAGCTGCTGCTTCTCCCTTCATCTTATATCTTTCAGGAGTAGCAGTTTCTCTGAAAGAAGAAAAATGGATCATTTATTTTCATTTTCAAAGATTTCATTTTCCCTTGTGTTTAACATTTAGATCCCTGACCAGTTATTAACATTTTCTATAGAGAAAATAAATCACCATGGGGTGATGGGTGAGAGAAACTGATTTTTAAAAATTAGATGATAAAGCAATTTCTTTATGTGAGTGGAAATAAATTTTAAAAGAAGGGATGGGCCTTGAGAATGGTTCAAATAAAAATACAAGCCATTATTTTTCATGACAACAATTTCATTAACATTTTAATATTCAGAAAGTTACGTTATAAATCAGTCTCGGTTATTGTCCTGTTATAAGAATTAAATTGACTCAATATAGTCTAGTGTCCTGAGACCAAACGAGTCTCTATTCCAGGGAATGCACTGACCAAAAAAGTTATCTTAAAAATTGCATTTCCCCTGATCTTGCGTGTCCAGGAGTCTTATTGAATAAGAGCCTTACCAGGCCCATCTATGGCTACATCCCGCTGCTGAAACAGCAAAGCTGGAGAACGCAATTATCAGACTGCAAGCTCCTCTGCTTACCTCTGGACCTACTGTTTATTCCCCCAGACACCTGCCTTTTATTCACGTTACTCAAGGCCTCACATTGTCTGCTGGGGTGTAGGTGAGGCAAGGACGGTATTCCCATGCAATTGCAATGCAGAGGTGGAGAAACCACCAGGCCCCAGAACTGGGATGGGGCATACTAATGCCTTCCCTGCAGAGGTAGACCTCTAGATGCCCTGGCTTCCAACAAGTGGATGAGGGATTTGGAGGCCCAGAGCAATGCTTATCCTGGAAAGGGGCCCTTGTGACAGTCTAGCCTTGAAAACAACCACAGCCATAAAACTTGCAGCAGCAGCAGCAAGGTTTGTCAAGAGCCTATTAAGGTCCAGGTAATGGGGCCTTCTGTGTGTCACTCGTGGCCCATGGCAGCTTGGCCCAGAGTCAGAGAAATCTCAGGCCAACATCCATAAATGAGTGAAAAGCAATTTAAATCCTTTAAATCTCTGCTGCAGCATTTTGAGAAAATGCCAAATGGTGGCTATATTCCTGGTGCATGTACTCCCTCCCTCTCCCCCTTTTTTCTCTACTCTTCTTGTCTCCAAGCTCAGGAGAAAAAAAAAAAAAAAACTCTTTGACAAGCTAAAACCTTTTACCTCCTTCTCCTTTTCACAGTGGCCCCCTGGAATTCTCCACCTTCCCCAATGTGAATTCAGCCATTCTTCCTGGTTTCGTCAATTCTTCCACCCATGGCCTCAACCCTGTGTATATTATCTCATTGATCCTCCCAGCAACCTTGGGAAATAGATGTTCTTTTTATTTCCTGAATACCGATGAGGTTAGTCACTTGGCCAAGGCCATGCAGTAGGAAGTGGGGGATCCGACTTTTGAATGTAGGATCTGTCCAATGTCAAGTACACATGGACACCAAGAAAGGAAAAATAGTGTCTTCTTCTGCACCTCCCCTAAGATGTCCACCTTTTTTCTACCTCTTCAAACATGGACTTCTCGTTTGAGACATTTATTTGGCCTTTACTATCTGGCCCTGGCTGCCTCTCCAGCCTCAACCTCCCTATTCCTCCCACCTTTTTTTTTTTTTTTTTTTTTTTTTTCCAAGACAGGGTCTCGCTCTATCACCCAGGCTGGAGTGCAATGGCACAACCTCGGCTCACTACAACCTCTGCCTCCCGGGTTCAAGTGATTCTCCTGCCTCAGCCTCCCAAGTAGCTGGGATTATAGGCACACACCACCACACCGGGCTAATTTTTTACATTTTTGTTGGAGACAGGGTTTTTCACCATGTTGGCCAGGCTGGTCTTGAACTCCTGACCTCAAGTGATCCACCTGTCTCAGCTTCCCAAAGTGCTGGGATTACAGGCCCTCTCACCTCTTAAAGAGCCACTTGGTAAGTGGAACTTCTTGGAGTTCTCGCTGCCCCTGGGCCCTTGCACATGCTGTTTCTCTTATCTGCAGTAGTCTCTCCCTTCGAAGCTGTCTTATCTGTCAGGGCTGTCTCTCCTTCCCCACTGCTGAGAAGCCTTCTCCACCTCATTGCTTCCTCCAGGGCTGTGTTAGTGCCCTTCCTGCAAACCACTATTGCCTCTGCTCGTGCCTAGCAAGGCTCTCACCTCGCCTGTTCTAATGGCTCATTTACTCATTAAGCTGCAGGGATAGGGGCTCTGTTGTGGACCCTTGCATTCTCACCGTCAGCCATGGCTCTGGATAAAGGGCCCAGGCTTTCTCAACACCCAGCTGGTGGCCCCGTACTGACCTCCGAGAGCCCCAGGGATCCAGGGGTAATACCACTCTCTTGTTTAGCAGTTGGCAGGTGGGTAGGTCAGAAGGTGCCAGTTTCAATACTAAAAACCTGATCCTTGCTCACCACTTACCACTTTATGGTTTCCATCAAGATGTGAAAATTCCCCGTAACTCAATTAGATGTAAATAAGTCACTGATCAGATAATTCTGATTATAGGGAAATCTGATTAGTGTTAGCAGTTTCCTGGTAGTAAGCTTTTCTTCCTGCTCTGGATTGGATTTTTTTTTTATTTTCTTATATCTCCTTGAGTGATAGCAGTAGAAGTTTCCAGGCCTGCATTTAATGTACAACTTCTAATTCTTCTCACTGCATATGACCAGGAAGGGTGACCAAAAAAATTGTGAGTTAATTCTGTAAGTTTCCTTTGGCGTGAATGTATTGTCCAGATTGTTTCTGTACCTTTCACTTTCAGAAGTCATTATTCCAACAGAAGCATGTTAGTATGCTGCGGACTGATTGCTGGAAGTTGTATCCTTTTGATGTACTGAATAATTGACTAGGAAAAAAAAAACTTCCATCAGCCACCACTAGAATGTTGAAAGTCAGTATGAGTCCAGCACTGCAGTTTGTAGGGTACTAATGATAGATCACTAATTTATCCCCCCTATTCCAGGCAACAAATATTTATTGAGCACCTGTTTCAGCGAAATGCCAAGTAGGTTCTGTGGCAGGGAGGAGGACAGGTCCATTATGGACGCAGGCAGGCAGCTCATGGTTCAGTGTGATAGGTCTCGATATAGGCTGCACATTAGGATCACGTGGGAGCTTTTAAAACATAAGGCCTGAGCCCCACTCTCAGCCCCACACCTTTCACCTTGCCGTGATCTCCCCACCGTGTCCTATGTTAGATAGCTGGAGCAAAGTGATTCTGATTCCCTTATTTTGGAGTAAGACCCATGTATCAGTAGTTTTTAAAGCTCCTCAAGTGTTTTTGATATGTAACCAGGATGAAGAACTGCTGTTCTAATACAGGGCCTCTCAGTCACGGCACGATTGACATTTTGGGCCAGATAATGGATTGTCATGAGGCGCTGTCCTATGCACTGTGTGTTTAGCAGCATCCCTGGGCTCTCCCCACCGGATGCCACCCCTGCCCTCCCCACCACAAGTTCCGACAACTGTAAATGTCTCCAGACATTGCCAAATGTCCCTTGGGGGATATCATCGCCCCCAATTAAGAACCACTGCTGTCATAGAAGGGATGTGGCATGTTCTATAAATTGTATCTTTCTTGAAAAAGGTCAGCATCTAAGCTGACACTGAGTATTCATCCTTCAGTCTTTTTCTTCTCACCATGACCATATTTGCCACTATAAAAACCAACTGGAGAGTTAGATGTGCCATATAGCAGGGGTCCCCCACCTCTAGTACCAGTACCAGTACTAGAGAAAGGAGCTCATGTTTACTATAAAATGAGATGTCGTATTATTAATAGAGTTATGTCCAAGGGAGCACCCAAAGCAACACCTAACCTTACCTTACAATACAGTTAAGTGAAAAGAACACATTGTAAAATAATATATAGATAATAATCCCTTTTGATAAAGAAATATCTAAATATATGCATATCTTTGCATAAAAAATATTGCAAGAACATATAGCCAGCTATTCATAGATGGATACTTCAGGTTAGGGGCTGAAAAAGTAAATTTTGCTTATTTCAAAATTATCTAAAATGATTATCACTTTTCCAATGAGGAACAGATTTTTTTTAATTTAAAAAATCCAACATTAAAGGTTAGGTGGTTAGGTTCTAAAAGAGGGAAGCAGCTATGTGAACTTGCAATGTCAGGCCTGCTGGGTAGAAATTGACTGTGGGTGGGGCAGGGGTGGGAGGAGGGAGTGGGCATGTTCCCCACTGGGGGATGGGGGAATGAGACCCCCATCTCTGAAAAGATTAAAAAAAAAAAAAAAAAAAACTAGCCGGGCAGGTGGCTCACTTGAGCCCAGGAGTTGGAGGGGGAGGCGTGGCAGGGCCAGGCGTTCATCATGAAGGGTAGTGGGTGTTTGGTAGCCAGGCATGGAAGGACGTTCCAGCAGGAAGAGTGCACAGGCTGAGGTGTGACAGTTTGGACCTCATGGTGCAGGCAGGTTTGGAGTTGGAAGAGAGAAAGCTGGAGGGAGAAACAGAGGGGCCCCTAGTTCCTTCAGAGTTGTAGTCACACCTTTCACCTTTCCGTGATCTCCCCACCGTGTCCTATGTTAGATAGCTGGAGCAGAGTGAGCCTTTCTGCTCACCAAAGAGCAACCCCGTTTCTCCCCTCAGCAGGAGAGAATTAAGATCTAACAGGACGTGCTCAGGCTCACATGCCACAGGTTACCGGGGTGCAAGGTGGGAGGAGGTCTTGCTTTCATGTCAGAATTTTTCTCCCTGGCCTTTATTCTTCAGCCAGTGACCCCACAAGGGAAGAAGAGATCATATTTCTTCTTGCAGTTTGTCAGTGTCCCCTTTGCCTTGAGCTTGTAGGTTGCCATTAGCACCCTTTGTGATGAGATCTAAGGGTTATGCCTGGAAATACCAGCTTTGGTTGAACCAATGAAGTGAAGAGAGTCTAAGCTGCAAAAAGACAGTAATAAATGACAGGAGAATGTCTGAGGAACATCAGTGAATCATGAGAAAATCCATTTAGTGTCTGGGACACAGAGAAGTATGTTGCCATTCCAAGGAAGACACCCCACTTTATTGTGGTGGTGTCCCACGTTCTTTGCTATCTCAGCTATTAGGATATCAGGTGCAAAAGATCAAAGATCTCACAGGCAAAAGCAGGAAGAGTGCGTGGCCTGTGGTGGTACTCCCTGGTAAACTCCCTTTATGAATATTTCTAGAGACAGTCAGAGCCAGGCATGGTGGCATGCCTCTGTAATCCCAGCTACTCAGGAGCTGAGGAGGGGAGGAGCACTTGAGGCCCCAAACTTGAGACCAGCTTGGGCAACATAGTGAGACCCCCATCTCTGAAAAGATTTAAAAAAAAAAAAAAATTAGTCGGGCAGGTGGCTCACTTGAGCCCAGGAGTTTGAGGCTGCAGTAAGCTGTGATCATGCCACTGCACTGCAAACTAAGACTTCATCTCTAAAAAAGGAAAAAGAAAAGAAATTTTCATGTCTCTCTGGTAACTGCTTTCAAGGAGGAAAAGTAAAAACAGTATTCCAGGGGTGATCCTCTACCTTTCAAGTTTCCTCTACCTTTCAAGGCTCTTCATACAAATATCCCTATACCATCCTCTTAGAAAAATAATCTTTCCACCTAGAACTTTGCTTCCTTTGTACAATTAATAGGAATCGATCATCAGGATTGATTGTGGGGGGAGAACAAGCAGGAAACAACTTTATTTGCCAGTATTTTGAAACACTGCTGAGGAGTATCTTGTTCTTGTAATACCGGCTGTCGAAATGGCATGCTGACCGCTTCCTTCATCAATAGAAAACAAATCCAAGATTCCAGAGAGTCATTTTTCTATTTTTGTGGTCTCTAGCTTTATTGTAATTATTTATTCTCATCATTGTATGTGAATAGAAACATTTCTCAGTTGAAATTAATGACTGAAGGTGGAACAGAAATACAATTTTCAGTGATGTGCTATTCTCCTTTCATTGATTTATTTTATAACATTTTCAATTTTTAATAAATACATTTATATGATTCAAAAATCAAAAAGTATAAAAAGGAGGACGTGAGGGACTCTCCCTTTCACCTCTGTCCCCTGTTTACTTCTTCCTCGACCTGCCAAATAGACGATTGCTGTCCTTGGTTTCTTGTACATCCTCCTGGATTTTTTTAGTGCACATAAAAGGCCCTATTTTGGACCTCACTATTTTGTTTGGCTTTTTCAGTTAGTAGTTTACCTGGGAGTTATTTCTAAATTAGTACATAAGGAATGTTCTTCTACCTTTTTTATGCCTGTATAATCTTCCATCGCGTGGACCTAGTAGTCTGTTTTTAACCAGTCTCTTATCAATGAGCATCCAGACTGCTGCAAAACTTGGGCTCTGACAAACCACATTGTGACTCATATTGTATATATGTCCTTTTGTGCCTGGGCAGGTCTGTCTGTTGGATATGTTCTCGTAGAATGGACAAGCCGGTTCCCCCTGTCCTCCAGGTCAACAAACTTGTCAGGTCTGTTCTGGGAGCTCAGTGGCCACCTTATTATTAACATGAAGTGTCATGGTACATTTTATTGACAGTAAAGCTAGATCCCACCACCCCCCAAGTTCGGATGCCAAGCAGAGAATTCACCTCTCCCAGAGAATGGCAAACCAGGAAGATACTGCTTTGCCTTTGAAATGGGGATGGAAAACGGGGGCATTTGCCAATTCTGCAATCATAAACTAATCTGAAGTCTGGTATACTTTCTTACTAGTTAATTGTCTTAGGGACAGCCAGAGAAAGCATTAGGGGGCATATCACTTCATTCAGATCATGGTAGTCTACAGGTCAATTCCAAGATCCACCTGCTTTTTGAATTGGCCAAATAGAACTATGCTATTGGGGTTTGGGGTGAGAATTAGGATACCAATCTTTATCATCCCCTGAGATTAGACTGCTCTCTCATATCTAGCTTTTCTCTAGATTTTCAAACTTCTTAGAGCTCAAAGCATTTGCAGGTCTAGGACTTCCCATGTAGGTGCCCAGTTACTGCCAGCTGAAGGGGTATCCCCTACTTCCCCTTTTCCCTTCGGATCAAAGTTGAAAACCCCATTGGTGGAAATCATCTCTCTGCACTCTGGGAAAGGTGAAACTACATAAGTCCTCATCTGCAATTTCTCCTACCACACTCCGACATCTCAGTAGAAGATTACTCCTTAACGGCCTCACGACCTTGTGCACCCAGCTCCCTTAGCATAATGTTGAACAAATCTGGGCTCTTATGTCACATAAGCCCCAATAAAGGAACTTCCCACCCCTTGCCGTCTGACCACAACCTCAGCATTTTCCCTTGGATCCCCTGCTGGAGAGGTTGCAGGGCTGCCCCAGCCTGCTCCCCATGTCTGGGACCACCCAGCCCATCCTGGTGGATTGACTCATCACATGGAAAAGGAAACCCATCCAAGTCCTTGCTCAGAGCACTCTGGCATCTCCTCCCCAGCCTCTTTCACAGCTCTCTATGAATAAATTAAATCTGAATAATACATTCAGATTTGCCTAGAACCTTTAGGAGAGATCCATCCATTTCCAGCTTTTCCTCTTGGATACCAACAAACAGACATTTTCACTGGTCTTGTGCCAGTCTCTGGCTTTTCTTCTGTCATTAACCCTAAATCATCCCATTCCTGTCCATTCAGCCTGGGGCTATCTTAGCCCCTTTTGGCTGCTATATCAAAACACTTTAAACTGCATGGCTTATAAACAACAAATTTCTCGCAGCTGTGGAGGCTGGGAAGTCCAAGACTAAAGTGCTTATGGATCTGATGTCTGATGAAGGCCTGCTTCCTGTTGCTAGATGGCACCCTCTAGCTGTGTCTTCACGTCGTGGGAGGGGCAAGGCAGTTCTCTGGGGCCTCTTCTATAAGGACACTAATCCCATTCATGAGTGCTCCACCCTCATGACCTAATCACCTCCTGAAGACCCCCCACCTTGTAATAGCATCACATTGGTGATTATTTTTCAACATACGGATTCTTGGGTCAAGGGACACCAAACATTCAAACCACGCACTGCTACCCTTTGTTTCGGCTGCAAATCCTATGGCAGCTTAACCCTGCTGTCTGCTCACCTCATTAACATGAACATAGACATCATGGACACATTTAGCCCACCCGGATGGGGCTGTGCAGGCCCCGTGCCAGCTGTAGCCTGAGATAAAGATGTCTCATTGTATCCCATTCCATTAGTGCCATGATCACAGGATCCATTTCAGGAGGGATTTTCTACTTTTTAGGGCAGAGAGAGGCCAGTTTCCTCTTTATGGTAAATATAATATAATTGAGCCATAGCCCAGGTATGGGCAAAAATAAGACCAAGATGCAGGCAGCAATTGCAGATGACTTGTTAAACCAAAGAAAGCTCACCGATCACATGGCACATTCAGAGGGTTCTGGCCTCACTCAGCTCCACTGCCCGTATCACATTCCTGAGAGACTGCGTGCTACAAGTGCATAGCCTCTCAGGAACACTCAGGAATGTGATGTGGGGGTACTGGAAATGAGGGATTCCTGGGGTACTTAGCCAAACAAGACCACAGCCACCCACAAGGGGCCGATTTTTCATTTATGCCTAACTACTCTTTGAGTCCATATGGTTCTAAAAACTTCACTCCCAAATCTTTTTCCTCACAGACCACTGCAGTAACCAAAGAAGGATGGTTGCAAGTGGTTTGAACTAGGGCAGGGTTTGAGACAGATTTAGGACATGGCAAAATGAACAGAACTTAGGTATTCACTCAGTCAACATATATAAATAAATTAAATATATAAATATGTGTGTGTGTGTGTGTGTGTGTGTGTGTGTGTGTGTGTGTGTGTATAAAATCCGTGTTGTGAGCCAAGCCCTGTCCTGGATGGCTGGAGTAAATTAGGGAATACAGCCACAGTGGTCTCTGTCTTCATTAGCTTTAGTGTCAGGGGGAAGATGAATTTGATGTAGGTATGTGAATGGGGGATTCAGAATTACTTCCTGGTTTCTATTAAGTTGGTGCAAAATTGCCATTTTTGCCATTACTTTTATAGTCAATAGGGTGCTGTTACTAAGGTAAGAGGTGGAAGGAAAGCAGTTTGGAGCTCGGGCTGGGGCTGCGTAACTGTCAGGAAAACAGTGTTTTGAAGTAAGAGGAAGAAGTAAAGCAACATTTCCTCACTAGATGCCTCTGGCACAGGTGGGTGAGTCAGAGCTCAGGGGAACATCCCAGGAAGCTGTGCTGCATGGCTGCTCAGGAGATCTGATGGGCACTCTGGGATGTGGGGAGCCACATGGCCTGCTGCAGCCAGGTCACTAGAGGTGGTCGTGGCGCCGCCACTGGTCAGCAGGGTAGGCAGAAAAGAAGGCGGTGCAAAGTGGGGAGTGCTGGGACAGACTAGCACGTTCCGGGCATGTCTGTATGTCCATCCTCATGCCTGACCTTGTGGCCTTCTGGGAGCAATGGCCTCAGCTTTACTTTATAGAGGAGGAATACATAATTTTCTCTTTATCCTTCACAGTTCCCAGTTGGGACAGACCCCTGTAACCTAAAACAGATTAACAGGAGGAAAACAAAGGTTTAGAAACACGTATACATGATGTAGACACAGGAGATAGCCAGAGAAATGAGTGAATCTCAAAGAGGTGGCTTTGACTTCAGACTTGAATACCATGGTCCAGTGAAACAGAGAAAGAAGGGTGTGGGGAAGGCCAGTTATGAGGAGATGCCCAGAAACAGCACTTTAAACAAGAGTAACATTTGTTATGCAAACTTAAGTCAGTGTCTTCTAGACTGATGATAGTCTGTAGGGATTCAGTCATTCCTCTCTCTGGTACAGAGAGGAACCACCCTTACAAATGGAGATTTCCTTTGTAAATGTAAATTTAATTTTCCTTACACAACGGTAACTTCTGTTGTCAGAGGTGCTTCCTGTGTCTGTGGTTTCTCAAAATAATCAGCTCAAAATATTCTTTATGTAAAAGAGGCATATTGCAAGGTGGCATATGCTAGTCTCCTACAACTCCTGCCTTCTGAGTCCCAGGTTTCCCTCCTGTCCAGCCCCCATCCTTTCAGGAAAGGGAATTTGGGGGAGATAGTTCCCAGCCTTAGGTGGGACAGTAGTGCTACGCTGAAAGCATAGAATCCACCACAGGCACTCGTTCCTGGAGGCAGTTTTGATGCCTCACCATGCTCATGAGTCTTAGGAAGGGATATAGCAAGTCGATCTGGGAAGGATCCAGGCTAGAGATTAAATTTGGAAAGGCTATGATCCAATGCAGAGATGGTAAAATGAAGGAAGGAGAGCTGGGGAAAGAGTACAGATGAAGAAAGGAAGAGAGTCCAGACCAGGTGGGAAAGGGGAGAAGGTACCAGCAACAAAGATGGAAAGTGAGTGACCAGAGGGGTCCAGGGAAACAGGGACAGTGGAGCCTTGAAGCCAAACAAGGGAATGATGAGTAGTCAGCAAGGGACCTGTGCTCCTGAGAGCTCTGGGAAGAGAGAAATGCATGGTGGGCCTGGGATATGGAGCCCACTGAAGAACTTAGCACCACCGGATTCATGTGTGTGGCAACAGAAGCCAGTCGGAGTGAGCTGAGAGCGTGGGAGAAGAGGAATGCAGGTGGTGAGCTAAATAGCTAGAAAAGTTTGGCTGTGATGCTGGGGAGGAGTGGGCAGTTTCCTCTCCTGGGGAGAAGGAGGAGTGGCATTTTCAGTGAAAGCTGGCGAGAAGTCTTGCTTCCTAATAAAAATGAGGAAGGTTCGTGCTCATGTGCATTCTAAAGCTGTATGCTTACTTTCATCTACGTCTCAGCTCTGTGCTAGGAAAAGATGCTTGGGAAAGAATGCAGAAGACATAGGTCTTGTCCCAAAGGGTTCTTGTCTCCTCCAGGAGGCATGTAAAGGTCTCTGCAGTAGGGGTGGAGTGACCCTTGAAAAGGGTCCTGTGGGACTTGGAAGGAGGCTGGGATGTGCCCAGTGAGGTGAGGTTCTGAGAAGGGAGGCAGTATCTGAGCTGGGTTTTGAAAAGAGCTAAAAAGTCTCTAGGCAGAGGTACATGAAAAGGGACGGAGGGGCGGGGCCTCAGGATCTTCTGGGAATTACAATAAATGCGCCTAGGTACACTAATTGAACCACTTTCACAAAGGCGCCTGCTCTGGGCAGACACTGAGGGGAAGGGTGGAGCCCCGGCATACACCTGCCCCCATCATTCCTTCCCCATGGATAAAAGCCCCTGTTGGGGGGCACAGCTGTACAGACGGGCCCTGTTGGGCCACTTTCAGACACCCCTGAACACTTTCAGACACCCCTGAAATCATCCCATATAGCTTAATGGGATCAGAAAACCCATATCTCTATATTCTGTGGGCACAGGGGGAGGACCAGAGGAGGAGAACTGTAAAAGCCAGAGGGGATTTGTTTGACCCTCAGGAGGATTTACCTGGGCATGTGCTCTGAAAGCCAAGCAGTTCTGGAAGGAAAAGCAATGAATCATTTATGATTGTTTTCACTTTGTATTCATTAAAAGCCTCTACACTATTATTATGGAACCTTAATTGGCTTGGCACTGGGCACTGCCTCTCCCAGTCCCTGCTCCTCCCTTTGCCATCAGAAATTCCTGGAGCGAGCGGGAGAGAGGACCCTGCCTGGAACAGGCAGCTGGGCTAGAATCCACCCGGAAGATCAAATGAAATGCAGTCGCTTTTCTTTCTTCTCTCTGATCATATATTAATAAATGTATCTCGTTGGGTTTTAACACTGCTCCCCACGAGCTACTCCAAGCTTCTGCATCTCTTAGCCCCCTTTGCTTCCTCAGCCTCCAGAGAACCTTCCATCAGCTGTCCCTCACCCGGCCTTGCAGACGCAGTGACTTCACGCGTAACAGCGTGCAGCCTTTGTTCCAAGTGCCATGTTGGGCACTCAACCAGCAACAATATGCAGGTTACCTGATTTACTTCTTTTAATACACTTCAGTGTAATTATAACTGCATAAAAGAGAGGACAAATTGGCAAGTAATTACGATGTTAATTTGGCAATGTTTTATCATATTGTGGAAGCGCCATTTCCTCTCTAATTGTATTGGGGGGACACAGTTATCTATGGTTCAGCTTACTGAGGGATTCTTGAAAATGGAAATGAAACACACAAGAGACAGAGAAATCAGCTCTCCTCCCTGTAAATATTCCTTTATTTGCGTGTGTTTTGCAGCCTCCTTAAAAAAGCTAACTCGCTTATTCAGGCCTAATTAATGGAATGCCACAGAATGCGTAATTAGGCTGTGACAGCTTCAGCTGATGGATGGATTTGCCTTTGGAAACTGGAGATACCCCCAGATAAAAGGGCTGAACGCTTCCCTTTCAGAATCTCACGGGCTGTGCGTGCCTCACCACCGTCCCTGCTGAGAATGCGACCGTGGTTCCTGGAAAATGCCCTAGTCCTGGGTGCCAAGAGGCCTTCCTCACCTTCCTCTGTGTAATGTGTATCTGCAGCCTGATCGGTGCCATGGCACAGACACCCTCAGTCATCATCCTCATCAGGTAAGCCATCGGCACAGCCCCACCTCTCCTCCTTTCCACCTAGTGTTCATCTGCAGGCCTCCCAGGGACCGGAGCTTCAGACAACATAGGAATCTCTCGAGCCAGGTGAGCTAGGGCCACAGCAAGGAGCGCAGCTTCTCTAGGCTGCTGGGAATCAATTGTGTTTGATAGGGACCTCCCACCAAGAGAAGAAGGCAGGGCATGGGGGAGAAGACAGCACTTTCATGTTCTCCCAGAAACAGACCTGCAGGCAATTTTGAAAAGGATCCTGCATTGAGCCTTACAGGACGCAGCCTTGTTGGAGGAAAATGAAAATGGCATCAGTGCCCAGCCCCCACCACCCTGCCACTGCTTAGCCATATGAACGTGGGCACTTCCCCCTAGACTTGCTTCTGAATCTGTAGCTGGGGGTGATATGACCCATCCTGCCTGCCTCCTGCAGTGGAGCAGGACCCACTGAGACCTGAGACCATGTGTGTGCAAACTCAGTAGAGATGTGATGGGTTAGTGTGCAGCATAGCTCATGGCAGGTGAGCAGTGACCATTCTTATACAAAGAGGTTGTTGGAGAGAGCCAACCAAAATTCTATTGTTACCTGTCTCTGGGGACCTGTCCTGGGGACAGATGAGATACCTCAAAGATGAGCCATTAGTAATATTCTGAGTAACTTTTATCATTTGCAGAGTTACCTAGATTTGCGTTGGAAACCCAGAAGTGAACTAACACATAGCCTGCTGTTCATCTGAATCAGGGGAAGGCCCGCTACACAAAGACTCATCAGCTGGGCGTGGTGGCTCACGCCTATAATCCCAGCACTTTGGGAGGCTGAGGTGGGAGGATCGCTTGAGCCCAGGGGTTTGAGACCAGTCTGGCCAACAAGGAGAAACCTCGTGATGGCACACGCCTATAATCCCAGCTACTTGGGAGGCTGAGGCAGGAGAATTGCTTGAACCCAGGAGGTGGAAGTTGCAGTGAGCTGAGGTCATGCCACTGCACTCCAGCCTGGGAGACAGAGTAAGACTCTGTCTCAGGAAAAAAAAAAAAAAAAAAAAAAAAGACAGACTTGCCTTCTTGGGATGCAGTTATCTAAGACAGACTTGCCTTCTTGGGATGCAGTTATCTAAGTGAACAGATTCAATAGCAAGGGCTAGAAATAAAAGTAGGAATGAAACGCATGGAAGTACCCAGTGTCCATGCACCTCACCTCTATTTTATTTAGCTTCTCTCTTTGCCACCACATTTCCTCATCTTTGTTATGAATTCCAAGGAAGAGGATTTTTACAAGTGCTAATGTTACCTAGAACATCATTAGCAAGGCCTTTTGAATGTGCAGAGCATTAAGGGTACAATAGCAAATTGCCATTTTATACTTACTACGTTTGAAAAATAAATTTTAAAAATTGACACCCAGTGCTTACAAGGCTGTATCAAAACTGACAAAATCACAAATTGCTGGTGGCATGGGAAAAGGCTATCACTCCTTTCAAAAAAGCAATATGGCAATGTGAGTCAAGAGCCATAAAAATATTCAGGCCCTTTTATTCAGTAACCCTGCCCCTTGCCATTTATCTTTAAAAAGTACTTCTCTACAAGAAAAAAAAAAAAAAGAAAGAGCTCAATGCAGACAGATTTTTATTACAACGTTAACTATAATAGCAGAAAACCCTGAATTGGAATAGTGAGTTAAACTATGGCACTGCAGCTCCATGGAATAATGAAAATTCTTAAGAATGTGAAAGTGTTTATGAAATGAACTACTGAATTTAAAACTATTTAGAGAAGATAATTATGTATAATATGCATTTGGACAAAACCCATCAGATCTCATGTATAGGTTTTAGGTGGCTGCCTTACAAGTAGTTTATTTTTCATTATTAGACGTTCTCGTGAAGTTATATTGTGATATTCATACACTAAAGGCACCGAGAAGCATGAAAAATGACTAGTCTCTTATTTGCTTGCCCCATGACTCCTCTGCAAAAACCCAGCCTCTAGACACTCACTAGTGGTGACTACCAAACATGGAAAGTTTGTTGAAATTCTTAATCACTTCCAGATCTCAGCTTGATAAACAGCTCTTGGAGCTTTGCTGGAAATATTTGATTCCATCTAAATTAATCAGCAACAGATGGCCTAAATGACCTAGGCTTATAACTCCACGCTGTGCTGGAAGCACACGCTATGCATTGTGCATGTTGAGAGGTCCAAGACACAGCTTTATTCCATCACCTTCCTAGTCTGATTTGCCATCACAGATGTCTCAGGCTGGCACAAGAGCACAGATGTGCACCAGCCCTTGCCCCCTCCCAGAAGAATGGACCCACTGTCATGCCAAACAGGACCATCCCACCAACAACAGTGCTCAGAACATCTGGAAGCAAGGTTAAAAGCTGATGCTCAGCCCCTCTTAGGTCCCACACTGGGCTCCGAGAGTAATTAGGCGGTGTTCTCAAGGTCACCCAGCTAGTATATTTAGAGCGAAGACTCCCTCCCCAGTGTTGTCCGGAGCTTTCAATAGTGTTCGCACAGAGCCCTCCATTTCTTCATAACTCAAGCCAAGAAGGATTATTCTTCTCATAGGAACCAGTTTCCCAACAGGATATGAAGGGAGATCTTAGCACCTTGCTCACTTTGTTCCTAGTGACATGATAGCTGAAAGGAAATCAAATTTCAGGTGATAAATATTCTAACTCATTATACCAGCGTGCTTTCTTGATAAGGAGAATTTGCCTCTATTTATGTGTCTTTCAAGTCAATACTTTCAAATGAAAGTACAAAAGCCGGAGCCGTGGAACTGATAATAGCTTTGAAGAACTTGGATTTTGTAACGTGCACATTCTAAAGAGTACTGACTGTGTTTCTGTCCAGAGACACTGGACTCATCATGAACATTTTACAGGTGTCTAACTCAATCAGCCAGAGTCACGTCCCCATCACTTAATGAAAGTCGTGACCTGCTGCCCTGGGTTGACTTACCTGTACTGTATTCTTTCTAATTGAGAAGAGATGTGTTTTCCCTGAAAATCTTAGAAACGGGGGCAAAGATTGTAAAAACTCCAGTGTCTTCATCCATTCAGGCTGCTATAACAAAATACCTAGACTCAGTGGCTTGCAAACAACAGGCATTTATTTCTCTCAGTTCTGGAAACTGGGGCGTTTAAGATCAAGGTGCAAGCAGATGTGCTGTCTGGTGAGGGCTGGCTTCCTGGTTCAGAGATGTGCCTTGCTGCCATACCGTCACTTAGAAGGGGTGAGGTAATTCTCTGGGGCATCCTTTATAAGGGCACTGGTCGTATTCACAAAAGCAAGAGTCTTCATGACCTAATAATCATCTTTCAAAGGCCCCACCATTACCTTAGGGGTTAAGTTTTAATGTGTGAATTTGGGGAGGACACATCCTTTTTGGATTGTCACTGGGTTTGTCATGCCAAGAAACCAAAGACATGCCCACCTGAGGCTCAAGCCAAGTGGTAGCTCGTTGGATAGATATCATTGGATGGCTGGATGAATGACCTCTGAGATCATTTAAGAATATTATTCTAGCCAAGTGTATGGACTAGGTTAATATCCTGTGTACTGGATATCCTGTTGGTAACTTTGTTATTAACGTTTATTTCTACGGAATTGATTTCTAGGCCCTCCTTGCATCTCATGGGTCGCTCAGTCACACTGAAATGCTCCTGGGTGTTTCTAAAGGCTCAGCCATACTGGACTGGTTCTACACCTAGCCAGGTCCTTCCAGGGAGCATAGAAGTGTGATTTCTTCCCCCTCTCCCCTGGGGACTCATGATGGCAACAGATAAGAGGAAGGTTCTTTGCCACTGGTGCTCAGGATGACCTGAAGCACATATGCATGTGGTCAGTCAGCTATCTTCCCCTTCACATGCCTTCACCACCAAGCCAAGAAAGGGCTACCCACCCACCCACTTACACTGTCACTTAGCATATGCTGGGCACCACACATGGTGCTAGGGTTGAGGTCATGATGATAAACAAGACACAAATAGTCTTTGGCCTCAGGACAGAAAACAAGCATTGAAGAAATACCAGTTGCAAGAGTAAGAGGTATTACAAAGGAGACCGTGTTATCAGCTATGTGGACCCATCTATCTGAAATTGGTCAATGTTTCCAAACTTCTTTCTACTCTCCCATCCCAGAAAATGTTACACTCTGGAAATGCTCTAGAAAATATATAGAAGACCATTCTAAGGGACTGTTCTGAGGAAACCAAGGCCAGGGAGATTGGATCACTTTGAAACAACTGTAATTATATGAAGGTACCTTTCCAATTTAAAAGGTGCTTGTATTAGGGTTTTCTAGAGGGACAGAATAGGAGATATAGATATATGTGGATATATGTTTATTAAGTATTAACTCACATGATCAACAACATCCCACAATAGGTCATCGGCCAGCTGAGGAGCAAGGAAAGCCAGTCTGGGTCCCAAACTGAAGAACTAGGAGTCCAATGTTCGAGGGCAGGAACGGTCCAGCACGGGAGAAAGATGTAGGTTGGAAGGCTAGGCCCATCTGGTATTTTCATGTTTTTCTGCCTGCTTTATATTCTAGCTGTGCTGGCAGCTGATTAGACAGTGCCTTCCCAGATTGAGGCTGGGTCTACTTTTCCCAGCCCACTGACTCAAATGTTAATCTCCTGTGGCAACACCCTCACCAACACACCCAGGATCAATACTTTACATCCTTCAATCAAGTTGACACCCAATATGAACCATCACAGTGCTGAAACATGCTAAGTGGATTATTTCCCAAATGGTCCATCCAGGGTGTCCAACCATGCTAACCTGGTGGATTTCACAAAGTGACTAGAGAATGGTAAAGGTGCTCATGGTTTCAGCCTGTTTGTGAAGCATACGGGGAATTATTTTCTCAGTTGATGTTTTCCCCCCCAATACATGTACCCCACCAACTTAAGATGCTTCCTGATCTCAGCAAAACCAACATGTCTTTAAATGTAGGCTTTATGACCACATTTGCATTCTGTCCTTCAAATGACAAGGTTAGCTCCAGTTATTAAAGAACACTGTTAAATTCCTAAACTTATCTTGGCACCACAGTTGCAGTTATTTTTCAGACTTTAGGCAGGGACAAAAAAAAGGCACTATTAGTAATTTTCTAAAGAAGAGCTCTGATGGACAGCGCAAATGACTCTGGGGTCTGTTAATTACAGGAGAGTGATAAGAATCTGTTTTGTTTTGTTTTTTTTCTTTTTCTCTTCATCTCTTTGCACGTAGGACAGTCAGCCCTGAACTCAAGTCTTACGCTTTGGGAGTTCTTTTTCTCCTCCTTCGTTTGTTGGGTATGTATTATCTCTTTATTTCCTCAATAATGAATTGGATGCTTATTACTAGGTGAGTAAATATCAGTGAAATTATCCCATTTCTTAGGTCTGTCTCTTTTTTCTTTGAAGTTTAATTATTAGTAAATAAGAAATGTTAAGTCTCAAAATTTGAGTCAGAGATAAACTCAGACACTGCCTGTATATCACAAAGTTCTCATTTATACCAACTCTTATCTTCATGCCACCCTGAATTCTCATTGGCATAAGGAGGAAAAGTGATGGCACCAAAGGGGAAAAAAAATCTGGTGGTGTAATTTGGCATCTTCATTAAGCAAGCCATGAGCAGCTTGTGAAATGCTTCATTTATGGGGCCGCCAGCTGGGAGAGAGAGGCGTTCTCACAATGCCTTGAAAATGGAAACTTCGCATCCTTTAAATTTTTCCAAACTGAGTTTGTTTACCGTGAATTTCTGGGATGGGGCAAATGTGACCTTCATGCTATAGGGCCCACGTTTCAAGATTTGGTATGGGAAGAAGGAATAAAGTCTAACCCTCTAATTTTTTTTTTTTTTTTTTTTTTTTTGAGATGGAGTCTCGTTCTATTGCCCAGGCTGGAGTGCAGTGGCCGGATCTCAGCTCCCTGCAAGCTCTGCCTCCTGGGTTTACGCCATTCTCCTGCCTCAGCCTCCCGAGTAGCTGGGACTACAGGCGCCCACCACCTCGCCCAGCTAGTTTTTTGTATTTTTTTTTTTTTTTTTTTTTAGTAGAGACAGGGTTTCACCGTGTTAGCCAGGATGGTCTCGATCTCCTGACCTCGTGATCCGCCCGTCTCGGCCTCCCAAAGTGCTGGGATTACAGGCTTGAGCGTCCGCGCCCGGCCTAACCCTCTCATTTTTAAGATAGGCAAAAGGAAGATGAGATAGTCCATGGTTCACCCAAGGTCCTTCCTGTGCACTGGCTGGGCTAAAGCTGGGCCTGGTTCCCAGCTATGCCTGCCTTTCTCTTGCCATACCATACTGTTGCTTTATGAGCATTCTTTTGTTAAGGCCAAAATCAAGATAACTTTTTTCCTTGAATAATAGGACAGTCACCTTCCCCAGTGGGCTTTAAATGGCATCTGAATGTAGAAAGGAAAACAACCATGACCTGTATTTTTAGAGTAGAAATAAAATTCCTCATTGCAAGTATATAATTGTGGATAAGCACAAATACCTAGCTATAGAAATGTTTGTGAAAGTGGAAAATTGGCAGCAACCCAAAAGCCCAACAGTAGGCAATTAGTTAAATTAGTTATGGTCTATAATCGCAGTAGGATTTATGTTCCCCTTTAAAATTCTGGAAAGAAAAATATAGACTTAGAAAGGGCATGTGATATGTGGAAGGGAAAAAAAAGAGGTCTGTAATGTAATAAAATAGGAAAATATTGCAAAAGATATTAAAAAAATATCAGCTATTATCTTTGAGTAATAAGGTTATATTTTCTAAATTTGTTTTAAAGTTTTGAACAAAATGTCTGTTACTTTATAAGATTTTTATATATCGATATATGAAAGCAAAATATTAACCTTTAGATCCATTAAGGTCCTCCCTGGGGAACGGCAAATACATAGCATATGTCTCTCCTCACCTCCCTTCTCTGTCAATAGCAAAAACCTTTCCATCAATCTGTGATCATTCCCTCTGTGCCTGGTAGAAGACCTCAGAATACTCTCAACCACTAACAATCCATGTTTCTTGGTATATACATGTGAACTCAAATGGCATTGTCTTATGTCTAAGTCATGGAAAATAGAAGTGCTGTAGGTGTGAAGATGCCCCAATTAAAACAAGTTCAGCGCTAATTCAAAGTAAAGCATTTGGGCCTTCCTGGGAAGCTGTAGTAGCATGCAGAAATACCAAGGCAGAGTTATGATCGTGCTGATTTTTTCCTATCAGTGGGAGGGTGCAATCTGCATACATCATTACACCCCTACTCTCAAGGCAGTGTGGGGTGGATCGATAGGTGGATGTGTAATATAAACTGGCACATTGGGACCCTTATTTCTGCAAATGGTAAAGCCATTCCACATATGCATTTGTTCAAGAAGCTAATGTTTATTGACAACCTATTGTGAAAACCTATTGTGTTCTAAGCCATGAACCATCCCCAGGTAAGTGACCTCAGCTCTGCCCTTATGATTCCTCTGGGGCTGGCCAGGGAAGCTAAGAGCCCAGCCTTCTAATCTGTGGAGTTGCTGTGGAGATCTCTGCACCTCTAGACAGATACTAAGGACTCAACACAACTGGCAAAACATTTTTTTGATAGCACAAGATGAAAAACAATTTGCAAGCTATTTCTGAAAAGTTAATGAAAATTACAGGACAGTTGAAAGTGAAAGTGAACATTATGAGGCATATGATACTGTTAAAATCATCATACACTGCTGTAAAGCAGTTTCACTATCTGTACGTCTGCCCCAGGAATAATCAACCAGGTATTACCTAGAATACTGTTTTTCAACTTCTGCAACTGTAATCTAGAGCAAGAGATGACAAGTTTTGCATTATGGCCCAGTACACACATGCCTATGGCTAGATACAGCTGAAACCAAAAAAAATCATGAAAAAATACTCACTCTAATAGGTATGACACATTCTGACATTTTCTATTCTAGTCTATTACATGCTTTTAAAAAAGTTGGTCATGACCCACTCTATTGATTTTATTGCCCATTATGAGTCTCAAATTAAAGACTGGAAAACCCTGCTCTAGAAGACTATGACACAGCTTCATCTTTTAATTAAAAGCAGCTCATTGAAGAAGTCTTAGCATTTGGCCTAATTCCCTTTCTTGCAGGACCCAGTAAGATTAACCACCATTATTGTTAATGAAAGGCCGGCAAAGACATCAGATCCTGTGGCATTCTCAACTTTTGTGCTGGCCTAGCAAGGGTAATGAGGATACAATGGGGACATCACAGGTTAGTGTGACAAGATTCAAGTTGGCACAGGTGTAACAGGAATATGTAGAAGGGACTCCTAATCTTGCCTCGGGATGGGAGCAGTGGGTTTGGACAGGATGTGATGTCTATGCTCAGCCCTGGAGGAGTAAGAGTCATACAGATGAGCAGGGAGAAGGACTTAAGGGGTCAAAGCCTGGGAATGAACAAAGGTCCTAGCATGTTTGGGGGCTGCAGAAGGCCCAGACTGGGGGAAAAAGGGGGACAGCAGAAGATGGAGCTGGAGAGGGTAGTGGATGAGGGACTTGGTCAGGAAGGGCTTCTGCCCTGTTGCTGCATTTGACCTTTATCTCAGGAGGCTGAGGCAGAAGAATCCCTTGAACCCAGGAGGCAAATGAAAGTTGTTGATGGGCTTTAACCAGAGAGTTGCTGTATATTAAAATACACAGGATCCATTGTGTATTTTAGAAAGGGCTTGTCTGCCGTGTGGAGAATGAGAACATGGCTGAAGAAGTTGCTGTGTAATGAAGTGAATGACGGAGGCTCGTGCTGAGATGGTGCTCGCAGGATGGGGAGAGGGTAGGGTTGAGAAATGAAAGGAGGAAACTGTATTATTCTCTGAGTGGAAGCATACGGACTGGAAGGGGCACCCACAGTGCCCACTCCTAAGAAAGACTTGGGTCATGTGGTGAGCAGAGGAATTATTTATGAGACAGGAAGAAAGGATGTGGAGCAAGTTGGGAGTGGCGTAGACCAGCGCTGTCCAATGGAGCGTTCTGTGATGATGGAAATGTTCTCTGTCTGTACCACAGGTACTGTTGCACACTTGAAATGTGGCTTCTATAGCCTACTTATTTTTATTCATTGTCACATAAGTAGCCAGATGTGGCCAGTGTCTGCCATACTGGACAATGAGGGGGCCATCTTTGATGCACCACCCTCATGGATCAGAGTGAGGAAGTGGGATGGGGCACGGGAAGACCCTCTTTCCAGACACTTGGGTGTACGTGAATAGGGCAGGAGCTAGAAATGAATGTGAGATTAAAATGTGAGCTAGAAATAAACGTGAGATTGTTGCTTTACACGCCAACGGCAAGGAGTTGGTAGAAAGGGCCAGGGCAGGGCCTGCAGAGGCACTGGTCAGTGGGGCACTGGGAGTGGCCCCAGCACCCTGGAATAGAAGCAGAAGTATGGCAGGAGAGTGGAGCAAAGAAGCTGAGGATGATGATCAAAGTAGGGCTGAGATGGGAGAAAGGAGAGAGGACAAAGATACAGGAATTGTAAAAACTAGTTGTAATAAATAATGGCAAAAGAGAACTGGAGGCTGTGGCCAAAGCCTTATTGTCTGACTTCGAGATTATGGAAGTGGAGCAGTTCTGACCAATGACAAAGCCCAGGGTGTTGCTGGCCAGAGAGGAACAGGGGTCAACAGCCTGCATGTTGCGAGTGAGTTAATGAAAGGTTCACACGGACAAGTTTATGTTGAGTAGGGGAGGAAGACACTGAGCTGGAGAAGGGTCAGTGAATTCAGAGTAAACTGAACAATCTACTCATAGCAGAATTCCTGGTATAATTGAGTCCATCCTTCTTTATTCTTCTACAGTTGTCTTGGCTGCTCCTTTTCTCGCTGGGCTGTGGGCAAACTCTCTGCTCCTGAGTTGGTCTAGAATCTTGTTCCTGGGGCCTACTGCTTGCCAGCGTGTTACACCAAATTAAATTAGTGGAAACAAATATGCATGGAGACTCTTCCACATCCAAGGTGCTGTCTAGGGGCTGCTTGGGGTGTACAGATCAGTAAGTGCTAATATCCTGCCCCTGGTGGCTCCAGTAGGAGAACGAAGCAAGTGTGGGGAAGGTGTGGGGTTAGAAGAGTTATAGAGGGCCTTGATTTTCAAGGGGAGAAATTATACTTGGCTGAGTAGTTGCCAGTGTGGAGCAAATGGGGGCTTCAGATGGGAGAGTGAATATACATTCAGAATTCTGCTTTACGTAGAGCAACCGGTGAGCAGGGCATGAGGTTTAGCAGGATGCAGGATAACCCACCAAAAGCATTGAAGTGAGAAGCTGACCTCCAGCGAAGCAGTGGGGTTGAAAGGCAAAGACAGAGCCACATAGTGAGACAGCATCTATTGAGGCCCCCCAACCCAACTGACCTAAGTAAAAGTGAAAGAGAAGCAACAAAGCTCAAGATGAGGCTGAGGTTTGGAGCCCCTGGGACTGGGGCTATGGAGAAGCCTTTAATAGAATAAGAGATACAATAGATCAAGTGTCTCGGGGTATCGTTAGGAATAGGCTTAGCTTCCACAATACCACCACAAACTCTCCACACACTAACCCCACGTCTTAATTTTCCAGTGTGTCTGCCTGGCCAAAAGCAGGGGAAGGCCCTCGGGGTACTTTTCTGTAGGCAGGGGTCATTCCTGAGCAGACCGTCCTTGGTCTGGGGTGATCTGTGAATTACTCTAGAAAAGTACATCCTAGACACTCCTGATGTGGCTTGTCAGACATTTGTTGAGTTCCTGCTGTGAGCATCGTCTTGCATATGACGAAGTTTATAGGCAAGTGGAGAAATGAACGTGTTAAATGCTGCTTTGGAAGAAGTAAGCACAGCATGCCCAGGGGCCCCAGGTGAGAGATGAGAGGGAGTGAGATATGGCGGTGTGATGCGTGGAAGACCCCTTCCACTTGCCTATGCTTTTAATTGTTCATTTGGCGAACATATGTTAGGTGCCAGCCATGTGCCCTGGCTGTGTCAGCAGTGTACCTCACCTCCTAATGTACCTGCACCCCCCATGATCTGCCTCCCTTACCTGCGCTGAGGTGACCTCCAGTATTTACCATGGGCCCTCTACAGTCAGTCACACCTGCTCTTGAGCCTAGCTCTGCCTTTCCTGACCATGTGGCAGATTATTTAAGCTCTCTGGGCTTTAGCAACTTTAACAAGGGGTCCAGGAATGAAAGGAGAACGTAGTAGCTGCTCCAGACTCTCCAGTTTAAGAAAAGTAAAAGTCAGGTGTCACTGGAAAACAGCCCAGATTCTTTCTTGACATTGCTGAAGCAGAGAACTCATTAATGCTTCCAGGAGAATACACTTTTCAGCATCACCCTTTCTAGCTGGTGCTGGACATAACAGTAATTCCAGCAGGTTGAATAGAGATTCCATGGTGAATTCAAGTCTTGGCAGGTAAGCCGGAGAGAAACAGATATCTTTTTAAATGTAAATGGCCATAATTTTCAGCTTCCATTTTGTCCCATAAAAGAATTTGAACTTATTTTTCTCACAAAAGCCTTTCAGTTCACCTTTTAAGTTTAGACTAAGGAATATAAATAGGCCTAGCCTTTTCAACTAAGAGAATAAGTTAAATAGCCAAGATATAAGGCCCTGAGGTTTAATCTCTGTTAATAGATTTCAGAAAAACAGAGACTGTTCTTAAACAGTGCAGCAATTTATGCATTGAAATATATACAGCTGCAATTTAAGCCAGAGTGTAATAGATTTAGTCCTTTTAATATTCCCTGTAATAGCGGGGAACAGCATTGAGCCTGCACATACCCTCCTCAGCACACGGTGGGTTCCCTATTAACACCTGCTTCATCCACAAGTTCCTGCCTAGAGGATTTAGGGAGAAGAGAAGATATAAAAAGAGAGAGAACTGCTCTTGCAGGCTTTAGGGAAGAGAGCATTCCTTCAGAAGACACAGTTACTAAAGATACACCACCATCATCAAGCTCCCTTGTAACTAAGGAATCCACAGAGTGAAGGTGCTCAAAACCAGAGGGACGCTGACGTACACCTGGCCCCCCTTGGCCTCCCTTCTAGATGCACCTGATTATCCTCCAAAACTGACTTATGACGTGGAGATTTTTTTATTTTATTTTATTTTTTTTTTTTTTTTTTTTTTGAGATGGAGTCTCAGTCTGTCACCCAGGCTGGAGTGCAGTGGTGTGATCTTGGCTCACTGCAACCTCCGCCTCCTGGGTTCAGGCGATTCTCCTGCCTTGGCCTCCGGAGTAGATGTGGAGAATTCTTGCCAGTGGAGGTTATTCACTGAATCACAGCTTGAAAGGTTTTCTGCAACTCTTTCTCTAGAGGTGGTGAACTTAAGAGAGGACGGATTTTCATTTACCTGAAAGAGTTCAGGACAAAAGCCAAGCAGCAGCAAAGGAAGCAGATTTTTGGAGCGCCCACCCTGTGAGAGCTTTCTCAAATGGCGTCCCATTGATTCTTACAAAAGCTCTGCCTGAAGGTATGATTGTGCCCATTGTATAAACAGCGAAACTGAGATTCACTAAAGTTGTGTGAATCACACAGTTCCCAAGTGGCAGAATTAGAATTCAAAATCAGCTGTCTCTGGTTCATAAATTTGCATTTCCTCCCCGTCACCAAAACTCCAGATATGAACTCCCTGTCTGACCAAAGCCTACAACGATGACAAATTCGTGTCTCTTCCTGCTGACAAGCACAGTACCTGCCATTACTGCCTCAGGTGTCCAGCGAAATACGGAGTTTGTTTACAAAATAAGTCTCCCAGCGTTCTCTATGTATTAGCAACCCCAGAGAAGGAAGGGCTGCCTGCTTTGCAAAGATCAAACTCCCTGTGTGTTTCACCCTCTGCACACTTCAAAACCAGGCTTCTACAAGCCAGTTACTCCAGGAGCTTAGCAAAAGGGTAAATAAAATGTTCTCTGTATCCCTGGAAATCCCCAATAAGAGCTCTAAAGTCTTCTCAAATCAACAAACTCTGAATTAGAAGGAAGGAGATTACTGCGTTTGGAGTTTTGAAATATCAAACCTGGAACAAATAATCTCTCTCACTCTCAGTTTATTTGTATGTGAAATAAGGCGGGGCAGGGGGAGTGGTTATGGAGGGGATGCATAATGGATTAGAGCATTCTATACAGTCCTGGGTGGGGGGAATTAATGATACTACTTATCATGACAGTTGCCACACTCACACTGTAGCAGTCTCCCATTTGTCTACGGGGAACCAACTCCTTGCAGGGACTGCCTGAGTTTTTGTTTGGTCCAACTGAGTGGTAGACATATAAGGATGCAGGGCTGGGCATGAAAATGAGTCACCAAGGTGGGACTCCCTTCTGTGACTCATCAGGTGAGTTCCAGAATGGCAGAGGCCTCTAACAAAAAAGATGCAATCAGTTCGTCTCTGGTACTCTCCGCACACCTGCAATTTAGGACCTGATAGCTAGAGATCCCCTTTGGGAAAGAATTTTAAGTGAATATGAAGGAAAAGATGAATTTGATGGAAAAGAAAGTCAATATTTTCACTATTCAGAAGTATAAAAGGAATGTCATAAAGGTTATACTTAAGGTACTTAACCTAGAGTTTATTCTAAAATACCACCCCAAATCCCCTATCTAACATGAATAAGGTGGCAAAAGTTCTGGTTACATGGAAAGATCAGACGCTTGCAAAACACACACACACACACACACCTCATTTGTGTAGTGTTTACTTAGCCCTTACCAAGCAGGTGGTATTCGCTCCATTTTAAAGAAGAAACAGACATTGAAAGATCAAGTGACTTTCTCCAGGGCTTTTGGCACCTTGAAATTTCTTTCATCTCAGCTGAGTGCAGTGGCTCACGCCTGTAATCCCAGCACTTTGGGAGGCCAAGGTAGGCGGATCACAAGGTCAAGAGATCGAGACCATCCTGGCCAACACAGTGAAACCCCATCTCTACTAAAAATACAAAAATTAGCTGGGCGTGGTGGCATGCACCTGTAGTCCCAGCTACTCGGGAGGCTGAGGCAGGAGAATCACTTGAACCTGGGAGGCAGAGGTTGCAGTGAGCCAAGATCGTGCCACTGCACTCCAGCCTGGCCACAGAGCGAGACTCTGTCTCAAAAACAAAACAAAAAAAAGTTATATTTCATCTCTACCATGAAAGCTCTCTAAAATACTGAGCAGAGCATAGCACGAAAAACTTTGGTAGGTTTTTTTTTTTTTTTTTTTTTTTCTGGAGACAGTATCCCATTCTGTCCCCTAGGCTGGAATGCCATGGTGTGATCATGGCTCACTGCAGCCTGGAACTCCTGGGCTCAAGCGATCCTCCCATCAGCCTGCTGAGTACTTAGCTTTCACATTGCTGTTTAAAGGTTTTGTCATCTGGTAGTGGAGCTTGACAATAGACAAGATAAAATTGCCATCTTTATCACATGGAGGTATGCCCTACTTGAAAGACAACCAAATATTATAAAAATTCTCACTCAGGTACATGAATGAGTTACATAGTGGTATTTTAGAGGGATATTTTGGTTTTAACAAATGTTAACAAATGATTCCTTTATGTTGCAAATTTCCTTTGATGTGCTTAAAATATGACCTGATTTGCACCGACCTGGAATTTGTATCCAAGCATCCATGCATTATAGAGCAAGGGACACCTACCTGTACCCTCAGTTCCTTCCCACAGCAAAGCGTTTACTAAAGGTGTCCTCTCTAACCTTGGCTCACCATCGCCAGGTGATGGGTGGCTAGAACAAAGTGAAATGACCTCAAGAAAGGTCACAAGGAAGGAGGAGCATTTGGGAGCTAATCACAATATAATGATTATGCCCCATGCAGAGAGAGGAAGGTGAATGGATTTGCTTTGCCCTGCTGTGCCACAGAAACAGGCCACATTAGTTCCATTTATCTCTAGGTCTATCTGTAATACAAACTGGCTCCAGATCTTCATTTTTTACATAAATAATGTGGCATGTGGCTTAGTTTCTATTATGCGGTTGCCATGGCAGTTCCTCCAGTTGGCTCTTTTTCAGTGAAATGAAAAAAGGCACTTGTTAGGGGGCAGGGAAAATGCACAGGGTTGGTGGGGAAGGGCTCAGACACCTGGGCAGCCTTTGGGATCACAGGGAATGCTAGGAATATGAGCTTCCATTTGGCAGGACCACAGCCCGACCTAGTAGCCGGAAAGAAGGAAGCAAGTTGTGTGCGATTTTGAGCTTGGAGCTTATTTATTAAATCGAGCTGCTTGGGAAGTTTAATGAGGTTTCAACCAGAAATCTTCTCGGGGCTTCTCTTTGGGGTAACAAGCAGTGGAGGTGGAGAATTCCTAGGAGAAGTACAGAAGCACCTGGGCCGAGAGCCTGGCACTCTGCCAAGCTCGTTAGCACTGATAGGGTAACACAGCCCTTCTCTCGCCCGATTCCAGGCCTGTCATTAAAACCAGGGGAAGGGCTGCTTCCTTCATTAAACCTTCCCTCTCTCCCTGCCTGCCTTTGGAGGCCCCCACAGAACAGAGGTGCTGCTGTGCTTATCATGCACGTGCTGTTATTCTGGCGATCATGGATGGACTTCAGGGGCCTATGAACCCCCTGAAATACGAGTTTGATTTTATGGGTAGGTGTATTTTTCAGGGCTATGGGTCTAGATCTCATCAAAATCTCAGAGGGACTTTCCTTAATACAAAATGAAATTCAGATGCTCTAGGACTGGCTCTGCAAGGAACACTCCGGATAGAGGTACATGGGCCCTGGGATTTTAGAGTTGGCCACACCTAGTTCCAGAGATCACTTCCTCCTTCTGCAGTCTGTCACTGAAGATGGTTGGCACTTTATTCTGGCCTCAAGGTGACAGTTTTTTTTGACCAGTTAATTTGTATTAGTGACATCTATGACTTTCCCGTAGTACAGATTACACTCTCCCCCTGCACTCAGAATCACCTGGGAATGTTTAAGTGCTGGGGACTGAGCTGCACACCAAATGCTCCGATTTCATTGGTCTGGGATGGGACACCCTGGATGATGATTGTCATGGGCAGCCAGGTCTGATAACTCAGGGCTAACAGCAGGCAGAGGAACAGGGAACTGAAGTAAGGAAGGGGAAGGGTTTTCATCTCATCTGCCATTTTTGGTGACTGGTTGTAGGTGCCGGAAATGCTCTACCGTGAGGGTTTCAAAACTGGTTACCAAGTCATTCTGAGCTGGGAATATTCTTACCCACTGGTAATATACAGGGGAAGGGAAGTTGTCAGTATATATGCAGATATTTTCCATTTTAAACTTTATGTGTATACGCACAGACGTACTTAAGTCCAACTTGTGGTCCCTGCACTCAAGAGCACACACAGCCCTAAAAGCCCCATGCAGAAGAACACCACACATAGTACGCCGCCGCTTTGCAGGTCCCTCAATGAGACTGCACTGCTTTCACTGACACTGAGAATGTTTCCCTTCAAGGAAGACTGTCTTGGCCTTCTCAGGCTCTCAGCAGAGGAGGATGATGATGATAATAGCAGCCGTCACTCACTTTACATGGTAAAGTGGCACAGTTCTAGATGCTTTTTTTTTTTTTTTTTTTGAGATGGAGTCTGCTCTGTTGCCCAGGCTGAAGTGCAGTGGCACGATCTTGGCTCACTGCTACTTGTGCCTCCCGGGTTCAAGCAGTTCTTCTGCCTCAGCCTCCCAAGGAGCTGGGACTACAGGTGTACACCAACATGTACCACAATGCAAATTCCAGGTTGTCTCTTTAGTAGAGACGGGGTCTCACCATGTTGACCAGGCTGGTCTCGAACTCCTGATCTTAGGTGATCCACCTGCCTCAGCCTCCAAAGTACTGGAATTACAGGTGCGAGCCACCATGCCAGGATGATGCTTTCTATGTGTAAAGTTAGTTTTCAGAGCAATCTGGTGAAGACTGTAGTATTATCGTCATCCCCATTTTGCAGATGAGGAAACGAAGGCAGGAGGGTGTAAATAACGTGCTCAGATTTATACCATGATAAAAAGGCAGAACTGGGACACAAACTCATGCAGTTTGCCTCCTGAGCGTGTCTTTGAGCCATGGAGTCAGACATATTTGCCCAGCAGTGCTATAAGAAAAGCTAGGCAGAGACAGGAACAGGGGAGCACTGACCACTAGATCCAGAACCTTAACCTTCTTTTCCCTGTGACAGGCTTCATCCCTCCACCCCTCATCTTCGGGGCCGGCATCGATTCCACCTGCCTGTTCTGGAGCACGTTCTGTGGGGAGCAAGGCGCCTGCGTCCTCTACGACAATGTGGTCTACAGATACTTGTATGTCAGCATCGCCATCGCGCTCAAATCCTTCGCCTTCATCCTGTACACCACCACGTGGCAGTGCCTGAGGAAAAACTATAAACGCTACATCAAAAACCACGAGGGCGGGCTGAGCACCAGTGAGTTCTTTGCCTCTACTCTGACCCTAGACAACCTGGGGAGGGACCCTGTGCCCGCAAACCAGACACATAGGACAAAGTTTATCTATAACCTGGAAGACCATGAGTGGTGTGAAAACATGGAGTCCGTTTTATAGTGACTAAAGGAGGGCTGAACTCTGTATTAGTAATCCAAGGGTCATTTTTTTCTTAAAAAAAGAAAAAAAGGTTTCCAAAAAAAAACCAAAACTCAATACACACACAGAGGCACAGACGCATACACACTCAGACAGACACACCGACTTTGTCTTTTTTCTGAACATCAGAGCCAGACAGGATTCAAAATAAGGAGAGAATGAGATCGTGCGGCGGGGTCCTGGAGGCCACTCGCGCGGCTGGGCCACAGAGTCTGCTTTGAAGGCACCTCATGGTTTTCAGGATGCCGACAGCTGCAAGCAACAGGCACTGCCAAATTCAGGGAACAGTGGTGGCCAGCTTGGAGGATGGACATTTCTGGATATACATACACATACAAAACAGAAAACATTTTTTTAAAGTTTACTAAAATAAAAAAAAATTAAAAAAAAAAAAAAAACACAAGTTGAAAGCATTGCCAGATTAAGCACTAGTGACACACCGCGTGCCACCCTCTTCCTCCAGATGGGGGTGGGGGCGGGCGCACAAGTCGGAGGGGTGGAAGCCCCACTCCTCTCTCTGACTTTCGCAATATGGGTCACTGTGTAGACGACTCACCCAGTCTGCATGTGGTTCAAGGCCCCAGAGTTCTCTCAGTGATGCTAATGGGTGATCTGTGCTGGAGTTTGTAATTGGCACCTCTCGCCAGCTCCATCTCCATGTTCAAGACTGAGGGCCTGAGGGGGAGTCGGGTGGGGGGCCAGCACCTCCCAGTGGCGGGCATCCACCTTCCCCCAGCCCCACAGAGTGACCTCAGGAAGCAGTAGGCCTCACCTGGCTATGACTGACCCGGCTCAGAGCTGGTGAGACCCAACACAGTCCAAGTCATTTGCTTACATTTGCCAAACATTTTGCCATTTTTAAAAGAAAAAAACACAATCCATATGAATTTCAAACTGTTGGATGTATAATCCTCTAATACTATTTTTAACTACTTCTAAAATCTGTTAACCCTTCAGTCACTAACACAGTTCTCTAGGCCGGATTTATTATGCTGGTTGCTTTTACTTTTTTTTCTCCTTTTTTAATGCACCAAAAATATGTGATACAAGGGATGCAATTAACCTATTGTAATTTTTATCACTTTATCCTCATTCGGATATTCTACAAAAACAAGAATATATAATGTGTTATAAGAAGAAAAAAAAATGCTTCAAAAAGAGAGTGAATATGCAGCCTGCCTTTAAAAGAATCACATTTGAGACAACAGGGGATAATGTGATGAATTGCAAATTTGCCTTTTAGCTTTCTTCCCCATGATTCAGTGATCACTGTCATGGGAAGCCCTTTTATATTCATGCTTGACATTCCAAGAGGCGTTCTTTTCAGCCTGTGGAGGAGAAACTCTTAGATGTGGGTTTGTGGTGTATGGATGCAACACTTCCGGGGATGGGAAAGAAGAACAGTTCCCTAGCACAAGCTGTTAAGAAGTCTGTAGCGTCTCTGATAACAAATAGACCCACAAGCTCCTGGAAGCTGTCGTGTGTCCAATGCATGAAAATGTCTCTGACATTCTCAGGGTTAGTCTGGAACTAAGGCCCTTGTCTGTGTTTTGAAGGTGGGTGAACCTCAGAGAATGAACCTGTTATGATTTGGGGTAAGAATCACGTTAGAAAACCTCTTGCAACCAGTACACTAGGCCTTCTATGGCCATTTCCATAAGGGGACAGAGCTTAGGTAAAGGCACACACTCATACACAACAAAGGGCCCTGCTAACTTACCGCTCGTGCTTCTTCAGTAACCTTTGTTCATGTCACATTCCTGGCGCTGGAAAAAAAACTCAAAGGTTGATTGGTTTGCTTTTTCACCTTGGACACATTTGTAGTTTACTCACAAGGCAAACAAAAGAAGCAGGAAATAAAAAATGGTTGGGCATGGGGCAGATATGGTACCAAATTTTTAATGAACGTTGTAAATGAAAAGGCTTGAATGACAGCCCAAATCTAGAGAAAGCACTGAGCAAGACCAACGAAAAGAAAAGCTGTGTCGTGGTGTGGGGCCACCATGATCAGCTACCTGGGGCAGGATGCTTCTGAGACAGGCCTTTCATCTGCTTAGTGTTAGTATGTCCTTGCTTATGAAAATGGGGACACTCATCAGTATGTTAACTAGTAAAGGGGAGATGGTTCTCCAACCACTTCATAAAATATGTATATTCTGTTGTTCCTAAGGCTTTGAGAATATCCTGTACAGGTTTTGGTTTAGTTTTGCAAATGTATTGCTAATAGGTCACTCCTATAGATTATTGCTTGGCCCTTCAAACTCAGTACACACACACTGAGGCCCTTTGACCTAGTGTTTTATGGAACTCTTTGTTTTGAGAGAAAAAAAAAAAAGGCCTTTAAAACTCTTTGCATTTTGGACTTTTTTCCCTAAAATTTTAGGATGAAAGTGAAAAAGATGTTAGAATAACAGGAAGACAACTCCAGGGCTGAGTTTTATCAGCAATTGGGTATAAATTTAAAGACCCCTGTTGCAAGATGGCTCTGAATTCTGTTGTATTGTCTTTTAAAATTTTAATTTTTCTCATATACTACCGAACAGAAAACTCGGTCTAGATTTAATTTGCCTTTTGTGCTCTAAAGAAGCATTGTACATACAACACTAGATCAGCCCCCTCGATTATCTGTTTGGTTTCAAATGAATGAAAAGATTTCCTGGTAAGATCTCCATTGGATTTACAGAACACAAAAAATGTACGGGATGGAATAAACCTAGAAAGTGAATGCTAGAGTTCTCTCTCTTCTGCTATAAACTCCTACACCATCTCAGTTGAACATGCCCAGGGGTGGATGAAAAGTCTCTCTCTGCTGAAACTGACAGATCTTTGTAACTCCTACGCATAGACCAAGAAGGTTTGGGTTTTGTTTTTGTTTAACCAATATCATTCCCTCCTATGAAGCAAGCACATTTTGCAAAAATGCCTCTCTAGGGGACGCGGTTTGCTGTCTTCTCTCAGCTGAGGCTGTGTGCTGTCAGGGAAAGCTGGCTCTGAGGCACCCTGGGGACACAGGGTTCCAGAAGGCCACAGCATGGCATGCTGGCTTTCCTCACAGCTAACGAAGGATTGGGAGCAGCCTCCTTAGACAGTCTCCCCAAGGAGCTTGCTGGGAACACTTAACAGACAAAATAATAACTGGAAACCCAAGAGCTCCTAAGGAATCATTTGACAGAGTTGCTAACATCTTCCAAGCAGGAGGGAGCGTGCCCCTCCGTAAAAATCACTTCCTTTTCACCATCTGATCATGGAATAGCTCACTCTAACGCTTTTAAAGATTGGTTGAGTGGCATCTGTACATTCCAGTCCCCCGATCCCACTCCCCTGTGTCCAGTAATTGCCCTCCAGCTTCCCCTCACTCACACTATGGCAGGGCTTCCTAGCCCTTCTTGTTGAAAAACCTGCAGAAACGTTCCACATGAGGGCAACCAGCTGATCCCTGGGATGGTAGTCACACCACTCTTGAGGAATTTTCCCAGGAAAAAGGTTCTCCTGTGGTTACTAATGGTTATTCTTTCACACCTCCCAGAGGAGGTCTTTCACTGAGGAACATGTAAAATGGAGATAGATACATGTACTAAAATAGAGAAACCTCCGAGGAAAAGTAGTTTCTGGCTCCCCGTGTGCCTGCTGGGCTGGTTTTCTTGCTGCCTGCTGCTTCCAGTCCTAGGAAGTCTGGTTTCTTCTCCACCCAGCCATGCCTGCCAGACCTGTGTAGTCTGCTCTAAGCCCTGCTAGGAACCCCAAAGGCCCTACTCAGCAGTGGTAAGCTATGAAGGTCAATGTATAGATGTCAATGCATCTGATCATCCAGTCAAGGCCAGAAAAACAGGATGAGCTTCTGTTGCAGTTGGACGGAGTTACACTATATTTTGTTGTTGCTTGAATATTTTATTTGGTTTGGTTTAGATGAGGGAAGAAACCATGCAAGCAGTTCTTTCAGTCTAACAGATGGAGAATACTTGCCGCTGCCTGGTGCTGTTCTTACCTGACCATCTTGATGGCTTGGGAGAATCACATATCTGGCCAGAAGCCAGAGGAAAGTACCAGATACATAGCAGGGGCCTGCTGACTTCACTGGCCTCGTGCCACTCTCCTCTGATTGACCTCCTCAACCATGATCCATGTTTCCCTTTAGGGACTGTTTCCCCTTAGGTTAGAATCCACTTCAAATATCTAAGAGGCGCCAACTTTTCCAAGAGAGGGTGTTAGTGAAATTAAATTTGGCCTGGAAAATTAGTTCAAGACCCAAATATAGTATTTGCCCATTTTCTACACTTCTTTCCTTTTTCATTACACCTGCTTCACCCAACTTATTTCAAACTGCTACTCCCCCCAAACAGCTGCAAGAACGTAATGCCTTAGAGTAAACCACCCTAAATGACAGACTTTGGACCCCACACCCCTAGTGTATTGTCATTGCTCTAGAGTAATTGGAATACCCTCTCACTGGTGGAAGATACAAGGAAGATATTTTTGTTCAAATGCCTCTTATGGGGCCTGTTGCCTAGAACAGCATGTGGAATCCACCGTGAATGCACGCAGCCACCCACACCTGCCTCATCAGTAGCTTCAGCAACCCAGAATGCTTGGTCATCATGGCAGGGACAACTTGGGTTATAAAAGCAAAAATGGAAAATTCTGGAAAGCAAAGATAGCCCTGTCCCTTAGAAACCTGTGACTGCCATGGAGACAGGGACAACTCACACTTCTCAGAGACTATCCACGTTAGCATTTTTCTTTGCAGAGTTTGTTTTATTTGGGGATGCATTGTATGAGCTTGATGTATTCGAAACATGTATTTGTTTTATTCATGCCTTAAAATTTTGGCTATATGCCAAGCCCTAGATCAGATACAAACGTGGAAAAGATTTGTTCCCTACCCTCCGCAAGAACCCCCATTTCAGTAAGCTGGACAGATCTGAACACAAACAAAACCCATGGGATAATAGTATTAAGAGCTAGGGTCTGTCTGGGGATAAGGAGAGCCAATTCAAGATGGTGGTGAGTTCTGCCTCATGGCAGCAAGAATCAGGAAGGCTCTGGAGAGTGGGTGGTTTAGAAACTAAGAACTAAAGAGCAGTGAGTGACTTTTGGGGAAACACGGTGAGAAGATGAGGGGCAGAATTGCCCCCAGAGAGCCACCAAAACACATTCACAAGCGTTTTCTGTAATAGGCCAAGTAGTAAATATTTTAGACTTTGTGGACCTGCAGTCTCTGTTGCAACTACTCAACTGTTGTAGTACCGTGAGATCAGCCATAGACTACAGGTAAACAAATGGACTATGTTCCAATAAAGCTTTATTTACAAAGACAGTCGGTGGCTGAGGGAAGGCCATAGTTTGCTGATCTCTGTTCTCTTGCACAGGCAAGGCCTCAAGCAGCACTGCGTGTTTGGGGGGCCCTAGCAGCTGAGCATAGGTGAGGCAGATCCCAGCGCCCAAGACTCTGCTGTAGCATGGGCCAGGGCATACATAGGAAAGGACCTTGAGCCAGGTGTCCATCGGCCTTAACACTCATGACCATGAGACTCTAATTCAGATATCTCATTTCCAAGAATAAGGTAAGTACCTCTTTGCTCTCATGGTTAAAATTGAAGGCAACATTATTTTTCTCTTGTGTGATGTGGCGGATTCGAACTGTATGGCAGCTGTGACACTGCAGCTCAACTAGAGTAACCATCCTTTTCTCTTAAATGATGGAAATGCGCACATGAGGGAGAAATGTTCAAACTAGAAAAAGAAGAATGAATCCAGATGCCAAAGAGTATTTCCAATCCTTTTCCTCCCCACAACCAACACAAAACACTATCACCCTAAAGTTAACAGATATGCCGGGTAAAATACTTGGTAAGCACTAGTAATAACTACTACTAATAGTAGCTAACATTTTTCAAGCACTTAATTATGAATCAGCTGCTGGCTGAGCTTATTTCATGTATTAGCTCATGTAATCTCAACCATAGGGTGGCTGAAATTCACAAAGCAGACTTAGGATTCAAACCTAGGTGTATGAAAAAGCTTTCAGGTCTTAAAAAGCTCTCCTTATTCACAGACCCATAACCACTATGGGTACTACCTCCCTACTGGGCAAGACACAAGGGACCTCCCTCCCCACCTTTAGACACTGATCAAGAAGACTGTGGCCCAAGTAAACTGTGGGGCCCCACACGCTCCCACTTGCCTCCTGATGTAACAACCAGGACACCATGGCAACAGTGTTCTGGGGCTGTGTGTTTTTCTATTGCCATTCCTGGTATTAACCCCTGATCCCAGTGGTCCATTGATACGAAGTGTTTTACCTGAAATGGACAGATAAGAGGAATCAGATAGGAGACTCTCCTACTCTAGTGCATTCTGAAATGCACTATCAAAGCACCAAGATGCCAGGGAGGCACTCTACAGTGCTGGTCATCAGCTCCCCTGGAGAGACCCCAGACACCTGCCATGGCTGGCACCCCTTTAGTCTACAGCATCAACCACAGGAGATCAACTCTGGCCCCAGGGCTTCAAATACACTGAAGCTGGTCCCTAATTGGATATACTTCCTCTCCAAAGGAGACCAGGGGCACTTGTCATATTGAGTTCAAGTCCCTGGTCAAACTCAGGCACTAGCCACCCTAACTTGCTGTTCTGTCTTCTATTCTCAGATTCCACGCTTTTAGGAACAGAATATCCAGACATTGCCATTTTTGTAATAGTGACTCAGGTCAACAGTCAAGAGTTGGTGATTATCATAAGTTTTCAATTTTTTCCCATAAGATAGAATTGATTATGTTCTTTTGCTATGAGCAAATGAACAACATAGCAAGTTTTCTGGAGGTTTAACATTCTGTAGGTGGACACTTGCCATCCCATTAATGTTTTTCTTAGCATTAACCTTATAGAAGATTCTCACACTAACCTTATAGAAGACTGCTCTCATGGAGACATGTTTGGCAAGACCATTTGATTTTATAATCTAAGGCCATAAAATGAATTGGAAGCAAAGAATTTACAAAGTGTTGCTATAAAAGGATCCCAACTGAACACAAATGGTGCTCCCATCCAGCACTTTAAGGGAGGGAAGGGGCCAGGAAGCTCATGTTTATTAAGTACCTGCTACCCACATGCCAGGTTCTGTGAATTCATGATCCCAGGTACTGCTCCCAGCAGCCTTCTCACACCAGCCCTACGAGGTAAGTATATATTCTTTTCCACTTCACAGGTTTGAAAACTAAAGCTCAGCAAATCCAACCCTTCTAAGATCACATAGTTTATAAAGCTACCAGGAGCCAGTGACAGATCTGACTCCTAAACCAGTGCTCTCTCCACTACAACACACAGCCCCCGAAGTTAGAACACGGAACTGACTTCTTTAGCCTCTGTAAAGCCAACAGAGCATCTACCTATGGGAAACCCCTAGCAGGAGTCTATTGTTTCATAGAGAAGTAAGCCAGGAGTTGGAGGCGAGAATCTCTGCAAAATTTTGCCTATGGGCACAGGAATCTAGGTTTCACTTTAATAATTAAATGTTGAAAACCTTTCAAAACACTCCTTCCTACTTCAACCTTAGCCGCATCAGCAGGAATTTCCTAGCCATTCATCAGCCTTTATCTTATTCATTCTGCTAAGCAGGGATGAACCCCAGCTCTCTAACTTCTGTCCCACCCTTCCCAACTCCCCACACCCGAGTCTTTCAGTGGAACCCCAAGACTATAAGAACTTGGGCCTTGTGAGAGTGAAGGAAGGATGCTCCAACTTGCCCAGGACTCAGGCTTCAGCTTCACAATCCTGAGGAAAGGAATGACATTTCCAAACTGTCACCTTTGTAGCACTAGGTCAAAGTCAAAGTCTAAAGAGGACAAATAAATGGACAGGGACTTCTATGGCCTCATTGTGCCTATTGAACAGGAGACCTGCACAGCTTGTGAATCATCACCGAGACTAGTTGTGTTTTTAATACCTTTAAAATGAAGCCACAGCATCTATTCTGGAAATGTGGCGTAGGCTTAAAAACTTGCTCCAAAGAGGATATCATTTCACCCAGCATGCAGTGAATATCTGTGGCTACACAAAAAACAAACTGTCCTGAATGCTGGAGGAGAAAGCATGACATTGTGATGCCAGGCAGTTTTCTCTGACACTCGGTAATCTCTTCAATAGAGATGTATGGTGACACTTAGAGCCCTAGAGCACAAGGTCTGTCACTAGTAATTTACATAAGACAAGAATAAATTATTGACTGGGAGACATCTTATTCATCCCCAACATCTGCTTGGCTGTGGGAATGGTCATGTAGATGAATATCTTTCCCAGAAAAGATACTTGGCCTTCAAAAAGGTCTCTGGGCTCAGAATCTGGCCCCTTGGGGTTACCTGGAATGAAACCCAGCACTTTATTGCTTTGACTGCCTACTCTTGTCCCTTCACTGCAAAGCCATCATGCTATTAAATAAGCCTAACAAAAAGTAGGTGAAGCAGAAAAGACCGATCTCTTTTTCCTCTTGGCTCTTCTTCCCTCCTCCCCCTTTAGGCACAGAGTACCAAGACATTGAGACTGAGAAAACCTGCCCCGAATCACATTCACCTTCAGAAGACTCCTTTGTGAGAAGCTGAGGGCCTGGCCCTCTTCCTCTTCCTGGAGAGAACAGCCCACCACCACCCACAGACCTCGCGGGCCTCACTTAGCGTGCTCCTCCCTGCCCGAGAACCCGAGGGTCCCCATGTGGATTATCCAGCCAGTGTGTGGTCCTTTGAGGCCCCAAGCGCAGGCCTGTGATGAGGACTAAAGAGGTGACTTATGGTCAGGAGTACTCCAAACAGCTCTCAGAGTAGGCATCTTTCCTGGGTCTCTAAAGAGTCATGCTGACCTGGTGTGCAAATTCCCTTCACCCATCCCTCTGCCTCCTCTGGGGATGGCTTGCTGACATGCTTTAGAAACTCCTCTCTTGGAAATGCTCCTCTGACTGAGGGCTTCAACAGCTTTAACGAAATCAGCCGAGAGGGTAAAAACCACCCTGTTGCACAGAATGGAGGGGGAAAAAAGCACATACTCAATAGATTTTTGAGTGTGGTATTCTGTATTTTTGCAGCTTTTATTTTCCAAATGAGCAGTGTAGAAATATGTGATGTAAAGTACATACTGTACGTTTGCTGAAAATTATATTAAAAGCACTATTTTAATTCTTCCTCTGTCTCATGCTCTAATCTCTGTTACCTTTCTTGTGCCTTCAGGTAGAATGATTCTAAAAGATTCTGGAGAGTGCTTCTGGCCATGTGTGTTCTATATTTATGGGCTCTGAGGTTATGGACTTAAGAGAGTATGAGCTTTAGAGCCAAGAGAGACCTGAGCTCAAATCACTACCCTACCACTTGCTGCTGGTGTGATGTTAATGTAGTGATTGGACTTCTCTTAGCCCCCGTTTCACCATTTGTAAAATGAGAATAGTAATGCCTGCTTTATACAACTATGGTAAGACTTAAATTAGATCATGTGTATAGGTACCAAGTGCAACATACAGCACAGAAATTGTCATTGTTCATTACTACCCCAACCTCTGGCTGGAATCTAAATGCTCCACACCATGCAGCTTCTACTGGTAACATTTAGTGATCCTATTCTGTCACTGTCTGGTTTTCATTTCTGATTCTTCCACTGCCTGTAAAGCCTAGCAGACAGGCAGTTGACTTCATCTCACAACAGCCCCAGTGTCTGGTATAGTGCATGTCATTCCGTGGATGATCAATATGCAAATGAATGAATGATGAACAAACAGCCTCAGACCCAGTCCCATTCCTCAGTGGAAACTATAGCATTTGCCTCCCTTTCTGTAGGTTCACAAGCCACCCAGTGGCCAGAGCTCCAGTGGCTTTCCCACACCTTGCTAGGCCTCTTCGTAATTGACTGGCTTCATCTCCATATCTTTATTAATTCACTAGCTGGACTCCTACCTCATATGAGTAGGTATGTTGGGTTGACACCTGCCACTGACTTGCAGAATGGAATCCCCACTGCATTACTCCACTGGCCAGACTGGAGTTCCAAGCATGGATGCTTGCCAGAATTCTTTTTTTTTGAGACAGAGTCTCACTCTGTCGCCCAGGTTGGAGTGCAGTGGCCGGATCTCAGCTCACTGCAAGCTCCGCCTCCCGGGTTCACGCCATCCTGCCTCAGCCTCCGGAGTAGCTGGGACTACAGGCGCCCGCCACCTCGCCCGGCTAGTTTTTTGTATTTTTTAGTAGAGACGGGGTTTCACCGTGTTAGCCAGGATGGTCTCGATCTCCTGACCTCGTGATCCACCCATCTCGGCCTCCCAAAGTGCTGGGATTACAGGCTTGAGCCACCGTGCCCAGCCTGCTTGCTGGAATTCTATCTGTGCTTTGTCTTTTGGGCAAAGGACCTAGAATGCCTCCACTTGTCTTATGGGGCTAGCCCCGTAACTGACCCACTTTTCTTCATAGTCCTCTCCATCCTGAATCTTTTCCTCTGTAGCCCATCATCCACTGCAGCTGAGTTCACCCCAAATCAAAGCTTGTCAAATCTATTATTACTTGAAGACAGCACCCACCTCAGCCCTGAGTTGTCTTTTCACTCTGAGGCCTTAAGGGGTCAGGAAAGAATGTGCTTGACTTTCTTCAAGTCCCAATTATAGGCCATTGGTGCCTTGGGGGATTCTTTTTTAGCCTGGCCCTGTTATTTATATGATTGTTTATTTTTTGCAAAGCAACATGATCTATTCTCTCCAGTGTAAAAATCCCAAGAAAATGCAATTTCAACATTCTCTGTCCTGATGTGAAAAGATGCTGAAGTAGCTGAAAAAGTAGTTAGTGGTTCCTCCTGGGCTTCACCTGCACCAGAAATTCAGATGGAGGCAGAAGGGAAAGGAGTAGGGAAAGGCTATTGCTTAAGGTATCATTGTGTTCAGTCCCACATTTTACATTTGTTTTTGTCTATAATCCAGTTTATTTTCCCTGTCTACCATTCCCCCATAAAGGTGGTCAGCTTAAAGAAAACTTATTCTGTCCATTTTATCTCAGCCTTACAAGGACATATTCTTAGTCAAGAGATTTATCTTTCAATAGTTAAGTGAATTCATGAGAAATCTGTCCATAAAGGCTGTCCAACTATTAATAACTCAGAGAGAATACACGGCTTCATCAGACCCCAAAATGCCCCCTCTTCCCAATGTCCTCTCAGCTGCCATGGGGCACCAGGGCCTTGAACTACATACACAAATAGCTCATCTTCCACACTTGAAAGTCCAACTTGACCTCTTTTCCAGTCTTCAGGAAAGGGTCAGCCATGCACTCAAGCATTTGGCTCAACCAAAACAACAGCAGGTTGTTTCTGTGGCCCCATGACATGGATTCAGAACCACTCACACATCCACTTTACAAAGAACTTTCTGTCTTCTTCTTTTTAGGCCTTGTTACTTAACGAGCTACTGCTGTAGGACAGCTTCCATAACTCTTGAGACAAGTGTCTACAGTTAATGCACAAGGCAGACTCACTTGCTTTCCTGAAAGCCTTTAAAACATGTCTTAACCTTCTTGAGTTATAGTATTTCCAGTTATAAAATACACGAACATGTATTTATGGGATCCCCAAAGGAGGGCACTTCAGATCTTCCAGAATCCTGCTCCTCTGTTGCTCATAAAATTAAGGGGTGAAGTAAAGAAGACAGAACAGCAAGCTAGGGTGGCCAGTGTATGAGTTTGACCAAAGACTTGAACTCAGTATGACAGGTGCCTCTGGTCTCCTTCGGAGAGGAAGTATTTTCCTGTGAGGCCTCTCTACATCACACATCACTGAGACCTTCACCACAGTACACAGGTGCAACTGAAACATGCTGCCAATGAAAAGGAAGTGGAAGGCCCCTGTCCCCAGACTCTACTTGGCAGCTGACTCCTTTCTTCCTTCAGAAGCTTACCTTGCCCTCTATCTTATGCTTCCGTTTCTGTGGGCAGTCATTCTGTATTAAGGCAACTATATTTTCATAGTAAAAATTAGTACTTGATGTAAGTTTAAAAAAACAGCCCAAAGAAAATGAGAATTCTTTTCCATTGTTTCTAAAATCATCATTTTCTAGCTCTTCAAGTTTTATGCAAATGACTAGACATGACAATGCAGTACTACAAAAGGAGACATTCCTCTTCAGCAGGACGTTGGAGATAAGATTTTATTTCCATCGCATCTCTGCCTGCGAATGTGACTTTGAAGGGTCACATTACTGCTGATCATTTTCTCAGGTGGTGTCAGTGGATTGATCCTGACAAAGTCACTGAGGCAGCTACTGGGGAGGAGAGTGCAGAGTGAAGACCCGTGCTGGGTGAGGAGGGAGCTGAATGTACATAAGGAGGCCTCACTCCGACTTGGTCTCACCCTCCACTTCCTGCATCCCATGCTCCCTGGGAAGATGGACCCTGAGGAATATGGTTAGTTTCATTCCATATTTCAAATGGATATATGTCAGATTAAAGCAAGGCTATGACTTTTAGCAAGTGAGTATGGACAGGACTCCATGAAGTCCTCTGCATACAGTGGGCACTTCATAACCGGGGGCAATAGGAGAACAAGATGACTTAGGGGAGGGGTCCCCAACACCCCCAGCCACAGACCGGTACCTGGAGGAGATGAGTGGCAGGCAAGTGAGCATTACTGCCTGAGCTTTGTCTCCTGTGACATCAGCGGCGGCAGCATTAGCGTCTCATAGAGCATGAACCCTGTTGTGAACTGTATATGCAAGGGGTCTAGGTTGCGCTCCTTGTGAGACTCTAATGCCTGAGAATAGTTTTATCATGAAACCATCCCTACACCTTCCACCCCCTACTCTCTCCATCCGTGGAAAAATTGTCTTCCATGAAGCCAAAAAGGTTAGGGACTGCTGGCATAGGGGAAAGAGCAGGTAACAGGTTTACATCCTGGCGGTTCAGCCACTTTTCAGCCTGGCCAGGTTAGCAAGTCAAGACTCACTCTAAACCACAGTCTTTATGTAGCCATAAAATGGGAAGATTACAGCCGCCTGCTTGGCAGAGACAACATGACAATTCAATGTACATGTATAGCCCAGTGTCAGTCCCCGGTGGGGCTCAGGAAGTCATGAGTTTCACTGAGAAGTCTCCTTTTTGGCCATATAAATACAAAACCACTTCTGATTGCCAGTATTTGTTACCACTCTGCTCTTTGGGAACCTTCTCTCCTGCTGAGTAGTGACTCTCTTAATGAGTTCTCAGTCAATTCCTTAATTTTTTAGTCATTTCTACTTATTAAAAGAGCTTTGCTTCACTCATTAAGATCCAGTCCTGACCATTTGAGAACTTCATCCTCATATACCATTTAACCCCCACAATGGCAGGCCTGGCCTGTGGCTTGGGGGGCCTATAGTGGAAGGGGAAGTGTGGTCTGCCCTCTCCTACCCCTTTTCTCTTCCCTGCCCCAACTGGGCTCCAGATGGAGGTATGGGAGCTGAAGAGGGAAGTGAGGTACATTCAGCAGACTGCCTGTGGCTAAGCTTGCTGCCATCACTGATGACCACTACTGATGTGGCTCCATCTGTCAAGTACATTTGGAGGCAGACAGGCAGGCTCCAGTAAGCCCAGCTGAAGGAAAAAACCATCCAACAGTTCCCTTTGGCTCTGGGGCTCCCTTTTGAGAGGCAGCTCCAACTCCCAACAAATTCTCAGTTGCCCGCTGTGAGCTCCACCCCCCTTCAGTAAGTACCCTTTTCCCCTGCATGGGTTAGTCCCAGGGAAGCCCACAGCCCAATCTCATCTTTCCTTTTAGCTTGAACTCTAGGATGGAAGTATTAGCAGGGCTCTCATTCCCCACTATGAGTAACAGGTAGCTTCCAAGGGCTGTCCCTGCCTCCCTCCTCCATGGTCCCATCTTTCCAGTATACTCCCCACACCTCTTTTCAGTCTGCTGTGATAGCAACAAGACACACTGGTAAGTCCACATGCTGGCAGGACATACAACCAGTGTGCATACCCCTAAAGTTTATGAGCAATTGCTTTGGGAACACTCTTCCCAAACAGTGCTTTGCTTCAGAAACATTACTCACCCAAAAAGGTGACCTCTCATGCTCTTCTCCAGCCCTTTGTGTGTTTGGGAATGGGTATGGGAGCAAGGATTTGGTAGTGTGAGTTTTTCTGAAAAGAGAAGAACTCAAAAGATCCCCACCTTGCACACCACACCACCACACTATACAAATACGGAAAGAGAAAGGCCAGCCAACAGGTGGCAATGATGAGAGATGACACTACCTCCCAATTTTTCATAATGAGCACACACCCTACACCTGAGCCTTCAACTGTCTTATAACCTCCAGGTAGGTATGTCTTTGTAGATTTCACACTTAATCAAAGAGTGTTGGTTGAAAGCCTGGTGTGGAGCCCTGTAGCCTCTAAGGACCTGTAGAGAGATCCAAGGAGAACCCGTACTCAAACTTTCAATCTAGATTGAGGCAAGACAAGCACCCACATAATACAAAGACCCCTATCAGAGCCCTGTCGATTCAAGGGCTCCTACTGAGCAGTAGGGACATAAGAGTGATGGGCATTCGGAGAGGATAGAAGCCCTATGACCTGGAATAGCCAGAGGAAGCTTTCTGAAGGACTTGGAGCGTGCAAAGACCCCAAAGGAAATATTTGTCATTTAGGCTTCAGGTACAATGCTTTGCCCTGCCCATAGCAATAGGTTTCTGAAAGGAGGCAGGGCAGTGGCTATAAAAGTAAAATGTCTATGAATAGACACTAGGATAACAACAATGTACCAAGTGCTGCACGAAATTCTTTACAAAACTGTCTCCTCATTTAATCCTGGCAAGTCCCCTGTGAAACAGGAATCATTTCATACCAGCCCCTTAGCTGGGATTTGAGTCTCAGTTCCTCTACTTACCATGTATGATCTCAGTTTCCTCATCAATAGTATGAGGATAATCATACTCACTCCATAAGAAGATTATGAGGATTCAGTGAGATGATGATTCTAAATCACTTAGTACTGTGCCTGTCCCCTAGAAAATAACCAAGAAATATAAGGGCTCTTCTTCCATTTCAGCACATAGAAAACACATTCTCTCATATTTCCAGGTCATCTGACAGAGTGTTAAATTTTTAACAGAGCTAACTTGCATAGGTAAATAACTACAACAGCAATTATCTCCCTAAGGGCAATTATTTGCCATCACCATTTGCACCCACCGAAATTACATTCACAAGAAACAGAGTCACCCATTGGCAGATAAATGTAATTAAATTGGAAGAATGACATCCAATGGCTGATTGGATTAATAAAAGAAATTTATTCCCTAGAGGTATTTCAGAAATGCTTCTCCAAGCTGGATCATATTTTTTAAAAGCTTGTACTCTGAATTCAAATTATGTATTCTTTTCTAAAAATCAGCATGCCTCCAGCCCTTATAAACACCATGTACCTCTGAGAAGCTTTGACTACAATGGTTTTATAAACCACACACACAGATACAAATCCGCTTGATCTTTGTATAAAACTATATATATATAAGACATCATACTTTGTGGCAAAGGCGATTTGGCAAATATTTTGACTGGATTATATGTTTTCTGGTTTGAGAATTTTATTTCAAACAGTAGGCAAAGACCATGGCATATGTTGTCACCTCACACATTTAAACAATTTTTTGCCTTTAAACCCTCCAAGAATAATCATATGCAGATTTGGTCCAAAATACCTTGAAAAAGTGAGTTTATAAACTCTTTATTATAATTTCTCGTGAATTCCACAGCAAACTAGTAATAATTAGCAGACTCCAAATTTATGGATCTTGATAAGGGATTTTTCCTCTTCCTTTTGGGATGTCCAGCACTCTCATTGTTCTTATGAACACGGGTCTAAGTCTTCATTCCTAAATCTGTCTACTGTTGTCACTCTGAAAGCCTCAAGATAATTGGTATCCATTAGTTACATGAATTTTTATGCAGCTCTCCATTTGAGTTTTGGTGGCAGTCTACATTGGCATACTTAGGTTCTTGAAATACTTCTGTGAGGTAGAGATAAGAAAGCCATAAAACTTTATTTTACTACTGGAAAAATCCCAAAGAGGAAAGGTGTCTTTCCCTGTAGCTCTTACTTTGCTCCTGTCACAAAAGAAAGTAAAACCATCTGTCCCAAGATGGCTGCCAGAGAAGAACACAAGCTGTTACTGGCCTGGAAGAGCATTTCAATCACTTCCACATTTTCATACACGAAAACTGAATTTTCATACAAAGTGATTGCAGAAGTAAAAATGGGTGCATTCAATATCCATTCTGCATTTGACATGCTCTCAGAGTCTAGACCATGGTTAGCTTTGATAATTTCAAGTTGCATTGAAATGTGCCCTTAGAACAAACCACATTCATTAATAATTAAGATTAACCCAATTAGACTATAACTGAAATACAGTCAAATTGCTACCCTCTTCAACTCTTTGGAAGACCATTTAACGATCTTTCTAAATATTTACCCCAAATTAAAATGTTTGGTATTAGAAAGATTCTTCTGTTGTCTTTTTTTTAAATATAAGATCATCTTTTCTAGAGACTAGTGTAAATGGATCTTAGTTGTTGCATAGTTGGTAGCTGTGTGCATAAATTAGTAAATGTGGTGAATCAATGTTCTCTACTTCCCTGCCTGTATAGGCTCAGATCCATGGACATCACCTTATTTGCACAATTCTGCACATCCTTCTATCTGTGGCATACTGGGTGTACACAAGGTTCTATTCCTTGAGTACTGATTAATATAAATTTCCTACCTGATTTGCTTTCAAAAAAAAAAAAAAGTAAAATCATGGCTACAGAAAAGACCATACTCAGGCCTGTTCATTTACAAAGATTTCATACTTAGTTACAATCTCAACAGTGATAATGGCCAGGGGGAGGGTCTGACACCTAAGGCTATTTCTAACCATAGGCATCTTCTGTGATTGACCAAATCTCTGCTAAGATTATATGAGGAAAACCAGAACTGAAAGTGCATTGTTATTCCCCATCTTCCTTTAGCTGAATTCAAATCAGCTACTCGGACTGATAACCGTTTATGCCTAGATAGGACTTCAGAGTTGCCCAAGATTTTTGTAAAACCAGTTGTGTTTTTCTTGATTTTCTAACAACCCAGAGAAATATCTGGAGTGCCAGGGGCCAAGTGGCTTACCCAATGGCCACTTGGCTAGTAAGCGGGAAAGCTGGAATTAAAATCTCAGTGCATTTTCCTCCAATATTTGAGTGTTTCTCCTCCCCATACTACTTCTGCCTTTGCATATAAATCAGGAGTCAATACCTCATCTGAGGTGTAGATAGATATGAAATGGGACCAGAATCCAATGCCTGTAAGGGTCTACTAAGATTTCATTTTTAAGTAGGTTGAATTGCATGGGTCCAGGGAGCCACATAAGATTTTGTAGTCTCTGTAGTTTCTCCAGGGCCATCTTTCCAGGAAACAATTGTGATTTGGCCATTGGGCTAAAGTAGAGCCCTTGTGTCAGGGAAGACTCTGTCAGGCAGAGGCCTTTGGGGTTATCAGTCTTCTATGAGCTCTGGAATGGGGAATGCATGCTTCTCAACAGATTAGAACATTCAACATAGGCATCTTCAGGCTGAGAGACCAGCCTGAAGGTTCGTTTCCTCTGGCAACAAACCAAGGCTCCAGGTAGTTTAGGGATACCCTGAACTTCAGAATGGGACCCATTTATGACTGCAGCATGGGTCCTTTTGCCTCTTGGTCTAGTTCTTGACTAACCCTTCCTGAGGTCCATGTTCTCCCAGGACACTCAGTACAGCTTGATTTATTTATGTATTCCTTCTGAACCTCTCCAGTACAAATTTGGCAGCATGGGCCACTCTTCTTCTAGAAGAGCCAGGTCAACAGTCTTTTGTCCTGGGACTCCACTGAGGCCAATCTATAAGGATTAAGGTCATCTCACCTTGAATATTCAGAGCCTGGGAAGCTGTGCTCCCCTCTCCTCCAAAGGTCCCTTTGGACGTTGGCTAGTATCTTACATTAGGCAAGCCTGGGCTAGTGTGCCCTAACCCTACAATGTTTTCAAGTCTTCTGGGAAGAGGTTTGGGCTTTCTTCCCCAAAAGGTCCTCAAGATAGACTCCCAAAGATTGCTCCTGAATGTACTTCGTGCCCCCACTTAGCCACAGGAAACCATAGAGCCTCCTGAAAAAAAAAGCCTGAGCACCTTCCAAAGTAAAACAGGTGCAGACTGAGGTATGAGGCAGTTTTCACAAAATAAGCAGGACAATTTCTCGTTATGCCAGATGGCAAGATCAAGTGACCTGCAGTGCAGGGAGCCATTGCTATTTTTCCTCCTACTGCTGTACCCTGAAAATGCAGATTATCCCAGAGGGCAGCTGAGACATAAAAGTAGCAGCTGTTATTTATTGAGGCCCAATTATGTGTCAGCTACTGTCCTAAGTGTTTTAGTTCATCTTCACAAATTCATATGGCAGGTACAATTATGTCAGTTTTCCGAAAAGGAAAGAGATACTCAAAGTCCCTCCTAAGAATGGGTAGAACTGGAGTCCAAGCCCCAACCTCTGTGACTTTGCCCCCAATAGAGGGCACTGGCCTTGCATTTTCTAATCTTGGAAGAGTTATTTTAACAATTGATGGTGGTGATGTGAATGGTAGGTTTTAGGGATAAAGCTCCTTTGGTTCTTCCTAGAAAACATTCTATTGCAATATGGTGGGAACAGCCACACCCTGGAAAGGTCCATTCATGTCATCCACACAAGCCATCAATGCTGCTCACCCTCTGTGGTCTGTTGGGTCTAGGATGACTTGTTAGTCTCAGGATGCTCATATCATGAAATGATTCAGGTTTCACAGAGACTGTGGCATCTGAGGCAGCTGCGGGAGGAGGAAGCATGGCCCCTGTTTGGCTGCCCATCCTCAGGTTTCATGACACTGGCTTGCTTACATCAGTACCAGAGAGAAACGGTGGTGGTGGTGAGAGCAGTGTGGACACTAGAAAGAGTCAGCAAGACACAACTAATCGGATGTGACCATATCCAGGAAAAAGCCAGCTCAGAAACTAGGGGTAGACTTCTCTGGACTCAGCCTGCCCAGGCATGTGCATGTTGATGTGTACGTGATGGGAAAGGGGTAAGTGGTCAGTGGTCATCGTCTCAGCAGGAGTAGCAGCAAAGGCCACAGCGCTGACTGACAGAACTTTCAGTGATGGTGAAGATGCCCTACATGCTGTGTTCAATCTGATAGCCACTAGCACATGTGGTTTTTGAGCACTCAAAATGTGGCTAGTACAACTGAAGAAGGGGATTTTTATTTTAATATTAATTTATGTAAACATAAATGGTCAGTTATGTCTAGTGGTTATACTAGGTAGTGCAGGCCTAGAACAATGTACTACATACCACTTGAAGATGAAGAGGCTGGAAGATGTGACCCTCTACTCCTGCAGTTTTCATGTCAAAGGGTTAGAAAGGGTCCCTGAGAAAGTATTAGTTTGGATTCCCCAAGATATTGTAGCCATGACTCCTTTTTCTTTGTCCAGGAAAAAAGAAATATCTGCTGCAAGATTTGGAGACCAGAGTGACGTCATTACTGTATCTTGTATGTCCCCATCACTGGGGCTCTCCAGAGCTGCCTCTCTAGGCCACTTTCAAGCTCTTCTGGGGCTCAGAAGAATTTCAGCTGCTGTCTACCATTGCTGGGGGCTCTAGGAAATTTAGACTATTTCAGGATCTCTCTGCTAAAAAATAAAACAATATGCCATGCAGCCATTTTATATCTATTCTTGCCATGCTAGGTGCGGTCTACAGACTTTACCAACTCCCCAGGCTCCAACTGAGCAGACAGACACAGGTAACAGCTACTTGTGGATTATTCCCTGTCCTACCTGGGCGTTTCATCATTAAGTTATCCTACCCTAGGAATATGGGCACAGCTCAGGGCACCTTTTCTGAGGACCCACACTGGAGTTTACCTCCAACATCCCATCCTCTGATTCTCTTTCCTTCCCTCTCTCATCTCAGGGGATTTTCTTCTAATGGTGTTTGAGGAGGGAGAACTGCTCTGACCAAATTCTGGTTGGTCATCATCCTTCAAGGCCTTGGATTTTAGTATTCAAATGCCCAAGCTTTTAAACTCTTCTTTTTACTTTTCTGGTCTGGCAGTGGATGTCTCACAGGCTAGTGTCAATGTGAAGACTAAAAGGTAAGTAAGAAAAACCACTAGAAATGAAAATGTATTGGTTAATACTGGAGAATATTTTCATGCCACCAAAGCATGAAGATTAGAACCTGAATCTCAAAGGAAATCTGGAGCAAGATTTAGAGAGCTCCCCATACCAACCTCCAGACATTTTACAGCTGAGAAGGTATCCACTCACCTTTTCTTGAAAGAAAAAAATAGTACTGAAGGTCTCTTTCCCATCCCAAAAGCCTGCCCTTGCATTTGACCTGACTTGCAGGCTAGAGCCTGGCCTTCTTATTTTCTTTAAGCACCTAACCAGGGTTGCAGTCACCTGGTCCTCACTGCAATCAAAAGTCATTGTTGAAGTGGCAGAATTCAATGCCAACCTAAGATCTTCAATTCCTTCCTCCCAATTTTCCTGTTCACAGTCCTCTCTCCCAAGATCAAAAAGAGCTATGCCAACTATGAGATTCAAGGGATTAGACAAACAGTGAAACCTTTCTCCTTGCCAGGGCAATATAAACCCCCTCTGTCTTCCAAGGACCATTTCTGTTTCCTTATATAAGTTCACGCCTTATGTAAGTTCAAAGGCACCTCTATGGATGAAGACTCTAAGCGAACCCAAGATGGAATGTCATATTCTATTCCCTCTCCCAGAGAGGGAGCAGTGAACATTCCCTGCATGTACAGAAGGTCATTTAGACTAAACCAATAGAAATGATATATCCAAATAGGCCTAGAAGTCAAAAGGCAAGCAGTGCAACATTGAAGAAATATACAGTTTCCATCCCTTTCTTGGGTGTGTGGCTTTTTCTAGAGGTAAAACCATAATGAAACTAGGGCATCAAGAAGATAGTTTAGCAGTCATTTTCTGATAACTAACAAGGTTCTCTCCTCAATGGATGTGCATCAAACAGGAAGGCTGAGGTTAAAAACACAATTAACTAGGATACAATGCAGAATGGTGGCAAGTCCTTTAAAACATGCAGATAGGATGGAATCATTAATATACTTTTCACACTGAGGATTCCATGAAAGCCCAAATGGAGTCTGAAACAACTTAAACATGTTTGATCCCTCCCCATGGCATTGTCATTTACCACTTAATTTCTGTGGCTAAAATTTGCCCTGGGCTGGGCGTGGTGGCTCACACCTGTAATCCCAGCACTCTGGGAGGCCGAGGTGGGTGGACTTGCCACGAGGTTAGGAGATGGAGACCATCCTGGCCAACATGGTGAAACCTGTCTCTACTAAAAATACAAAAATTAGCTGGGCGTGGTGGTGTACACCTATAGTCTTAGCTACTTGGAAGGCTGAGGCAGGAGAATCACTTGAACCTGGGAGTTGAAGGTTGCAGTGAGCCGAGATCATGCCACTTCACTCCAGCCTGGGTGACAGAGCGAGACTCTGTCTCAAAACAAAAAATTTTTGCTGTGTACAAAATCTGTAAACTCTTCATAGGATGACTGCTCCTTTCTTGACTTCTTAGCAGAAAGGTATAAGGAATGTTCATTCTGATTCCAGGATGGTGCCACATTCTCAAAGTGATGGAGGGGAAGGAGACAGGGCATCCAGTGCCCAGAGGAGCCATGTTTGACTCAACACAATGCAAACCAATGGAAATCGTGATATCTTCACTGGGGATCACATTCATTCATGTGATAGAGCACCTTCTCCATGGCTGACTCTGCAAGCTCTTCCTGTATCTTCTCTCACTTATTCTTCTCATCTTGTGGTATATTACTACATCCGTGCAACAGAGTAATGCTTTGGAAATACTAATGAATTTTTCTCTTTGTATTTACTTACTTCTCTTGACCCCTTTCTCCTTTCACTCAGGCAGGCTATTTTGTGTTGGTTGCCTTGGGAAGAGAGGGTATGAAATCAGCCATTACAGAAATAAAGGCCCTTCGGCAACTGGAATCACTCAAGGTTGAGAGTTGGGCTCAGTAATAGGTCATGCCTCTAACTCAAAGCCATCTGCCAACTAGAAAAGTGACCCCCAGTCTGAGAGGAGGAGGAATTAGAAAACAATTTGAGATAGCATAGATGTTAAGGGTGGAGACCCTATGGAAGTGGCCCAATGCCCTGCTGCCTAGGCTGAGCCTGAGTAGGTGGAAAAAAATATCAGATTTATTTCTGGAATGTGAGGGCAAGGTGACCTTGGTTTTACCTGCCAGGTAGAATGGCAGGGAGGCAGTTCATATCCAGAGAACTGGTTACAAGGTACATCATCCAGTGGTGTGCTGGAGACAGCAAGCTGGAGATGACTGGGACATTTCTAGGATTCTGTGAGCTGACTGTCAAATCATTGGCAGCCTGAAATCAGCCACAGGGGAAGTGTCTACACCCTGGAAATTTGCAAATGCTTCAAATCAGAACTTCCTTGTCTCCACCTTCCTGACTCTAACTCCCTCAGAGCCTGTGGTTAAATATTTACTAGCACACAACTGGAGGTGTTAGAAGGCTTAAACAGGTCAGAGCATGACACTTGTGCTCTCAAAAAAATGGCTGAGTAGGAGAATAGAGAGTTCCAGATGTAGGGATCCTCCAGACACAAGACTTCCTCTGACAACTGCCTCAATAGACAATGAAGACCCACACAGGGGAGGACAGCTCAGCAATTGCTCAGATGACATCGCGGACCAGTAGGGCCCTGGAAATGATCATGTTGTTAGATAAGGTTCTCAGAACATAAACGTAAATCTGGGGAAAAGGCAAAAAAATCCCAAATTATTTGAGCATACAATTTGCCATCCTGCAGAACAGGGACTCAAAATACAAATTACATTCTTAGAAAAAAATAGTTACATATCTTGCACCCCTGAGTTTGTGAAGCGAGATTTGTATCTACTACATGTATTTCACAGACAAGAAACAGGAGTATTGGAGGGTTGGCCTTGCCCCAGGGTCTCACCGTGTGTCTAGCTCCCTGATCTGTGCTGTTTTCATCACATAGGGAAAACCAAAGGCTGAGAGAGCAGCACTGGGAGCAGGCACAGTACCACCTGGAACTGATTTTTGGAACAGGGTCTTAATCAGGTGCAGCCACAGAGAAGTAAAGTCTCTTCCCAAGTCCCAACTCAAATGAAGCAGCAGATTTCAAACCCCTTACCCAACGAAGGAATAAATAAATGTTAAACAGAGTGTGAAAAAAATTCCTTTGAGCTAGTCAGGTTTTGCTAAATAATTCAGGAGCTGAGTTTGATGAGGAGTAGGAGGGAAAGCAAGATTGCTAATGCAACGGATGGCTTGTGTGGGAGGAAGGGCACAGTCTGTGGGATCCAAGCAGTGGGCAACAGGGTGATCTGCTGAGATCTGAGCATGGCTGGGGTCAGCTCTTGGTGAGCCTTGGAAAATAGTAGATAAACAGCATTACCATGAAAAGGCAGCAGGGTCCTCACTGATGGACATCACCAGTAGACCCTGAACCAATGAGTCAATCACTCAGGGCAGGGTATTCACCGAATGTCCTGCCTGGTATTTCTCCTGCAATGAGAATAGCAATGCCCCAACCAATATCAAGACAAAGGAGTTAAACAGAGCTCAGGCACCAGCCTGTAGGACTTTCTGAAAGTAAGCGAATGGAAGTGCCTTACCAGGGAAGCCTCTTCTCAGCAACTGTCTCCTTCCACGGCACCGAGAGGGCACCCCAGGTCAAGGCTTAGGAGGACTCTAATATACCCGTAACTCAATGTGAGAGCCATATCCTGCCCTTTTCTTCCAGGTTCTTAGGCATGTCTGAGCCTCTGAATGCTTGGTTTCCCTGAACTTTGGAGGGAGACTTCAGCATGCAGTTCCTCTAACTCAAGTCTCCTAGCTACGTTGCCATTAAAGTTAGTTTTAGAAACCAAGATGGCATTTCTCTCCTTAGTGCCCAACTGGCATCAGGTGAGGAAGATACAGAGAGCATGGGGCTACTCCAGACTAGGGGACCCAAGCAGTGACCCAAACCCCCGCCCCTCACTCCCCAGTCACCACCCAGGGACTGGCGCCCTCTGGGCACCCTGGGCTGCCTCTAAGCTGCAGCAGTAGAGGCAGAAGCTGCTCTTTCAACACCACTCACATCTTCCCCTTTTACTTTCTAACTATATGGCTACAATTTTGGCCACAGAGACTGTTTCTGCATCTTTCCCAAGCAAAGATGGAGAGAAAGGGACCTGGCAATGTCACCTCTAACAAGGCACATGACTTTTGTATTGAGACACAGAATTTATTTTCTCATTTTTCTTAAACATGTCTTACCACAATATCTTGCAGAAAAGGTGCTGTACTCAGTATTTTTTGTTTTTTGTTTTCCCAGTTTAGCACAACTTGAAGGAAGCAATACAAACAAGGCGGAGGTTGTGCCTGACACATGGTGTACTCTGGTATTTTGAGACTTAATTATCTTCATAAGAGCTCTGTGAAACAGCTATTAGCACAGTAGCCCCCCATTATCCACAAGGGATACTTTCCAAGACCCCCAGTGGATGCCAGAAACCATAGTACCAAATCTCACACATGCTATGTTTTCTTTTGTTTTTTTTTCCAATCAAATAACCAAGCCAAGTACTAAGTAACTCACAAGCAGGTAGCACAGCACATACGATATGGATATGGTGAACAAAAAGATGATACATGTCCCTGATGGGATAAAGCAGGGTGGCACAAGATTGCATCATGTTACTCAAAACTGTGCACGATTTAAAACATACGAATTGTGTATATCTGGAATTTTCCAGTTAATATCTTCAGACTGCAGTTTACTGTGGGTAAATGAAGCTGCAGAAAGCAAAACCTCAGAAGGAGATTCCTGTACATTCATCTTATAGATGAAGACACTGAGGTTCAATGAGGCAAATAAACTAGCCCAAAACCACCCAGCTAATACTTGGTGAATCTGGGTCTTGATCTCAGGTCTGACTCCCAACCCCAAGCTCTTTTCAATTGGCAAGTTAAAAAGCCGGGTGTTTGTGAGGTTCAAATAAGGTAATACCCACTACTTAGCTCAGAGCTTGGCACATAATAAATGCTTAATAGAAAGTTTACTAGTCTATTTTTCTTTTCTTTTCACATAGGAAGAGATTTTTAAAAACAGATGAATTAGCCTGGCAGTTGGAATGACCATAAGCACTTAAAATGGAGATTTAGGCATCATCCAATCATTGGGATACTGTCTGGAGTTTGAACACCTGGGTCCTCGGTCCTCACACAAGGATTCTTGAACTTGTTGTGTGAACAGAGGCAGTTTAAGTAACCTCTCTGGGCTTCCAGATTGTAGGGTGTAGCTTCCCAAGCTTCTTTGAGCTGGTCATTCACAGCCCAGGGACTCTGGCTCCCTGGATAATCAGAGGATTAATTCAAGGAACCTGGGAATCATGCAGATGTCAAGCATTGTCTCTAAAGAGGGAACGCATAACATCTCACCTAGGCACACCATTATTTTCCAGTTGCGTGTGGAATTCATGATTAAGAAATTACAAATTTCCTTAAAGGCACTATTGACCTCAGAAGACATTTATGTCATTAAGAATTTATTAGCTACAAAATCTAGCGCAGGTTATTTATACTTTCTGAGCTTAGGGTATTCTCATCTGTAACGTGGAAATATTAGTTCTCATTGCAGTGTTTCTTGAGGATTTATTATACATTGACAGAGTTAAACACAATACCTGGTATAGTAAGTACCCAATTAATGATAACCTTAAAATATCTATTATTATTATTACTATTGAAATGCTTTAATGTTAAAAGGAGCTCCTCATCCTCATTCTGCTAAATACTAGGGATGAAACAAAAGCCAATTATAGGAAAGAGGAAGTTCCAGGTGTGGAAATGCCTCTCCCTAGGGTTTTGGCCTGCGGCTCTTTTGCAGTCAGAAGATCTCTAGAGCCTAAGAAAATGCCTACAATTCTACCTGGTCTTTGACTACATGTTAGTATCAGGAGTAGATGAGTGGGTGGAAGGATTTGAGATAAGTTAACTACAAATACGTAAAAGTGATTTAAGCAAGAAGGGCTTACTAGTACCTCTCTTATCAAGAGGTCACATACAAGTCAGCTGACCTCTGGTCTGGGACCTCAGTCCTTACATCAAGGTCTTCTTCCACCTTGACCTCTCTATCCTTCTTCTGCCATCCTCAGCCAGGCGATACCTCTCCTCATGGTCCAAACATGGTTGCAGCAGCTCCAAGTACAGCATCCTCAGCAGAATCGACTTCACAAAGGGAGGCAAAAACCTGCTATATATCCTCCTTATTTCACCAGGAAAACCTCTCCCCAACCTTTTAGCACACCTTCCCTGATACCTCAACTGGCCACGCATGGGTCACATGTAGCAACCTCTAAATCAAGAATAATATTGTCTGGGTGAAGACTTGCCCAGGGCTGAGCTCATCTTTTCTAAGCACAGCCCCTCATGCTCAACTTCTATTAGAGAGAAAGAAGTTCCAGCAGGCAACACCCAAGTGTACCATAGACTGGGCCTAAGAGAAAGAAAGGGAAGATGTAATAGAGACCTCTCTCTGCCTGCTCAGAGTGTCTCACATCCTCCCGCAATACTCCTTTGTCCACCACCACCTGATTGACTTCCTAAAGCTCTACTTGCCCCTTGTGGCTCCAAGTTTAAAAACCCAATATGGCAGTGCAAATTCTGAACCACATTCTGCAGCAGGTCATTCCAGGCTGACCTTACCTGAGCTGATCTGCTCTCTGCTGTCTTGTCCTTCCTCACTCCTTCCTTCTTGCCTCTTCACCTTTGCCCAAGCTTTCTCCACTTTTTCACCAAATCATATCTTGTAAACACAGAAGGCTGAGTTTGTTCCCACTTTTCCCGAAGGGTCTGGCTTAACCAGTATTCTGTTGCTTTTCTGAATTCTTACAGTTAAAAAAAAAAAAAAAAAAGCCTGCAGAAGAATAGCCTGCTTATTGAAAAATGCACATATCATAAGTATAAAATCAGCACCCAGATTGTATTTAAATTAGCTTTGAAACTTATTGCATCTTCTATCACTATGTAACATTTCCTCTGTGTGTTGTCTTCCTTTACCTTGATTGAGGGTAGGAACTCTGACTTACACCCTCTAAAATAATAAGTGCTCAATAAATACATGTATGTGGTTGCCCGTTGAACAACATGGGTTTGAACTGCCCAGGTCCACTTATACCTGGATTTCCCTCTGCCTCTGACACCCAAGACAGCAAGATCAACCCGTCCTCTTCCTCCTCCCCCTTAGTCTACTCAAAGTGAAGACTAGGATAAAAGCCTTTATGATGATCTACTTCCATTTAAGAGTTAATATATTTTCTCTTCCTTATTACTTTCTTAATAACATTTTGTTTTCTCTCCTTTTCTCTACTAGCAAACAATGTCAATACTCTCACGATTGCTCTACCTTAGTGCTAAAAAAGAAATATGAAAACTGAAGAATGACAGCATAACGTTGCAGACATTTTCCCAAAGAGTAGGCATAGATCACTAATGGTACACAAGATGTGGTTAGGTCTAGCATTGCCCATATAGAATGGCGAAATAAAACTAATTAATTTGGTTATTGGTTAATCCCTTTGGTTACTGAATATGTGGTACACAGATATGTCATTAGATAGCATTGATTCATACAGTAAGGAAACTATTCTACTTTCAATTTTTTTTTTTGTATTCATCTACTTAGGTTAAAGAGGAAATCTATTTGGTATTGCTGTGTCTTTAACATTTTAAACTACTACTAATTGCCTGTTTTAAATTAAAAAGCTCTGTAGCATCACTATCTTTGCAGGCAACAGTATCTAGAAAAAATTGATTAATATTATCATATTTTTATGCAACCTTTTTCTGGCAAGAGATACATACAGCTTTTCTAATTTCAATGGTGATAACATTTGATTTTTTAAAGAATTATGAAAAAGCGAGCTCATTTAAAGAAAAATTGTAAGGACTACACATGACATGCTGATATTGTAAAACATGTGAAGGTGTTACTTGAGTGGCAGATGTTTGATAGTGTGATATAAATGGCAGTCAAAAGAAGATGGAATTGGGATTCAGAAACACCCTCATCCTCAGGCGGTAACTGTAAGAGCCAGCGGACCTAGTTTCTTTCCTACCCAGGCAGGTGCTACATGCAGTGAGTTTGTCTTGATGGAATGAAGTGTAGTGGGCATTGCAGTTAACTCCCAAAATTCCATCCCACATCAGTTTGGTCTAAAAGCAAAAAGTCAGTTGGCTTATAGCATTTCCCTGGTGATTGATTTTGGCTAAGAGGAGGCAAGTGTGATCTAATTTAGTCCAATCAGATGAACAGGAAGGGCTTTTATACCATGATTGGGAAAGTGAACTTTCTCTTTCTCTCCTGTGAATAAGAAAGACTGTCACTCCAATTTCTCATGGCTGTCACCTTATAACCATCAAAGAAACGATTGCAGGCTGAAGGCAAAGATGAAGATACCAGCATGGCGAGATGAAGAGGACAGGACCTTGATGGCATAGCTGAGAAGTTTCTCATTCAATGCTTAGGTCCTGACCTACTTCTCCACTTCCAATTACAGGAGATAATCTTCCCTCATTAAGTCAACTTGAGATGGGGTTTTCTGTTACTGCTATGGTCCAAATGTTTGTGTACTCCCCCAAATTTATAGGTTGAACCCTAACCACAAACGTAATAGTCTTAGGAAGTAGGGCCTTTGGGAGGTGACTAGATTATGAGGGTAGAGCTGTCACAAACGGGATTAGTGCCCTTATAAAACAGATCTCAGAGAAATGCCTTACCCCTTCTACCATGTGCAGACACTGCAAGAAGGTACCATTTATGAAACAAAAAACTTATTTTTTGGTTCATAAAACTCAAAGGCCTTTGCAAGACAATGAATCTGCTGCTGCCCTGATCTTGGATTTCCCAGCCTCCAGAACTGTGAGAAATAAGTTTCTGTTGTTTATAAGCAACCCAGTTTAAGATATTTTGTTACAGCAGTCCAAATGGACTAAGTTTTGCACAGTTCAAAGCCCCTACTAACCCTTAACTTTTTGAGGAGTCCCAAAGGAGCTGGATACCCTGCCTGATTCCAGTTAATGATGCAGAGGTGAGAGGAGGCAAGCAGATGAATCTATAACCCCAGCTCAGGTGATGTGTGGCTTTCTTCACACCTTTCAGTAGGAATTTATGCCATCCTGCTTCCAATTTCTGACTCTCCTTTCAAGACAGCAATGCAAACAGGTTGGTGCATTCAAATAACCCAAAGGTATCATGATGCATTTTCCTGGGATTGTGGGTCCTAATCCACCAATACTGTCCTCAGGCCTGCATGAAACATCATTTGAAATTGAAAGTGTGACACTGACATCCCTCCTGGCCCTGCTATCTTGTTCCACCACCTTGGGGCAATGAACATTTGCCCTCTCATCCCTTTGCATTAATCTTTGTCACCTAAAACCTCTAAAAACGTCATCAATCTGCCTCATTTTTCTCTTCAGACTAAATCCTTTTAGTCCATTCTTATATTATTTCTAACTTTTAAATTATTATTTGACTCTAATCCAGATCAGACAGTGGTCAAGATCCTCTATAGCTAAAATTCCTTCTATTACATATGGTTATAATAAGGCCTGAAAGAGACTGAATTTGGGAAACTACACTTTGTGAGTGTAAACTGAGTGAGGCACAAGTGTAAGATATTATGACTGCACAGAGAAGGAGTTCAATTATGTTCACCACTTTTTTCTATTGAACTGAACTGTCATTTCAGCCACTCTTGTTAAATCAGCTGCTCTTGCAGGGCTGGTATATTAGAAAAGCCATAGCCTCTAATTAGGAAACCTCTGCTCTCAGCTCTGCCACTAGCTAGCTACGTGTGTGTGATCTTGAGCAAGTAACATTCCTGACCTAGGCCTCTCTCTGTTTCCACCAAAATTCTGTGACCCAGTGGCAAAAATGAAGTGATCAGCAACCCGTAGACTGAATCAGAGGATATTCTAGGGTTACAGACCAAGGCAAGGCAAGCAGTGATTTGAAAGGGTAGGATTTTGTTTGAACGTTTTTCCTTCTTGTCTCTTAGTGGCTCCATATTCAGGCTGCTTCATCAGACTCCAGCCAGGTTTGTCTTCCTCCTTTTCCAGGGAGGGACCATGGAGCCCATGCAAGAGATTTTCCCTTTGATAGCTCAGTGGTGTGCTGGCACATGCTATAGACCTTACGACTCCCCTCCCCTTACATGCGTAATAAAATAGGCTTCTAGGGGAGAAACTCTCAGCTGCAGCAAGCAGTCCTAGATAGAATGGAATGAGAAGCAGTGACTTTAAGATGACCGTTGTGTGTGCTATACGTGGCAAGGTACCACATGTTTCTGGACAACATTCATCAGGCCCTTCTGTGTGCTTGGCCTTATTTAGCCTTCAAGGCAAATCTGCCAGGGAGATGTCACGAGCAGGGCATTCAACTTGTATGCACGCATATGACCACACCAGATGTAAAAATATCAAAATACTTCTACGACAGCTGGCAAATAGCCTCTGCCCCAAACCCTGAGTGCCCTTTACTTTCTTGGCCCCAGCAAGTAAAACATGTACCTGAGTATGAAGTGAGGCTTCCAGAAGCCAACTCCAGTGCAGACAGCATCTGTTATTGTTAGTGCTTTGCTTTCCTTGAATATTTTAAATATCATATTTTATGCATAGTGCATAGAATATATAATTATACAGGTCAGGGGTCTACAACAAAGTTTAGTTGTTCACCCATGGGAGTAATGATGAATGGATAAAAACAATGTGGTGGAACTGAATCCACAATGGAATATTATCTGGCCATGAAAAGGAATGAAGTACTGATGCATGCTACAACATGGATGAACCTCAAAAAATTAGGCTACATGAAAGAAGCCAGATCTAAAGGGCCATGTTTGTATGATTCCATTTATATAAAATATCCAGAACAGGCAAATCTATAGAGACAAAAGGTATATGAGTGTTTGCCATGGCCTGGGGGTGGGAGGACAGCTGAATGGTATGGGATTTCTTTTGGGGATAATGAAACTGTTCTAAAACTTATTTTGGTGATGGATGCACAACTCTGTGAACATACAAAAGCCCATTAAATTATATACTTTAAGTGGATGAATTGTACATGAATTAAAGCTGTTTAATAGATTACAGGATAATATGTCAATATTTACTAAGTTTAAAATTATATATATATATATATATATATATATGCACACACATGTACCATCGCATTAACAAATTATGTACACTGTACCACAAATACAGAGACTAGACTTTTATAGGCTGAGATGAAAAATAAATAGAAGTTTTCATATTTTCTGCCTGTAACCCAGTGGATTGCTTTTGGAGACCCCTGCTCTAGAAGCAGCAGTAGAGGCTCAGAAAGTTTGCAGAACTCATCTCTTCACATTGCCTTTGCTCTTTCTAGCACGGCCTACAGATTCCAGGGCTTCTCAGAGGTTGAAGAAAGCCAGAGAGCATGGCCATTTTTTTGATGCTTACCATCAAGAAAGAAATGCCAAAAATGTGATTAAAATATCAAGAACTATTTAAATTGTTTACATTTTTAGAATTCAGGCTTTTGACAAAAGAGAATGCTATACAATCATTCTATTCACAAGATAATTAGAGCTTTCCTAGAAAAAATTAATTCAAAGCACACGGAGGCAGTGGGGTGTGGTAACAGAACAATTGGAAGGTTGTGTGTTAATCTCTTTGTTCTCTCCAGTCAGTCTCTGTGTGAGTCTGTGCACAACCTCATTTGGTGATGGCATTTGAGGTCCTAGTAAGTGTGTAAGCCAAGCTAAATCAACCCTGGGCTCCTGCTTTGTTGGGAACATGAAGCCTGTGCTTCAGGGCAGAGAAGAGAGCTAGAGAAGCGGGTAGGGGAAGTGAGTGGCCTGCAGAACCCCTTTTGCTGCCTGCAAGCAATCATTCTGCAAGATTGCTTGTCTTTCACCAACTGTAATTGGGAAGCAAAGGAAAGTGAAAGAAGGTTGTAGGAGGAGCCACCAGTTCAAATGGGAAGAGGATTATGAAGTCTTCTGGAGGCAAGGCAACTAATTAATTCACAGCTGGCAGGATGCTTCCTGTCGAAGGTTGATATTAACTTCAGTTCTTAAAAATGTATTCCATTCATGCGGATTTTGAAATTATTTTTTGAAGAAAAATTTAGTTCTTTTCCTGTTCTGATAGCATGCCCAGGAAACAAGATGGTTTCTGTTTTGGGGCAGATGATTCTGGAAAGATGTTAGAATTATAGTACATTGAAACAAAATCTTCCAGTATCATTAACCTACACCTAGTGTTAAGCCCTGTCTTTTTTACAACATTGTGGTCTCAGTAAATGGTTGATAAATAACTTCAGCACATTCACCAAGTTATTTTTGGTTGTTTCTAGGTCCACAGGTCAGGAAAATGTCAATGGAAAGCAGCTAGCATGAAGACCCCACAGTGTTCCTCCCTCTACTAGTCTGGTATTAATCTGGAGCTGAGATGCTCCCAATATGGTTGGGACATTTGTCCCCTCCAAATCTCATGTGAGAATTTGATCCCCAGTTTTGGGGATGGGATCTAGTGGGAGGAGTTTGGGTCATGATGGGGACCCATCATGAATGGCTTGGTACCCTGCTCACCAGGAATGAATGAGCTCTCACTCTACTAGTTCACTGGAGAGCTGGTTGTTTAAAGAGCCTGGCATCTCCCCCACTTTCTCTCTTGCTGCCCCGTCTCACTGTGATAAACCTGTTCCCCTTTGCCATCGACCATGAGTGGATGCTTCTTGAAGCCTTCACCTGAAGCAGACGCCGACACTGTGCTTCATGTACAGCCTGCCATACCATGAGTCAAAATAAACCTCTTTTCTTTGTAAATTACCCAGCCTCAGGTATTCATTTGTAACAATGTAAAATGGACAAACATGGAAAATTGGTACTGAGGAGTGGAGCTTTGCTATAAAGATAGCTGAAGATGTGGAAGCAGCTTTGGAAATGAGTAAATTGGCAGATATTGGAAGAATTTGGAGGGCTTAGAAGAAGACAGGAAGATGAGGGGAAATTTGGAACTGTCAACTGAAGGATCGTGAGGTTCATAAATGTGGAAAGGAGAGCTGTATTTCTCATAAATGGTTGCAGCCTGCAGGGTGGCCACTCTGAATGACTGGGAAGCATAGCCTCTGGCCAGAAGCCAGAAACAGGCACTTGGAGTGTCAGAAGAATAAAACAAGGATTTGTGCTGAATGAGGTGGCCAAATATATATTCAGCAAGCTATAGGAGGAGCCATGAAAATTTATGAAAGAAGAAACATGCACATGTGCAGTTGACCTCTAAGCCCCTTCATGGGGTCCCATGTTCAGAAAATGGTAGGGTTAGCAAGATGTGAGTGGGGAGTTTTTGGGCCTCTGACTTCAAAAGATGAAGCAGAGGACACAAAACCCCTCAGTCAGTGCACAGCCTCCCTAGACTGACCAGAACCTCTCAGTGGTTGGTGGTCTCTTATCAGGAAGGAATGCTGGTTGGTTGTTCTGTTGAAACTGCAAAAGGGAGGGCCAGCATCAGGTGGTTGGTTGAAATCAGTAGTGAGGTGACTCTTTTGAAAGGGCTGGTTCCAACCTAAATGCTCATCAATGATAGACTGGATAAAGAAAATGTGGCACATATATACCATACTATGCAGTATGGTATAAAGTATGAGTATACTATGGTATAAAGAATGAGTTCATGTCCTTTGCAGGGACATGGATGAAGCTGGAAATCATCATTCTCAGCAACCAACACAGGAACAGAAAACCAAACACCACGTGTTGTCAAAAGTGGGAGCTGAACAATGAGAACACATGGACACAGGGAGGGGAACATCACATACTGGGGCCTGTTGGAGAGTGAGGGGAAAGGGGAGGGAGAGCATTAGGACAAATACCTTAAAACCTAGATGTCAAGTTGATAGGTGCAGCAAACCACCATGGCACATGTATACCTGTGTAACAAACCTGCACGTTCAGCACATGTATCCCAGAATTTAAAGTAAAATAAAATAATTTTTAAAAAGAGAAAGGGTTCCCCTTTCCCCTTTAGAGCCTTTAGAGAAGAAAGCCTAGTGGTGGTTAGCAAGGGAGGGGCTCTAATGAGGCATGTTTGACTTCCTATTTCATCATGGCTGGGACTCAGTTTTAAGGTTTCTTTGGGGTCCCCTTGGCCAAGAGGGGGTCATTCAGTTGTCTGGGTGGGGGGAAGGGCTTAGGATTTCATTTCTCAGAACGTACTGGAGACTGGTTAAATGATTATGACCAAAATGCTGATAGAAATATGGGCAGTGAAGGCCAGGTTGATGAGGTCTCAGATGAAAATGAAGAACTTATTGGGAACTGGAGCACAAGTCACCCTTGTTACACCTTAGCAAATAACTTGGCTGCATTGTGCCAATGTCCTCGGGCTTTGTGGAAGGCTGAGCTTCAGAGTGATGACTTAGGCTATCTGGAGGGAAAAAAAAATTCTATGCAACAAAGCATTTAAGAAATGGCAAGGCTGCTTCTACCAATCTATGATTAGATATGGGGCAAAGGAATGACTTAAAGTTGGGACTTACAATTTAAAGGTAAGTAGAGTGTAAAAATTTGGAAAATCTGCAGCCTGGCTCATGGTGAAGAAGGAAAGAACATTTTCAGGAGAGGAACCCAAGGGATAAGAATCCAAGAGGCATGTGGAACAACCACTTGCTAGAGAGATTAGCATGACTGAAAGGGAAGCAGGTGCTAACAGTCAAGACAATGGGAAAAAGGCCTCAAAGGCACTTCAGAAATCTTCCAGGCTGCTCCTCCCATCACAAGCCCAGAAGCCTAAGAGGACAGACTGGTTTCAGGGACAAGGCCAGGGGCATTGCTACTCGGTGCTGCCTTGGGGTGCTGCTTCCCTTATCCCAGCCATCTCAAGTCCAGCCTCTACTCAAAGAGCCGCAAATAGCTCAGGCCTCCACTTCGGAGCGTGCAAACTGCAAGCCCTGGTAGCTTCCACACGGTGTTAAGTCTGCAAGTGTGCAGAATGCAAGAGTGGCGGAGGCTTGACAGTTTCCCCCTAGATTTCAAATGATACATCAGAAATCCTGGGTGCCCACGCAGAGGCAGTGCCCCCATGGTGAGCCTTTTTAGGGTAGTTCCAAAGGAAAATGTGGGGTTGGAGTCCCCACACAGAGCCCCCACCAAGGCACTACCAAGTGGAGCAGTGGGAATAAGGCCACTGCCCTCCAGACTCCAGAATGGCAGAACCACTAGCAACTTACACGTTAGCCTAGAAAAGCCACAGTTACTCAACTCTACCCTGTGAGAGCAAGAACAGCAGCTGATCTTTGCAAAGCAGGCACAGAGGCAGGGCTGCCTAAGCCTTTGCGAGCCCACCCGACACAACCATGTACCCGGGATGTGGGACATGGAGTCAAGGGAGATTATATTGAAGCTTTAAGATTTAATGTCTTCCCTGCTGGCTTTCAGACTTGCATGGGGCCTGTTGCCTCTTTCTTTTGGCCAATTTCTCCCTTTTGGAATGGGAATATTCACTCAATGTCTGTGTCACCATTGTATTAATATATTGAGAATAAACAATTTGTTTTTGATCTTACAGGCTCATAGGTGAGAGGAACTTGCTTTGAGTCTCAGATAAGACTTTGGACTTTTGAGATGATGCTAGAATGAGTAAGGACTTTTGGAGACTATTGGGGAGGGATGACTGTATTTTCCAATGTGAGAAGGACATGAATTTGGGGGACCAGGAATGGAATAATATAGTTTGGATTTTTGTCCTCTCCAAATCACATGTTGAAATCTGATCCCTCATGTTGGAGGTGGGGCCTGGTGGGAGGTGTTTGGGTCATGGGGGTGAATCCTCCATGAATGGCTTGGTGACCTCCTCATGGTAGTGAGTTCTCACTCCATTAGTTCATGTGATAGCTGGTTGTTTAAAGAGCCTGGACATCCTCCCTTCCCTCTTGCTTCCTCTCTCACCACGTGACACACCTGCTCACCCTTTACCTTCCACCATGGATGGAAGCTTCCTGAGGCCTCAGCAGAAGCAGATGCTGGCACTGTGCTTCTTATATGGTTTACAGAATGGTGACCCAAATAAACTTCTTTTCTTTATACACTGATCAGCCCCAGGTATTCCTTTATGGCAACGCAAAATGAACTAACACACTGGTGCTTTTTGTTTGTTTTTTGTTTTTTTTTTCTGAGACAGAGTCTCGCTCTGTTGCCAGGCCTGGAGTGCAGAGGCATGATCTCGGCTCACTGCAATCTCTGCCTCCCGGATTCAAGCGATTCTCCTTCCTCAGCCTCCCGAGTTGCTGGGATTACAGGCACCTGCCACCACACCAAGCTGATTTTTGTATTTTTTAGTAGAGACAGGGCTTCACCATGTTAGCCAGGATGATCTTGAACTTCTGACCTCAGGTGATTCCCCGAGCTCGGCCTCCCAAAGTGTTGGGATTACAGGTATGAGTCACTGTGCTCGGCTTAATTTCAACTTTTATTTTAGATATAGCAGGTATATGTACAGGTTACATGAGTATGTTGTACCCAAGGAATGTACATAGTACCCAATAGGTAGTTTTTCATACTCCTTCCCTTTCCCCTCTAGTAGTCCACAGTGTCTATTATTCCTATGCTTATGTTCACGGGCGCTCAGTGTTTAGCTCCCACTTATAATTGAGAGAATGTGGTATTTGGTTTTCTATTCATGCACTAATTCACTTAGGATTATGGCCTCCAGCTGCATCCATGTTGCTGCAAAGGACATGGTCTCATTCTTTTTTATGGCTGCCTAGTATTCCATGGTATATATGTACCACATTATGTTTATCCAATCCACCATGGGTGGGCACCTAGATTGATTCCATGGTTTTGTTATTGTGAATAGCATGGTGATGAATGTATGACTGCATGTATCTTTTTGGTATAATTATCTGTTTTCCTTGAGGTATATACCCAATAGTGGGATTCATGGGTTGAATAGCAGTTCTATTTTAGGTTTGAGAAATCTCTGCTTTACTTGGTGGATGAACTAATTTACATTCCCACCCAGTGAAAAAGGTCCCTTTTCTCTGTAGCCTCTCCAGCCTCTGTTGTTTGAGTTTATTAATAGCCCTTCCAACTGATGTGAGATGGTATCTCGCTATGTTGATTTACACTTCTCTAATGATTAGTGATGAGAAGTTTTTCATATGTTTGTTGGCCACTTGTATATCTTCCTTTAAGACATGTCTGTTCATATGATTTGCCCATTTTTTAGTGAGATTTGTTTTTTGCATGTTGATTGAAGTTCCTTATAAATTTTGGATATTAAACGTTTCGTGGATGCATGGTTTGTGAAGATTTTCTTCACAACATCCATTTGGGAGGTTTTCCATTTACTCTGTTGATAGTTTCTTTTACTGTGCAGAAGCTCTTTAATTAGGTCCCAGTTGACAATTTTTGGTTTTGTTGCAATTGCTTTCGGGGACTTAGCCAAAAATTATTTGCCAAGGGCAATGTCAAGAAGCGTATTTCCTAGGTTTTCTTCTATAATTTGTATAGTTTGAGGCTTCATTTAAATCTTTAATCCGTCTTGAGTTAGCTTTTGTGTATGGTAAAATGTAAGGGTCAAGTTTCATTTCCCTGCATACGGCTACAAGTTATCCCAGCATCACTTAGTGAATAGGGAGTCCTTTCCCTCATTACTTTTGTTGGGCCTGTTGAAGATCAAATCGTTGTAGGTATATGACTTTTCTCTGAGTATTCTGTGCCATTTGTCTGTGATATGGTTTGGCTGTGTCCACACCCAAATCTCATCTTGAGTTGTAGCTCCCATAATTCCCACGTGTTGTGGAAGGGGCCCAGTGGGAGGTAACTGAATTATGGGGACAGTTTCTCCCATGCTGTTCTTATGGTAATAAGTCTCACAAGAGCTGATGATTTTATAAGGGGTTTCCTTTTTTGCTTGGCTCTCATTCTCTGTTGTCTCCTGCTATGTAAGATGTGCCTTTCACTTTCCTCTATGATTGTGAGGCTTCCCCCAGCCATTTGGAATTTTGAGTCCATTAAACCTATTTTTCTTTATAAATTACCCAGTCTCAGGTATGTCTTTATCAGCAGCATGAGAATGGACAAATACAGTCTGTTTCTGTTTTTATACTACCACCATGCTGTTTTGGATACTGTAACCTTATAGTATAGGTTGAAGTTGGATACTGTGATGCCTCCAGCTTTGTTCTTTTTGTTTAGGATTGCTTTGGCTATTTGGGCTTTTTGGTTCCATATGAATTTTGGAATAGTTTTTTCTAATTATGTGAAGAATGATGTTGTGGTTTGATGGGAATAGTGTTGAATCTGTACATTGTTTTGGGCAGTATATCCATTTTAATAATATTGATTCATTGACTTTACAAGTATGGAATGTTTTTCCATTTGTTTGTATCACCTCTGATTTCTTTCAGCAGTGTTTCATAGTTCTGCTTGTAGAGATTGTTTTCCTCTTTGGTTAGCTGTATCCCTAGGTATTGCATTTTCTTTGTGGCTACTGTAAATTGCATTGCATTCTTGATTTGACTCTCTGCTTGGATGTTATTGGTATATAGAAGTGATTTTTGCACATTGATTTTTTATCCTGAAAGCTTGCAAAAAATGTTTATAAGTTTGAGTAGCCTTTTGGCACAGTGTTTAGGGTTTTGTAGGTATAGAATTGAATCATCGGCAAAGAAAGATAGTTTGACTTCTTTTTCTATTTGGATGCCTTTTATTTCTTCTTCTTGCCTGATTGGTGCTCTATCCCTGATTAGTGCTCTACTCCTCTGTGACTGTGCTGGTATCTAAAGTGCAAGATAAAGTCCTCTTTACTTTTTCCTCTGCTTTTCTCAAGCAGAAGTTTTGCCCCAAAGCCACCTCAGCTGGTAATGTGCCAAGTCTCCTGAAGCCAGCAAGTCTGAGGCTCACCCAAGGCCCTTGACATAGCTCATGTGTATTGTTGCTGGTTATTCAGGGCCCAAAGGCTCTACAATTAGAAGGTGATTAATGCTGCCAGGTCTTGGTCCTTTTCTTCAAGGCAGTGTGTTCCCTTTTTGGCCCAGGGTATGTCTAGAAATATCATCTGGAAGCCAGGGCCTGTAACAGGGACCTCATGACTCTGACCAGCACCCTATCTTGCTGTGGCTTCCCTGGTATTCAAGATGCAAAACAAAGCCTTCCCCACTCTTCCCTCTCCTCTCCCCAAGCAGAACAAAGGGGTTCTCTTTTAGAGCCATGAGCTGTGTATCTTGAAGTTAGGGGAGGGGCGATGCCAGCACTATCTTGGCTGCCCCAGCTGGCATCTCAGTAGGTCACATGCTCCCCAGTCCACTGTCTCTGTGCCTGGTTCAGCACTAGGGCTCACTTAAGAGTTGTTGTCCTTTTGGCCCAGACTGCCTTTCAAGTTTAAATACACAGCACACTGTGGCCGTCAGTGGCAAAGTTTGTGAGTGCTCAAGTTCAGACTGCTGGGATCAGTGATTTCCCTCTGGCTAGGGCTGGTTTAAATGTTCCCTCTGTGGGCAGCTGTCAGCTGAGTTTGGTCCAGTTTTCCTTTCTGCTCTAGCAGGACAGCACTGAGTTAAATGTCTCACAATTGCTGTGCTCTCCCTCCTCCAGCACCCAGAGACATTCTCCATACCACACCACTGCTGCAGGGGGAGGGGTGAGCTTCATGATTCAATATTGTTTTTTCTATCCCTTCATTGCTTCTTTCAGCGATATGAAGTTAAAACCAGATACTATGAATGCTCACCTGACTTTTTGTTTTATTACGGTTCCCCCCTCCTCTCCCCCCCCCACCCCATGTAGACAGTTGTTAACTTGGTGTCCTTGCCAGGGGATGATCGGTGGAGGCTTCTATTGCTCCATCTTGCTCTGCCTCTCCCTCTGTGTCAATTTTGTTTATTCTTTTAGAAAACCAACTTCTTGTTTTTTTTATCTATTATTTTACTAGTGTCTATTTCATTTGTTTCTGCTCTGATCTTTGTTCCTTCCTTCCTTCAGCTAACTTTGGGTCTAATTTGTTGTTCTATTTTAGTTCCTTGAGGTACGACATTAGATTATTTGACATCTTTCTTCTTTTTTGATATAGGAATTTATTGTTATAAATTTCCCTCTTAGAACTGCTTTTGCTGCATCCTGTAAGTTTTGGTATGTTGGGTTTCTATTTTTGTCTTGATATTTTTTATTTCCTTTTTGATTTCTTCATTGACATATTTGTTGTTTAAAAACATGTTGATTTCCATGCTTATGAATTTTCAGTGATTTATTCTGTTACCAATTTCTAAGTTGGTGTCATTGTAATCAGAAAATACACTTGATAGAATTTTCAATTGTCTAAAATTTGTTAACATTTGTTTTGTGACCTAACCTTCTTTATTGTGGATAATATGTACTTGAGAAGAATGTGTATTCTATTGCTGTTGGTTGGTTGTGTATATGTCTAAAGTTCCATTTGGTCTAAAGTATAATTCAAGTGCAATGCTTTCTTATTAATTTTATATCTAGGTTTATAGGAAGTGAATTTGTAATTTAGAACATTCCAAAAAACAAATTTTAGGCACAGATTACTTCATTGGCAAGTTCTACCAAACAGGTAAGAAAGAAAAATAAAACTGATACTATGCAGTCTAGTACAGAACATAGAAAAGCAGAGATTAGTTTCTAATGCATTTTATGAAGTCAGCATTACACTGATATGGAAACCAGAAAGAGAAAGCACAAATGAGAGGTGAAGCTAGCTGGACTTCCTGGGTTGGAGTAGGGACTTGGTGAACTTTTCTGTCTAGCTAGAGGATTGTAAACACACCAATCAGAGCTCTGTGTCTAGCTAAAGGATTGTAAATGCACCAATCAGCACTCTGTAAAAATGCACCAATCAGCACTCTATGTTTAGCTAAAGGATTGCAAATGCACCAATCAGCACTCTGTAAAAATGGACCAATCCACACTCTGTAAAATGGACCAATCAGCAGGATGTGGGCAGGGATGAATAAGGGAATAAAAGCCAGCCACCCCAGCCAGCAGTGGCAACCCACTCAGGTCCACTTCCACACTATGGAAGTTTTGTTCTTTCACTCTTCACAATAAATCTTGTTGCTTCTCACTCTTTGTGTCCATGCCACCTTTAAGAGCTATAACACTCACTGTGAAGGTCCGTGGCTTCATTCAGTGAGACCAAGAACCCACCAGAAGAAAGCAACTCCAGACACATCTTGGCAACCCAGATGGAACACATCTTGGCGACCACGAAGGGACCATCGCCAAGTGGTGAGTACCATCAGACCCCTTTCACTTGCTATTCTATCCTATTTTTCCTTAGAATTCGGGGGCTAAATACCGGGCACCTGTTGGCCAGTTAAAAGTGACTAGTGCAGCCACTGGACTAAAGACACGGGTGTCAGGCTTTCTGGGAAAGGGTTCTATAACAACCCCAAACTCTTCAGAGTTAGGAGCATTGGTTTTCCTGGAACCAGCTTCCACTTTTCCTATACTTCTGGGCTGAGCTGAGGGTCAACAGAGAGGAAAGTCATTCAGCTCCAGGGTCTCGACAAAAAGTTGGTTGACCCTGTAGCCATAAGCGGAACTCTCAACGTCAATTCACCCAAGCGAGACTTGCTCATCTATCCTAACTATCCTGACCCTTGCCTCCTGGATCCTAATGCCTGTGAGACAAACTTCCTCCTGCCTCTCTTCTCCAAGGCTAGTCCTGCTTCTAAAAGCCACTCCCTGTCTCTGGTGCTTTTCTAGTTTCTCCTATAAGAATGATTTCTAGTATAAATTTAGGGGCTCGGTTCTTTTCTTCAGGCATCCAGGCTCACCAATCAGAAAGACATAATTTTTGCCCAAAGACCCATCGGTCGGGGGGACTATCTGGAATTTTAGGATCCCTCCTCAGACTAACAGGCCTAACAAAGGCTATTCCTGAAGCTAGGACATGGGGAGCCTCAGAAATGATACCCTTCCTATTCATATGATGAGAAGTGAGGACAAAAGGCAACACTCTTCCAACCCTGGAGATCTCTTCCCTCCCTCAGGGTATGGCCCTACACTTCATTTTTTGGGCATAACATCTTTATAGGACATGGGAAAGGTCCCAATACTAACAGGAGAACAGTTACGACGCTAACAGGTTTTCGAGAATGTGTCGGTAAGAGGTCTAAGAGGACAGACAAGGGTACAGGTTTTTGAGAATGCGTTGGTAAGGGCCACTAAATCTGACCTTCCTCAGTCCTCCTTGTGGTCTAAGAGGAAAACTAGTGTTTCTGCTGCTGCGTTGGTGAGCACAACTATTCTGATCAGCAGGGTCCAGGGACCGTTGTAGGTTCTTGGGGAAGAGGGGTTTCTGCTGCTGCATCAGTGAGTGAGACTATTCCAATCAGTAGGGTCCAGGGATCGTTGCGGTTTCTTGGGCATGGGGGGGAAAACAAACCAAAACCGTGGGTGTTCTTTTCTTTCAGATGGGAAACACTCAGGCATCAACAGGCTCACCCTGGAAATGAATCCTAAGCCATTGAGACCAATTTGACCCTCAAACCCTGGAAAAGAGGTGGCTCATTTTTTCCCACACTACAGCCTGGCCCCAATATTCTCTCTGATGGGGAAAAATGGCCACCTAAGGGAAGTAAAAATTACAATACTATCTTGTAGCTTGACCTTTTCTGTAAGAGGGAAGGCAAATGGAGTGAAATACCTTATGTTCAAGCTTTCTTTTCATTGAAGGAGAATCTACAACTAAGCCAAGTGTACAATTTACATCCCACAAGAGGACCACTCAGCTTACCGCCAATATCCTAGCCTCCCTATAGCTCCCCTTCCGATTAATGATAAGCCTCCTGTAATCTCCCCCACCCAGAAGGAAACAAGCAAAGAAATCTCCAAGGGACCACAAAAACCCCTGGGCTATTGGTTATGTCCCATTCAAGCAGTAGGGGGAAGTGAATTTGGCCCAACCTGGCTACATTTCCCCTTCTCCTTCTCCGATTTAAAGAAGATCAAGGCAGACTTGGGGAAGTTTTCAGATGATAATGATAGGTATATAGATGTCCTATAGGTCTAGGGCAAACTTTGATATCAATTGGAGAGATGTCATGCTATTGTTAGATCAGACTCTGGCCTTTAATGAAAAGAATGTGGCTTTAGCTGCAGCCCAAGAGTTTGGAGATACCTGGTATTCTAGTCAAGTAAATGATAGTATGGCAGCTGAAAAAAGGGACAAATTCCCTACTGGTCAGTAAGCTGTCCCCAGTATGGATCCCCACTGGGACCTCAACTCAGATCATGGAACTGGAGTCGCAAACATCTGTTGACCTGTGTTCTAGAATGACTAAGAAGAATTAGGAAAAAGCCCATGAATTATTCAATGATGTCCACCATAATTCAGGGAAAGGAAGAAAATCCTTCTGCCTTCCTCAAGCGGATACAGGAGACCTTAAGAAAATATACCTGTCACCTGACTCACTTGAGGGTCAATTGATCCTAAAAGATAAGTTTATTACCCAATCAGCCACAGATATCAGGAGAAAACTCCAAAAGTGAGCCCTGGGCCCTGAACAAAATCTGGAGGCATTAATAAACCTGGCAACCTCGGTGTTCTATAATAGGGACCAAGAGGAACAGGCAGAAAAGGAAAAGTGAGATCAGAGAAAGGCTGCAGCCTTAGTCATGGCCCTCAGACAAACAAACCTTGGTGGTTCAGAGAGGACAGAAAATGGAGCAGGCCAATCACCCGGTAGGGCTTGTTACCAGTGTGGTTTGCAAGGACACTTTAAAAAAGACTGTCCAACAAGAAACAAGCTGCCCCCTTGCCCATGTCTACTACGCTGAAGCAATCACTATAAGGCGCACTGCCCCAGAGGACAAAGGATCTCTGGGTCAGAAGCCCCCAACCAGATGATCCAACAATAGGACTGAGGGTGTCCAGGGCAAGCGCCAGCTCATGTCATCGCCCTCACTGAGCCCCGGGTATGTATAACCATTGAGGGCCAAGAAATTGACTTCCTCCTGGACACTGGAGTGGCTTCCTCACTGTTAATCTCTTGTCCCAGACAGCTGTCCTCGAGGTCCATTACCATCCGAGGAATCCTGGGACAGCCTGTAACCAGGTATTTCTCCCACCTCCTCAGTTGTAATTGGGAGATTTTGCTACAGTTAGTAAGTATGCTTGTCTAATTGCCCATTCTGCAATATAGAAAGACAGGAAGTTCGGGAACCCCCATTAAATACCACAAGGAAATCATGGAGTTATTGCACACAGTGCAAAAACCCAAGGAGGTGGCAGTCTTACACTGCCAAAGCCATCAAAAAGATGGAGAAAAGGCAGAAGGAAACCATCAGGCAGATGCTGAGACCAAAATTGCTGCCAGGTGGAACCTCCCATTAGAAATACCTATGGAAGGACACTTCATATGGAACAACCCCCTCCAAGAGATTGAGCCCCAGTATTCCCTGACTGAAATGGAATGGGGACTTTCATGGGAGCATAGTTTTCTCCCCTTGAGGTAATTAATGACAGAAGAAGGAAAGGTACTCATAATCGAGGCCAGCCAGCGGAAAATACTTAAAACCCTCCATCAAACTTTTCATATGGGTATTGAGAACACTCATCAAATGGCCAAATCCCTATTTACAGGGCCAAATCTCCTCCAGAGCATCCAACAGGTAGTCAAGGCCTATGAGGCGTGCCAAAGGAATAATCCCTTGGTTCATCATAAGGCCCCTCTGGGGGAACAAAGAGTAGGTCACTATTCCGGAGAGGACTGGCATTTAGACTTCACCCATATGCCTAAGTCAAAGGGATTTCAATACTTGTTGGTCTGTGTTGATACCTTTACAAATTGGATAGAAGCCTTCCCCTGTAAGACAGAGAAGGCTCAGGAAGTGGTTAAAGTCCTAATTCATGAAATAATTTCCAGGTTTGGGCTTCCCCAAAGCTTACAGAGTGACAAAGGTCCGGCTTTTAAAGTCATGATAACTCAGGGGATTTCCAGGGTGCTAGGGATACAATATCACCTTCACTGCATCTGGAGGCCACAATCCTCAGGGAAGGTCAAGAAAGCAAATGAAACACTCAAGAGGTACTTAAGGAAACTAACACAAGAAACTCATCTCCCATGGCCTACTCTTTTGCCCATGGCCTTGTTGAGAATCCAAAATTCTTCTCATAAAATGGGGCTCAGTCCATATGAAATGCTGTATGGTTGATCTTTTCTCAAAAATGATTTCCTACTTGATCAGGAAATGGCCAACTTGGTCAAAGATATAACTTCTTTGGCAAAATATCAAAGAAACCTTAAAAACCTACCTGAAGGATGTCACAGAGAAAAGGGAACAAGGTTGTTTCAATCAGAAGATCTAGTGTTGGTCAAATCTTTCCCCTCTACCTCCTCATCTATGGATTATTTGCGGGAAGGACCATATTCGATAATCCTCTCTACCCCCACTGCAGTTAAGGTGGCACCCGAGTTAAACTTTGGACACCTGCTGCGGGACTGTCAGCTCAGGAGTCCCAAGATCAGCCAGACCAGCCTCGATATACCTGTGAACCATTGGAGAATTTGCATCTCCTATTTCAAAAGGAAACATCCCAGACTAAAAAGGCTTCTACTGCTGATCCTGAGGAAAAGCCCCTTCTTCCTTAAAAAAGATAAGTGAAAACCTACATAATCTTTAACACCTCTCCTCGCCCCTTTAATGGAATCCTTTTACTATTTCATCCTATTATTAAGCAGCATACTAACTATACTCTTTGCAATAGGTTATATACTGTAGCTCCTGCCAGGACGAAAATCCTAATCACATCAACCTTCTATCTTCCTTCCTTCCTTCTAACAGCAATTTACTCCTACTTTAACTCAGACTGGATAAAATAATCTCGTCTTCCAGAGCACCCTCTTTACCTTCCTATTTGCTCTTTGCCTATCTATCCCTCCTGCTTCCTTGGATACCCCATACAATCACCCCTCTCCTTCCACTAGCTCCCAATTACCTCTACAAGACTCTCAACCCAGTCTCTGTTAAACCAGTTCAATCCTTCCATGGCAAGTGACTGTTGGCTTTGTGTCTCTCTATCAACCTATGCTTACATTGCCATTCCTGTTCCCGCAAAAAACTGGGTCTTTACCAACTTGACCTACCACCCACATTATGAAGGAAAAGACCCTTTCTGACTGCTAAATATGCAATCATTATCCAACTTCCCCATCTCTGATAGGACCAAGAATACCCTAATAGGACATAAATCCAATTTTTAAGTTCTTTCATTTGCAACCTCACCTATTACACAAGCAATGAAAAGCCTATACACAGCCCCATAACTATGAATACCATCTTAACTTTACAAGACCCTTTATGCATCCAAAACAACCTGTTATCAGGCCTGCTCCTGGGGCACCTACTAGCCCATCAGTGTAATTACACCCTACAACTTCAAGCCCCAACTGATCATTGTAACTTCCAAGTCACCCAAACAGCTCCATTCAGACAGCTTGTCCGCTACTCAGGACCTCCAAAAATCATCGCCTCCTCCCTGCTTAACAAACAATCCAGGTTTTGTAATGGCAAACATACTCCCTGCATGACCATTCATCCCTGGACCCCTTGCAGCAATGCCCCCACCACTACTGAATGCCTTCTCATCCCCTCTTTCAATCTCTTTCAAATGGTTCCTAGTAGATACAAAATGGTCTTTTCTCCATTGAGAAAATAGAACACAGAGAGCCACTCAGTTTGCTCACAACACCCCTTTCCAGCCGCTCACTGGAGCTACCTTGGCAAGTACTCTAGGAGTATGGGAAAATAAAAACAACAAACTCACATACCTTTTTAACATACACAACCAGTTCTGTCTACCCAGTCAAGGTATAGTCTTCTTATGTTCAATGTCAACATATATCTGCCTCCCCACTAGCTGGACAGGCACCTGCACCTTAGTCTTCCTAAGTCCCAACCTTAATATTGCCCCAGGAAATTAGACCCTATCAGTACCCCTCAAAGCTCAAGTCAGTCAGCGCAGAGCCATACAACTATTACCCCTACTTATAGGGTTAGGAATGGCTACTGCTACAGGAGCTGGAATAGCCAGTTTATCTACTTCATTATTCTACTACCACACTCTCAAAGGATTTCTCAGACAGTTTGCAAGAAATAATTAAATCTATCCTTACTCTACAATCCCAAATAGACTCTTTGGCAGCAGTGACTCTCCAAAACCACAGAGGCCTAGACCTCCTCACTGCTAAGAAAGGAGGAATCTGTACCTTCTTAGGAGAAGAGTGTTATTTTTACACTAACCAGTCAGGGATAGTACGAGATGCCACCCAGCATTTACAGGAAAAGGCTTCTGAAATCAGACAATGCCTTTCAAACTCTTATACCAACCTCTGGAGTTGGGCAACATGGCTTCTCCCCTTTCTAGGTCCCGTGACAGCCATCTTGCTATTACTTGCCTTTGGGCCCTGTATTCTTAACCTCCTTGTTCAATTTGTTTCCTCTAGGATCGAGCTCATCAAGCTACAGATGGTCTTACAAATAGAACACCATTTGTAAGTTGTTAGTTAAGCTTAACTAAAACTTCTACCAAGGACCCCTGGATTGACCCACTGGCCCTTTGGCTGGCCTAAAGAGTTCCCCTCTGGAGGAAACTACAACAACAGGGCCCTTTCTTTGCTGCTATCAGCAGGAAGTAACTAGAGTGGTCATCACCTAATTCCTGACAGCAGTTGGGGTGTACTGTTTAGAGGGGTGACTGAGAGGTGAAGCCAGTTGGACTTCCTGGGTGGAGTGGGGACTTGGAGAACTTTTCTCTCTAGCTGGAGGATTGTAAATGCACCAGTCAGCACTCTGTAAAAATGTACCAATCAGCACTCTGTATCTAGCTAAAGGATTGTAAATGCACAAATCAGCACTCAGTAAAAATGCACCAGTCAGCACTCTGTGTCCAGCTAAAGAATTGTAAATGCACCAATCAGCACTCTGTAAAATGGACCAATCAGCAGGATGTGGGCAGGGACAAATAAGGGAATAAAAGCTGGCCACCCCAGCCAGCAGTGGCAACCTGCTCGGGTCCACTTCCACATTGTGGAAGCTTTGCTCCTTCACTCTTCACAATAACTCTTGCTGCTGCTCACTCTTTGGGGCCATGCCACCTTTAAGAGCTGTAACACTCACTGCAAAGGTCCACCGCTTCATTCCTGAAGTCAGTGAGACCAAGAACCCACTGGAAGGAACCAACTCTGGACACACAAGGAAATAAACTTCAAACCAATATCTCCTGAGAACATAAATACAGAAAACTGTTCAATAAAGTATTGACAAATTAAATCTAACAATATATAAAAAGTATAATATCTCACAGCCAAATCTAGCTTATTCTGGTAATACAAGATCAATTCAACATTCAAAAAAAGTCAATGTTATTTACTATATTCATGTACTTAAAAATCATATAGTCCTACCAATAGATGCAATAAAAGAATGACAAGACTTAAAAGCCATTTTTGATTAAAGAAAAAAAAAAACTCAGGACATTGGGAATAGAAGAAGGGAAATGCTTTAACCTGATAAAGTACATCTACAAAATACCTGCAGCAAACATCCTACTTAATAGTAGATAATTCAATGCTTTCTCTCCTAATGTCAGGAAAAAAAAAGATGTTCATTCTCAGCATTTCTATTAAACATTTTGCTGAAATTTCTAGTCAGTAAATAAAGCAAGAAAAAGAAATTGAGGGGATATAGATTTTAAAGAAAGAAATATAACTGTTTCTATTCACAGACAGCATAATAGTCTATGTAGAAAACTTTAAAGAATATGCAAACATGCTCTTAGAACTAATAGGTGAGTTTAGCAAGACCCTAGGACATAAGATCAACACAAAAATTAGTCACATTTCTATACACTAGAAATGAACAACTGGAAATCAAAATTTGAAACAAAATACAATGGTACCAAAATTCAAGAAATACTGAAGTATAAATGTAACAAAACATGTACAGAATCTGTATTTGGAAAGCTATACTGATGAAAACAATCAAATAACCAAATAAGCAGAGAGATATACTATGTTCATGGATTAAAGACAAAATGTAGTTTAAGACATCAGTTTTCTCCAAATTGATTATAGATTCAATGCTATAAAAAATCCCAGCAGAATCTCCTATAGATATTGCAAATTGGTTCTATTAGTTATATGGAAAGGCAAAGAAAGTAAAATAGCCAAAACTATCTTGAAAATGAAGTCAGAAGACCCATACCACCTGGTTTTAAGACTACTTTAAACCTACAAAAATCAAGTCACTGTGATATTGCTGAAAGATTATATACATAAATTAAGAAACAGAATAGAGTCCAGAAATAGACCCACATACATATGGTCAAGTGGGTCTTTTGACAAAGACACGAAGGCAATTCACTGGAGAAAGAATAATATTTTCATATGTTTCTGGAACAAGTGAATATTCATATTAAAAAATCCTCAAATATACTTCACATCTCATAAAAAGTTATTCAAAATGAATCACAGACAATCTAAGACTATAAAACTTTTAAATGAAAACAAATGGAGTAATCATTGTGATATTGTACCAGAGTTCTAGATATAATCCCAAAGGCAAGGTCCATTAAGTAACAACACAATGAATTATACTTCTCCAACATTAAAAACATCTGCTCTGCAAAACATACTGTCTACAGAATAAAAATGTAAGCCATGAACTTCAAGAAAATATTTGCAAGTCACAAATCTGAAAAAGACTTATATCCAGAGTAGATAACCTGCAAAACTCAGTAATAAGCAAATAATCAAACTTATAAAAATGGACAAAAGATTTCAACAGACAGTTCAACAAAGAAGATATACATGGGAAATAAACCACTGAAAAATACTTTCAACATCATTAACCATTAGGAAAATGCAAAGTAAAATCACAATAAGATACCACTAAACACCTTTCAGAATGTCTAAAAATTTTAAAACGCAGAAAATATCAAATCAGCAGCAAGGATATAAACCAACTGAACGGCTTATACATTTTTGTTGAGAATGCAAAATGGTACAGTCACATGGGAAAACCAAAAAGTAGAAATAAGAAGAAAATATATTGTCAAATATTTATTTATTCATTATGAATCCTACAGATCAGTGAAAAACACTAACAGTATTAATAAAAAAGGGAACAACATCAATAAGCACTTCATTGAAAATGAAATACAAATGGCACAAAAGAGTGAAAAAAATTACAGACCCAGTGTTAAGCAAAGAAATGAAAAGTAAAATAATAGATACTATTCTTCATGATTCACCACTGACAAGGATTTTTAAAATAACAGTATTCAGTATTTGTGAGGGTTCAGTAAGACATATATTCTCAAACTACTGGTAGCCATGTATTTGTTAAAACTTTCCAGAACATGATTTGTAAATATCTGTCATGAGCTATACAAAATTTCATCCTCTTAGAATCAGTAATTTTACTTCCATGAATGGATTCTAAGAAGTAATCAAAAATGAAGATAAATATGTATATATAAATAAGTTCATCATAACATTATTTTCAATACTGGAACACTGGAAACAACCTTAATACACAAAAGGTTTATAACTAATTATGGCACAACTCTAAAACAGAATAGTATTCAGCCATTAAATATTTATGAAGAGTTCTTGATGACATAGGAAAATATTTCTGATGTAATAAGTTTGAAAAAAGCAGGATAAAAAACTGTATACATTATGACACTGATAATATATATATAAATATGCACATGTATATGATTTTTAAGGTTAAGATTGCTTATATATGGATATATATGTGTGTGTGTCTAAAAAGAAATGTAATCATTGAGGGGTGCACCCAAGATGACCAAATAGGAACAGCTCCAGCCTCCAGCTCCCAGCATGAGTGACATAGAAGACAGATGATCTCTGCATTTTCAAGTGTGGTACCGGATTCATCTCACTGGGGAGTGCCGGACAATTGGTGCTGATCAGCTGGTGTAGCCCAACCAGCGAGAGCTGAAGCAGGGCGAGGCATCGCCTCACCTGGGAAGTGCAAGGGGGAAGAGAATCCCTTTTCCTAGCCAAGGGAAACTGAGACACATAACACCTGGAAAATCGGGTAACTCCCACCCTAATACTGGGCTTTACCAAGGGTCTTAGCAAATGGCACACCAGGAGATTATATCCCACACCTGGCCTGGAGGGTCCCAGGCCCACAGAGCCTACCTCATTGCTAGCACAGCAGTCTGAGATCTAACTGCAAGGCAGCAGCGAGGTTGGGGGAGGGGCACCCGCCACTGCTGAGGCTTAAGTGGGTAAACAAAGCCACTGGGAAGCTCGAATTGGGTGGAGCCCACTGCAGCTCAAGGAGGCCAGCCTGCCTCTGTAGACTTCTTCTCTGGGGACAGGGCATAGCTAAACAAAAAGCAGCAGAAACCTCGGCAGAGGTAAATGCCCCTGTCTGATAGCTTTGAAGTGAGCAGTGGATCTCAAGCACAGAGGTTGAGATCTGAGAATGGACAGACTGCATGCTCAAGTGGGTCCCTGACCCCTGATTAGCCTAACTGGGAGACATCCCCCACTAGGTGCAGACTGACATCTCACACCTCACACAGTGGAGTACACCCCTGAGACAAAGCTTCCAGAGGGAGAATCAGACAGCAACACTCGCTGTTCAGAAATATTCTATCTTCTACAGCCTCCGCTGCTGATACCCAGGCAAACAGGGTCTGGAGTGGACCTCAAGCAAACTCCAACAGACCTACAGCTGAGGGTCCTGACTGTTAGAAGGAAAACTAACAAACAGAAAGGACACCTACACCAAAACTCCATCAGTACGTCACCATTATCAAAGACCAAAGGCAGATAAAACCACAAAGATGGGGAAAAAGCACTGCAGAAAAGCTGGAAATTCAAAAAATCAGAGCACATCTCCCCCTCCAAAGGAACGCAGCTCATCGCCAGCAACGGAACAAAGTTGGACAGAGAATGACTTTGACGAGTTGAGAGAAGAAGGCTTTAGTCGATCAAACTTCTCAGAGCTAAAGGAGGAACTACATAACCAGCTCAAAGAAACTAGAAACCTTGAAAAAAGAATGGATGAATGGATAACTAGAATAATCAATGCAGAGAAGACCTTAAAAGAACTGATAGAGATGAAAACCATAACACAAGAAATACGTGACAAATGCACATGCTTCAGTAACCAACTCAATCAACTGGAAGAAAGAGTATCAGCGATTAAAGATCAAATGAATGAAATGAAATAACAAGATAAGTGTGGAGAAAAAAGAGTAAAAAGAAATGAACAAAGCCTCCAAGAAGCATAGGATTATGTGAAAAGACCAAATCTACGTCTGATTGGTGTGCCTGAAAGTGATGGGGAAAATGGAACCAAGTTGGAAAACACTCTGCAGGATATCATCCAGGAGAACTTCCCCAACCTAGTAAGGCAGGCCAACATTCAAATTCAGGAAATACAGAGATTGCCACAAAGTACTCCTTGAGAAAAGCAACTGCAAGACACATAATTGTCAGATTCACCAAAGTTGAAATGAAGGAAAAACTGTTAAGGGCAGCCAGAGAGAAAGGTCGGGTTACACACAAAGGGAAGCCCATCAGACTAACAGCAGATCTCTCAGCAGAAACTCTCCAAGCCGGAAGAGAGTGGGGGCCAATATTCAACATTCTTAAAGAAAAGAATTTTCAACCTAGAATTTCATATCCAGTCAAACTAAGTTTCATAAGTGAAGGAGAAATAAAATCTTTTACAGAAAAGCAAATGCTTAGAGATTTTGTCACCACCAGGCCTGCCCTACAAGAGATCCTGAAGAAAGCACTAAACATGGAAAGGAACAACAGGTACCAGCCATTGCAAAAACATGTCAAAATGTAAAGTCCATCGATGCTAGGAAGAAACTGCATCAACTAACGAGCAAAATAATTAGCTAATATCATAATGACAGGATCAAGTTCACACATAACAATATTAACCTTAAATGTAAATGGACTAAATGCTCCAATTAAAAGACACAGACTGGAAAATTGGATAAAGAGTCAAGACCCATCAGTTTGCTGTATTCAGGAGACCCATCTCACATGCAGAGACACACATGGGCTCAAAATAAAGGGATGGAGGAAGATGTACCAAGCAAATGGAAAACAGAAAAAAGCAGGGGTTGCAATCCTAGTCTCTGACAAAACAGACTTTAAACCATCAAAGATCAAAAGTGACAAAGAAGGCCATTACATAATGGTAAAGGGATCAATTCATAAGGAAGAGCTAACTATCCTAAATATATATGCACCCAATGCAGGAGCACCCAGATTCATAAAGCAAGTCCTTAGAAACTTACAAAGAGACTTAGACTCCCATACAATAATAATGGGAGACTTTAACACTTCACTGTCAACATTAGACAGATCAACGAGACAGAAAGTTAACAAGGATATCCAGGAATTGAACTCAACTCTGCACCAAGCAGACCTAATAGACATTAACAGAATATACATTCTTCTCAGCACCACATCGCACTCATTCCAAAATTGACCACATAGTTGGAAGTAAAGCACTCCTCAGCAAATGTAAAAGGACTGAAATTATAACAAACTGTCTCTCAGACCACAGTGCAATTAAACTAGAACTCAGGACTAAGAAACTCAATCAAAACCGCTCAACTACATGGAAACTGAACAAGCTGCTTCTGAATGACTACTGGGTACATAACAAAATGAAGGCAGAAATAAAGATGTTCTTTGAAACCATTGAGAACAAAGATACAACATACCAGAATCTCTGGGACACATTTAAAGCAGCGTATAGAGGGAAATTTATAGCACGAAATGCCCACAAGAGAAAGCAGGAAAGATCTAAAATTGACACTCTAACATCACAATTAAAAGAATTAGAGAAGCAAAAGCAAACACATTCAAAAGCTAGCAGAAGGCAAGAAATAACTAAGATCAGAGCAGAACTGAAGGAGACAGAGACACAAAAAGCCCTCCAAAAAATCAATGAATCCAGGAGTTTGTTTTTTGAAAAGATCAACAAAATTGATAGACCACTAGCAAGACTAATAAAGAAGAAAAGAGAGAAGAATCAAATAGATGCAATAAAAAATGGTAAAGGGGATATCACCACCGACCCCACAGAAATACAAACTACCATCAGAGAATACTATAAACACCTCTACACAAATAAACTAGAAAACCTAGAAGAAATGGATAATTTCCTGGACAGTTACACTCTCCCAAGACTAAACCAGGAAGAAGTTGAATCCCTGAATTGACCAATAGCAGGCTCTGAAATTGAGGCGATAATTAATAGCCTATCAACCAAAAAAAGTCCAGGACCAGACAGATTCACAGCTGAATTTTACCAGAGGTACAAGGAGGAGTTGGTACCATTTCTTCTGAAACTATTCCAATGAATAGAAAAAGAGGGAATCCTCCCTAACTCATTTTTTGAGGCCAACATCATCCTGATACCAAAGCCTTACAGAGATACAACAAAAAAAGAGAATTTTAGACCAATATCCCTGATGAACATTGGTGCAAAAATCCTCAATAAAATACTGGCAAACCAAATCCAGCAGCACATCAAAAAACCATGATCAAGTGGGTTTCATCCCTGGGATGCAAGGCTGGTTCAACATAGGCAAATCAATAAACATTACTCAGCATATAAACAGAACCAAAGACAAAAACCACATGATTATCTCAATAGATGCAGAAAAGGTCTTTGACAAAATTCAACAGCCCTTCATGCTAAAAACTCTCAATAAATTTGGTATTGATGGAACACATCTCAAAACAATTAGAGCTATTTATGAGAAACCCACAGCCAATATCATACTGAATGGGCAAAAACTGGAAGCATTCCCTTTGAAAACTGGCACAAGACAGGGATGCCCTCTCTAACCACTCCTATTCAACATCGTGTTGGAAGTTCTGGCTAGGGCAATCAGGCAAGAGAAAGAAATCAAGGGTATTCAGTTAGGAAAAGAAGAAGTCAAATTGTCCCTGTTTGCAGATGACATCACTGTATATTTAGAAAACCCCATTGTCTCAGCCCAAAATCTCCTTAAGTTGATACGCAACTTCAGCAAAGTCTCAGGATACAAAATCAATGGGCAAAACTCACAAGCATTCTTATACACCAGTAACAAACAGAGAGCCAAATCATGAATGAACTCCCATTCACAATAGCTTCAAAGAGAATAAAATACCTAGGAATCCAACTTACAAGGGATGTAAAGGACCTCTTCAAGGAGAACTACAAACCACTGCTCAGTGAAATAAAAGAGGACACAAATGGAAGAACATACCATGCTCATGGATAGGAAGAATCAATATTGTGAAAATGGCCATACGGCCCAAGGTAATTTATAGATTCAATGCCATTCCCCCATTAAGCTACCAATGACTTTCTTCACAGAATTGGAAAAAACTGCTTGAAAGTTCATATGGAACCAAAAAAGACCCCGCATTGTCAAGACAATCCTAAGCCAAAAGAACAAAGCTGGAGGCATCATGCTACCTGACTTCAAACTATACTACAAGGCTACAGTAACCAAAACAGCATGGTACTGGTACCAAAACAGAGATATAGACCAATGGAACAGAACAGAGCCCTCAGAAATAATACCACACATCTACAGCCATCTGATCTTTGACAAACCTGACAAAAGCAAGAAATGGGGAAAGGATTCCCTATTTAATAAATGGTCCTGGGAAAATTGGCTAACCATAAGTAGAAGGCTGAAACTGGATCCTTTCCTTACACTTTATACGAAAATTAATTCAAGATGGATTAGAGACTTAAATGTTAGACCTAAACCATAAAAACCCTAGAAGAAAACCTAGGGAATACCATTCAGGACATAGACATGGGCAAGGACTTCATGTCTAAAACACCAAAAGCAACGGCAACAAAAGTCAAAGTTGACAAATGGGATCTAATTAAACTAAAGAGCTTCTGCACAGCAAAAGAAACTACCATCAGAGTGAACAGGCAACCTACAGAATGGGAGAAAAATTTTGCAATCTATTCATCTGACAAAGGGCTAATATCCAGAACCTACAAAGAACTCAATCAAATTTACAAGAAAAAAACAAATAACCCCATCAAAAAGTGGGCAAAGGATATGAACAGACATTTCTCAAAAGAAGACATTCATACAGCCAACAGACATATGAAAAAATGTTCATCATCACTAGCCATCAGAGAAATGCAAATCAAAACCACAACGAGATACCATCTCACACCAGTTAGAATGGCAATCATTACAAAATCAGGAAACAACAGGTGCTGAGAGGATGTGGTGAAATAGGAACACTTTTACACTGTTGGTGGGACTGTAAACTAGTTCAACCATTGTGGAAAACAGTGTGGCGATTCCTCAAGGATCTAGAACTAGAAATACCATTTGACCCAGCCATCCCATTACTGGGGATATGCCCAAAGGACTATAAGTCATGCTGCTATAAAGACACATGCACACATATGTTTAATGCGGCACTATTCACAATAGCAAAGACTTGGAATCAACCCAAATGTCCATCAGTGACAGACTGGAATAAGAAAATGTGACACATATACACCATAGAATACTATGCAACCATAAAAAAGGATGAGTTTGTGTCCTTTGTAGGGACATGGATGCAGCTGGAAACCATCATTCTCAGCAAACTATCGCAAGAACAGAAAACCAAATACCGCATGTTCTCACTCATAGGTGGAAATTGAACAATGAGATCACCTGGACACAGGAAGGGGAGCATCACACACCGGGTCCTATTGTGCGGAGGGGGTAGGGGGGAAGGATAGGATTAGGAGATATACCTAATGTAAATGATGAGTTAATGGGTGCAGCACACCAACATGGCACATGTATACACATGTAACAAACCCACACGTTGTGCACATGTACCCTAGAACTTAAAGTATAATTTAAAAAAAAAAAAAAAAAACATGGAGGAATCTGAAAAAAAAAAAAAAAAAAAAAGGAAATATAACCATTAAGGCTACCAGACTAGATTTTATTATTCTATTTTTAAAAGATCTAAAATTTCTTTCTCAACTCTGATAGATGTTTTATATTTTAAAAAATTATACTACTTGTGTAATCAAAAAAAGTAATTTTTTAAATAATGTTTTCTTTTATAGCATATGATAAGACCTGGTTTTTATGTCTGCTTCAGCTGGAGACCCATGCTTTTTCTTAAGATAATTTTGTCTAAATGGAAAATCCCAAGAATATAGTTTTCTTTAGGATTATATGATACAAGAAGCTCCACCACTCCCTAGATGGCCATGAGCTCTTAGTGACAAAGAAGATTTCAGTTCACATCATCTTAGAGTTGTATTGACCCCATAATTTCCATCAATATCACAAGAACAGGTTTTGTTTTATCCAAACCTGAGAAAATTTTGTAAATCATAGATTACAATACTAAAATATCTTATCAATATCTTCTAATTTTTTTTATCACTGTGTAACTCATTTTCCATAATGAACATAGCAAAATGGACAGAATTGGAGTGTTATCTCATTAGTACAATAAGGCAATTATGTCAAAGCTATCAATCATTCTAGACTTCTTGGTGTCTAGATATTACGTTTATGTATATGCCAAGTTGCCTGAATTTTACCAATCAGATTCCTGTGCAGGAATATCATAAAATGTTATAGATGAGGAAAATGCAAGATTAAAGAATGTTGCTTAAAGTAATTAACTGGAGAAATAAGAAAAATAAATGAAATGAACAATTTAACTGGACAAGAATAATACAGGCTGAAAATAACATTCACCTTGGGTACTTCAGAAACATTCATCTTGAAAAAATAATGGCAGATAACTGAATCAACTACCTACTAAGGGCCAAGAAATATACTTTAAATACTTTTACCTGAAGTAAAAATATTATATAATTAACAATATGAGGCATCACACACTATAAAGATTTAATTCATTAAATGACTCAAGGCTTGTTTGTTTACTGTGGAAAGATCAGTAACTTGTATTGATTCATTTAAAAGAAGTGAGAGATATTTCTGGTTTCTTCTTAGGATATAAAAAGATGGAGAGGACATCATTCTAATCCTTACAACAGCAAGAACAACAAAATGCCAGACCATTATCAAATTTACAACTCATCTTGAACCCATCGGAAAGCTGAAGTTTCACACAATAAAATCTAAGGAATATAGACGTGTTTAAGGAGAGACGGTCATGAGCACTTCTTAACTATGGTAGACATTGCCAGACATCAGCAAGAAGAACCCAGTTAATATTAACCAATTGCTAAAGATCACACATGAGCTAGGGAGAGAGTCCCTGTGAGACAAAGACATAAAGGCAATTTACAATCCCCTGCAGGGTATTGCCACATACCTTGAGCTCACATGCACAAGAGATATTGGAGGCAGAGCAAGTGTCTTAATAAAGCATTCCTTTTGGGAACAGTAGCCACTAGGGGAAAGGATATAAAGCATCTATTCTTGGATCTTCTCCTCTATTTCCCTCATCAAACAAAAAGCATAAGCTACCTAAGAACAGCAAATTATGTGCTTTTAGGGAACTGGTGAAAAACCATCACAGCTGAAGAACAGAAACTGAACAAGATCTCTATCCACAGGGATGAGGAAGAATATGTGTTGGGGGATTGAGGAGGTGGGTAGGGGACAGATCTATAAGTAGGGACCGGTTACAGTAACTCCTGAGTAGGAGTTAACCATCTACTCCTGAGTAGATTGGCTCAACCCCCAATTGGTAAATGCCCAGCAGAAGGAAAAGTAGGCTCATTTATAGGCATGACTTTCTTTCTTTTTTTTTCTTTTTTTGAGACAGAGTCTCGCTCTTCGTGCAGGCTGGAGTGCAATGGCACGATCTCAGCTCACCGCAACCTCCGCCTCCTGGGTTCAAGCAAATTCTCCTGCCTCAGCCTCCCAAGTAGCTGGGATTACAGGCATAGTCTCTACTTTCTTACGCAAGGTATCTGACTTTCAGCAAAAAGTGTGGCTTACAAAAAACAGCAAGGACAAAAACCACACTATCAAGGGACAAATCAATTTCCAGTAGTTTCAGATATGGCACAGATGGTAGAACTATTAGGGAATTTAAAATAACCATGACTAATGTCAAGTGATCTAGTGGAAAAGGTGGACAAGGTACATAATCAGATGTTAATTTCAGTAGAGTTATGAAAGCAAAGAAATAATTAAGTGAAAATACAAGAAATGACAAACACAATAAGAAATTTAAAATTCCTTTTCGTGCTCATCAGCGGACTCAACGCAGCGGAGACAAGAATTAGTAAACTTGAAGACAGGATCATGGCAATCAGCCATACAAACGCAAAGAGGTTGAGGACACTGAGGCCCTGTGTTGGTGAGTGGAGAGGGAAAGAAGAGTTCTCAAAAGTTTGAGAGCTCCTGGGAGATGTCCTGGGTTGGCTTGATGGGGAAACCTACTCCACGTAAACAAAATCCTCACAAACCCTATACTCTGAGCAGTCCTTTGCCCCCATTCATTTAGTCCCAGCATGAGCAATGCCAGTTGCTCTCATCATCTGTCTGTGAGAAGAGACTAACCTTTGGTCCCTACATCCATGCAGACCCCTATCCTTTCTTTCTTCCTGCAGCAAGGCTTCCAGCTGATACCTGTAGCATTGATAATAGACACTCCATAGCTCGGCTTTAGGTTCCTAACAGCAAACGCCTTTGTTATATAGAGATACAGGTGTCTCATCACTCTCAGCCTAACCAATATAGATAAAGCAGTGTGGGGCAAATTTTCTCTACTGGGGTGCTCTTATTAGCACTTATACTTCTACTCGTTCAAACATAGCTTACTCTTATGCAATGTATTTCATCTATTCTCATAAAGTTGTTCCCAATAAATACTATCATTGTTTATACCATGCATGCATTGTGGTGTAGGTTGCCATGTACCATACACAATGTTTGATACACACTGTGGGATCCTTGCCAGTGTCAGCTGACCTGATATTTTGCCATCAGGGAAAGATTTTAGCTGGGCAGAGATGGGAGATACGCCCTATTCCCTGACCCGGGAGTAGGGGCAAGCTCACTTGGCTGAGGTGGCTGGCTGGTGCTGTGGATCATGGAAGAAGGGTAGAAGTGCTGTGAGAGGGCCATGAAGGGAGATAGCATTGCTAATGAATTTCCCCCCTCATTCCTTTGCATTTGGATGTGTTTTTGAGCCCTCAGAGGAGGAGGAAAAGAAAACAGGAAAAACAGTTGTTGCATCTAGGGCAGCTACTAAAGTCAATCACTTGACCTGGAGATGGGATGGATGGGTGCGGCTCCCTATCCACCACCTTCAGTGTTGCCAGTAGGACAGTCACTTGGCCACCTGAGACACAGGGGGAGTTCTTCCATGAGGGAAAAAAGAATCCCTGTTATTGCAGCCATGGAGGCAGTTTGAAAGCAGTTACCGCAGGGCACATTGTACAGGGAAGTGAGGGGAACCATTACTGGGAGGAGGTACCAGATTCCATATGAAAACTAAGTCTTTCCAGGAGGGCTATCAGCAGCCTGCAGAGGGGTGTTGAAAGGCTTGGGATGTTATTTTGAATGAATAAGTGATGCCATTAGTTTTATTGAATGATGCTGCATAATAAGCAATAGGTAAAATAACATATGACCCTTGTCAAAAGAATAGAGAACTGATTGCCTAGGTTGATTAATGTGGGGGAAGGCTATTTCTGTCCAATTCTTGATCAAGAACTTGGATGTGGGAAGTCATGCACCTCATAATGATATTGTATATGCGGCTAACGATGAACTGCATATACAATGGTGGTCTTATAAGATTACAATGGAGTTGAAATACCCCTATTGCCTGGTGATGTTGTAGCCATTACATTTTGGGGCAATGCATTACTCGTATGTTTGTGATTATGTTGGCATAAATAAACCTACTGTCAATTATATAAAAATATATACTGTACAATAATGTCTAGTACATAATACTTGATAATGACTATGTTACTGATTTTATTATACTGTATTTTGTCATTTTAAAGTGTACTTTTTTTCCCAAAGATAACTCTAAAATAGCTAAGACAAGTCTTTCAGGAAGCATTTCAGAAGACAGTGTTGTTATTAGAGAAGATGACAGCTCAATGCATGTTATTATTGCCCCTAAAGACCTTCCAGTGGGACAAGATGTGGAGGTAGAAGACAGGGATATTGATGATCCTAACTTTGTGTGGGCCTAGGCTAATGAGTGTTTCTGTCTTAGTTTTAACAAAAAGTTTAAAAAGTAAAAAACAAATGGAATTTTAAAAATAGAAGAAAGCTTATAAAATAAGGATATAGAGAAAATATTTTGGTACATTTGTACAATGTGTTTGTGTTTTTACTAAGTATTATTGCAAAAGAGTCAAGAAGTTTTAAAAATTTAAAGAGTTTATAAAGTGAAAAAGTTACAGCAAACTCAGGTTAATTTGTTGTGAAAAAAAGAAAAGTTTTAAAAATAAGTAGCCTACATATGCAGTGTTTATGAAGTCTAAAGAAGTGTAGTAATGTCCTAGGCCTTCACATTTACTCAAATACTCCCTCGCTGACTCAACCCAGAGCCACTTCCAGTCCTGAAAGCTCTATTCATGGTAAATGCCCTATGCAGCTGCGACATTTTATCTTTTATATCATCTTTACTGTACTTCTTTATGTTTAGATATGTTGAGATATACAAATACTTATTGTGTTATCTTTGCCTATAGTATTCAGTACAATAACATGCTGTTCAGGTTTGTAGCCTAGGAGCGACAGGCTGTAAAATATAACCTCAGTGTGTATTAGGTTATACCATTTAGGTTTTTTGTTTTTGTTTTTCCTGAGATGGAGTCTCACTGTGTTGCCCAGGCTGGAGTGCAGTGGCGTGATCTCGGCTCACTGCAACCTCCGTCTCCTGGGTTCATGCGATTCTCCTGCCTCAGCTTCCCAAGTAGCTGGGACCACAGGCACTCATCACCACGTTTGGCTAATTTTTGTATTTTTAGTAAAGACAGGGTTTCACCATGTTGGCCAGGCTGGTCTCGAACCCCTGACCTCAGGTGATCCATCCGCATCAGCCTCCCAAAATGCTGACATTACAGGTGTGAGCTACCGCACCCAGTCGCCATTTAGGTTTGTGTAAGTACACTCTGAAATTTGCACAATGAAATGGCCTAATGATACATTTCTCAGAATGTGTCCTCATCAGTAAGTGACTCAGGACTGTACATATCCCTGTTAGGAGATATTCCTGAGATTATAAATTGGATTACCTCACTGAGGCAGTTGCCACTTTGATATGGTTGCTCTGTTAACATAGCTATATGAGAACTTGGGTATCAAAGAGAATAGCTGATAATATGCCTTGCTGCAGAGAATGCAGGATTATTTCATATGAGTATGCCCTTCTCAAATGGGCAGTGCCTTTACATTTGCTTTCTTCAGTGAGGGAAGCTGATATTACCCTATCTCATAGGAGAAAATAATGAAAAAGGGCCCCAGAATGTCTCAGGATTCTATGTAGAAAGGAAAAAAAAGGGAACCAAGAAAGAAAAGCCAGAGAACCCTGTATCAATTACTTTGACTGTGTAACAACCCCTAAACTTGGTGTTTTACAATTACAACAATTATTTTGCTCATAGATCTACAATTTGAGCAAAATATGGCTGAGAGAGTGCAGTCCCTGCTCCACCTGGCATCAACTCTGAGAACTAAAGTACAGAGACTAGAATCATCTGAAAGCTCCCTCACTCATGTCTAGAAGCTGTTGCTGCTATTGACTAGAACCTCAGCTAGGGCTATTTGCCAGAAAACTCACATGTAACTTCTCTATGTGGTCCAGCATCCTCACAGCATGGTGTCTGGGTTCCAAGGGCTAAAGTACAGAGTGAGAGCCAGACAGTAATGCTATCATCTTTTCTATCCTGGTTTTGTAAGCCACATAGAATCATTTCTACTGCATTCTAGTAATTAGAAGCAATTGCCTAAAGCTGACATATTCAAAAAGTGGGAGAATTAGACTTCACTTTTTTAGAAAAATGTGTAAATATGTTTTTAAACCAACACTGTCTGTCCACTGGCTACAAATTATCCACTTTCCTTCCACACGCAAAATACACTAAAACCCTCCCAAGATTCCCCCAAAGTTTGATTCATGCCAGCATCAGGCTCAGGCTCATCATCCCTCCTTACCAGGTGTAGGTGTAGATGAAGCTCCTCAGGAATAGTTTCTCTCAGGTTGAACACCTACGAACTGAAAAGACAATTTTCTACCACAACTCATTCAACATATAATGGTGAATGAGGCAGAAGATAATCACTTTTGCACTATCAGGGAAAACTGAGAGGTACACAGGAGTCACTGGTTCATAGCATTTTGAAATCTAGCCAAGCACATGTCCCCAGTTCTTTTTTTTTTTTTTTTTTGGAGACTTTAATTAGGTCTCAGTCCTGTGAATTTCTTGAAGTGACTGACCTTGGCTTTGTCCCATAGCTCTATGCTCATGTCATCTTTCCTTTTTTTTTTTTTTGAGATGGAGTCTCGCTCAGTCGCCCAGGCTGGAGTGCAGTGGCCGGATCTCAGCTCACTGCAAGCTCCGCCTCCCGGGTTCACGCCATTCTCCTGCCTCAGCCTCCCGAGTAGCTGGGACTACAGGCGCCCGCCACCTCGCCTGGCTAGTTTTTTGTATTTTTTAGTAGAGACGGGGTTTCACCGTGTTAGCCAGGATGGTCTCGATCTCCTGACCTCGTGATCCGCCCGTCTCGGCCTCCCAAAGTGCTGGGATTACAGGCTTGAGCCACCGCGCCCGGCCTTTCATCTTTCCTATTAGCTATTGCTGTATGCATTAGTCCATTTTCAAACTGCTATAAAGAATACCTGAGGCTGGATAATTTATAAAGAAAAGGTTTATTGACTCTCAGTTCTGCGTGACTGGGGAGGCCTCAGGAAGCTCACAATCATGGCAAAACGTGAAGGAGAAGCAAGGCACATCTTACAGCGGGGGCAGGAGAGAAAGAGTGCAGGGGAAACTGGCACTTTTAAATCATCAGATCTCATGAGAACTCCCTCATCACAAAAGCAGCAGGGGGGAAACCACCCCCATGATCCAATCAGCTCCCACCAGGTTTCTTCCTTGACATGTGGGATTACAATTCAAGATGAGATTTGGGTGGGGACACAGAGCCAAATCATGTCACTATATAATAAATCATTCTAAAACTCAGTGGCTTAAAACAGTAATTATTATCTGCCACTATTCCTCAAGGTCAGAAATTCAGGAGCAGCTTGGTAGGAGGGTTCTGGCTCAGGGTCTTTTATAAGGTTGCAGTCAAATCTTGGTCAGGGATGCAATCATCTGAAGGCTTAATTGGGCTGCAGAATTTACTTCTAAGGTGCCTCAGAATACATAAAGGGCATCACACAGATTCAAGGTAACATTCCACATCCACTTGGCAATGACAATTCTTCTTCATCATAGAAAGTGACTTATGTGCTTATCACAGTGCCCTAAATACACAGCGATTCACATGACCAGCAAGTTGGCATCAGTCAATGGTCAGAAGCCTCCATCTTTCTTTATGTGGGCCTTTCCATGGAATGCTTGGATGTTCTGGCTTCCACAGAACAAGTAATCAGAGAGCAGAAGGTAGAAGCCACCAAGACTTTATGACCTAGCCCTGAAGTCACATATCATTTTCTCTGAATTCTGTTTTTAAAGGTGCCTAGATTCAGTGTAGGAGGGAACTACACAAGCATGCAAATACTAGATGGTACCAGAAGCCATTGAGGAAGATAAAGAATTATGGCTCATGAGTAGAGGAACTGAAAAATATAAAATCCAGAAATTGAATAGGTGCCAAACTGTAAATAACAGAAAATGTATCAGGAAACATGACAGACCCATATGAAAGTCAAAAGTATATCCAGAAGCAATAAGGGAAAAACAAATGGTGTATTGACTACATAGACAGAGATCCCTGAATGGTTTTATGAGCTCTCCCAGGAAGTGGCTCACTGTGAAAACTTCCTTTGACACTGAATTTGTCATCTCCAGTCTAATCGAGCTTTGATGATCTTACTGGCATCCTATTCCCCGTGACACTGAGAATATTGTTAATAGCTAGCAAGGTCCAGAGTCCCCATTTGCTCTATCCTCTTAGGTGCTTTCGCAGCCACACTCATCATGTTCAACTGTCTTCATCCTTTCACATAGGTAGTGTTACTCCCATTCTGCCATCTCGTCTCCCAGCAGTCTTGTAAATGCCCTGAGAGACCTGGTGGTGGTGTTCTGCATGCTAGTACAGCAACGAGGTTTGCTCCACCCCATCACTAGAACCTAAATGCACACAAGTCGTTTTATCCGATGAAAAACTGTCATTGCCAAGTGGAGGTGGAATGTTATATTGAATCTGTGTGGTATCCATCTTGGGACTTGTTTCTTTGTGTGGATATCCAGCTGTGCAACGCCTCCTCCTAGTAATAACAACTCTCTCACGCTGGGAATAATTCTGCAGTCTTTATAGTGACTCAGAAATCCACTGGAATACTGGTCATTAAGGTTCTTGGGACCAGCACTGTGGTCTCTCTTGCAGTATTAAGGAAACAGAGTTTCACCATTGTATGTGACCATTCTGGACAAGGATAAGCACTTCATGAGACCAAGATATTTTCTGCCACCTAGTGGCTACCCTAAAGCACATTGCCCAGAACCAGCTGGAACCTCAATCCTGAACAGAACAGGCTTGGCTCTCCTGCTTGGCTCTCATGTGGGTAGCCTTGGATGGAGTCCATATTATGGAAAGTATCTCCTGCTCTCAACATTGAACTATCTCAGGAGCAGGCTGGGTGGCTACAGGCCCTTTCTTTCTCAGTCTTCACCATGAGGTTTTCACCTCTTAGCCCTGGGCTCCATGGTGGGTTGGCTCAGTAGAGTTCTTCAAATCCCTATGATGTGCTTTACAATATGTTTAGAGACTTCTCTCACACAGTGACTCCTCAGATGCTGTCAGAAAGCTTTGAAGGCTCCTTTTCAAGACTTGTTTCCCAAATGGGGAAGCTTATAGTTAATGCATCCTAAAGGTCAGAAGGCAGACTGAGAAAGGACAAACCCTTGGTCTCTGGTGGCCGTGCAGTGGAACGGTCCTTTCTAATGAAAAGTTCGTTTATCTTGTCTACACAAGCTCACTAAAGGACAGCAAGTTCTATTAGCAACACTGATATTCAAAACTCCCTCACTGAGCACCTGAGTAATAAAGGTTACTTTTTGGATCAGGAATTCCCTTTATTTCATAGAAAACCAGGCATTCCCTATACCTTAATCTAGGCTATAAATATGTAAATTGGTGTCAGGGAGATGTTTAATTGGAGTGCACATTCAGCTCCACTGCTCCACTCCTCAAGCACACTGCTCTAGGGAATAATATTGGGTCTCAGGGGATAGCATGTGCTCTGTTCTTTCCTGCTTTTAAGTTGCCTTTACAGTTTGTCATCACATGCACCATGGGTCACTAATGCACGTGCCACCATGCAACTTAATGACACTTTGGTTGTCATGTACACCCTCTGGAGAACAATGCCGCAGGACACATAAGCTTTAAGGGCCTTGTGGGTCTCTTAAAGGGTAAAAGGTGGTTCAAGGTTCCTAACCTGGAAGTGGAATGGATTCTGTTAGTACACTCTGAATATGACAAAGGGGATTAGCTGTCCCTGTTCCAAGTGGGGGTTCATTCCAGATACTTTAACTTACAGATGCCATGTTCTACACAATGTGCAAGTTGAAGTAACCCAGAGAGGCCCCAAACACAGAATAGTTACCTGAGGCTTTGAATAATTGTATCTCCTCCAAAGTTCATGTTGAAACTTCATCCCCAATGCAATGGTATTAAGAGATGTGGCCTTTAGGAGGTGATTGAGTCATAAGGGCTCTGCCTTCATGGATGAGATTAGGTGGTCTTATAAAAGGGCTTGATGGGGAAGTTTAGCCTCTTTCAACCCCCGTTCTGTCCTTTTTGCCTTGTGAGGACACAGAATTCCTCCCCTCCAAAGGATGCAGCTACAAGACCACATCGTGGAAGCAGAGAAAGGCCCTCACCAGAGGCCAGTCCTGCCAGTACCTTGGGTTGTGGACTTTCCAGCCTTTAGAACTATGGGTAATAAAGTTCTGTTCTTTATAAATTGCCTAATCTAGAATATTGTTACAGCAATACAAATGGACTAAGACACCTGGTCGCATTGTTATTGCCCCTCTGTATCATGCCAATTGGGCATTTAACTAGGTGTATCTGACACCAGGCTGGGAAAAACTTTCTTTAATGCATTCAGTTAGTGATAAGTCCAAGATGCAATCCAATTCACTTTAGTAAGCGTGGGGGCTTCAATTAGACCTTCCCTTTTGTTCAGTTCCTTCAAAGATTCTGCTTAACCTTAGCAGGAAAGATATAATATATACGATTGGTTTTAAAACTTTAGACGTATAATTTACCCATGTAAAAAACCTGCACATGTACCCCTGAAATAAAAGCTAGAAAGAAAAAGATAAAGTTTTACAGGCAAAATAAATATATACAACTTCCTTCAGAGGGAAGGTTAAGATCAACTTTGAAGGAACAAGAAAAAAAGAGTTGATCCTAGGAGCCTTACCTTAGGGTTTCAGGTACTTTCAGTCACTCACCTCACCACGCACACAACCACATTCCCCAATGTTCCTCTGCTTTCCTGCGCAATCAAAACCCAGCAGGACCAGACATGGACATTGAGAGAGTTTACTGTAGGGTGCTTTTTTTTTTTAAAGAAATGATTTGGAACTGAGAGAGTTTTTTCTTTTTTTTTTTTTAAAGCCTTTTTAAGCTAATGACTGTTCCAGTTCTTGCACATCAAATGCCATTTATAGGGTCAGTGAGTGGAATAAAAAGGAAAATGACAGCCTTTGAGGAGAGGCATGGCTGGCATTTAACTACCAAAAAGCACAAAAATTGAGGTATTTTTTAAAGAACTACAAAGTATAGACTGCAATGAGAGGGAAGAGAGAAAATGTGTCGTGACTTGGAAGAAAAGGATGAGGGGATTGGGAGGAGGTGTGAAAACCTGAAAAATAAGAAGGAGCTTACAGGGAAAAGAGAAAGGAGGATTTCTTCACTGCTTTGAAAACTTTAATGGACTTCAAGTTTCAAAATGGAGATATGAGCTCACGTGTTTATCTCACCTCCTTCCTAGAAACCCATTAGGATGACCAAGAAGATGCAAAATAAAAAGAATGTCTACAGCAGCATTGAAAAATAAGAAGGGGAAATCAGAACAAGAAACCTTAAGGGACTACTGGATAATAAGAAGCATGTATCAGTCAGGGCTCTTCCGAGAAACAGAAGCAGCTGAAAGGAGATATATGTTTTATGATTATAAGGAGTTTGCTCACAAAATTATGGAGACTAATAAGTCCCAAGGTCTTCAGGGTGAGTCAGTAATCTAAAGATCCAAGAGAGCCAATGGTGCAGTTGCAGTCCCAAGGCCAGTAGGCACAAGAGCCAGGAAAAGCTGATGCTTCCATTCGAGTCAGAAGGCAGGAACAAACCAATGATCAAGTCTGAAAACAGAAAGGAGAAATTCTCTCCTACTCGGAGGAAAGTCAGTCTTTTAATTGTATTTAGACCTTCAACTGACTACATGTAGTACACTCACATTAGGGAAGGGCAATTTACTTCACTCAGTCTACTGATTTAAATGTTAATCTCATCCATTTTCCCCCCACGAAAGAAAAACCCTTACAGACATGCTCTACAATGTTTGGCCAAATATCTGGGCACTCCATAGCCCAGTCAAGTTGACATGTAAAATTAATCATCACAAAGCAGACAATATTTTTAAGAGGAAAATACTGATCAATGGTGTCTAGCACATAATTTTATAACTAGAGTTGGGTTGGAGGATAGGGGTCTGTTTACAAGGAAGCATCTCCACCAGAGACCCTGGAATGAAAAACAAAGAAACCTACAGTTTTGATGCTGAGGACAGTAGCAGACTAGGCCATGGGCAGTTGGTAGGGCCTAGAGAAAGGGCTTCATGGGGTATGATAGATCAGCAGCTCTGGCCACACGCCTATTCCCCAAGTTTTCTTAATGTAGATAATTTAAAAAGAAAATATGGGAGTACCAACTAAGTGGGTACTGTCCCACCACATCCTGTGTTTATCTTACTATCTAGTAAAGCTCTTTTCAGACACTGAAATATGCTTAATTCCTGCCAGCAGGGGTTGGATGAAGGGGTCACACTGGAATATAGTTGGGAGAACTTTGGGAATCTCACTGGAGCCCTGGCACATAAAGCACTGCTCACCCCAGCTTCCACCCTCTCCACCACATTGCCTCTGTGCAGGGTTCCAAACAAGGGAAAAATAAGGATGGCCAAATGAAAACCTGGCTTGGTGCCCAAGCTGACATGATGGGGTGGGATGAGCGTGTGGATCCCCTTCATCTCTGTCTTTTCTTTCCTTCTTGGAAAGATTTTAATCATAAAAATGTACCCCCCAAGATATGCAATGGGTGGACCAGCAATATTAGAAGAAATCTTGCTTGTCTCTATTACAATGACTCTGAAAGAGCCAGGATTCCTCAGAAGATTTTGAGGGTCTGTAAGCTCTCACAGGAAGAAGCTAAAATACGGGGACATGGGGAGTAGGGAATTATGACCCCTAGGCTCACCGACCATTTCTTCAGGATTCTTTCACAATTCCCTTTGAAGATGCAGCTCTGGCCAGATGTGGGCACTCCCATGTTCCTGGGGATGTGGTCAAAGGAGCCAGAGATTCAGAGACAGGAAGCAAGAGGCAAAGCTCAACCTTGTAAAAAACTTCTGAGCCTTCTTGGGGCCAACACCCACCAGGGCACAAAGTGATGTGGGGAAGAAAGTGCTGAGCGCAGCTGTAAACATGCCTCACTCTTTCATCTCTCCCAACTCTCGGTAAAGCAAGAAGGAAGCAAAACAAAAACTAGGGAAAATGAGTTTTCCCTGTTTCTCTTTGCCAGAGACTAAGTAGTTTGAATAGGAGCCCCTGGAATTTTGGGGAAAAGCCATCACAAGTTGTGATACTAATTTTTTAAAAAAAAATCTACCTCTTAAAGAATGAGCAAAGAAAACAAAATAACCAGATCTCAGGTGACTGAGTAATCCAGATAGATCTTTTGAGGAATCAGACAAACATTACTCACGAAAAGTCTTCCCCAGGAACCAGAAGACAAATTTTAACAAATCTTAGATCACTCTCACAAAATTGTTCAAGAAGACATTATATCTGTGGAGAGGGGGAACTCTAAAATCAAAACATTGGGCTAAACTGGACAAAATTGCTGATGTTTGATCATTTTGACCAACAAAACTAGCAGTTTTGTTTGGGCCAAATAGATTGCCTGTCAATGAAAAACTAAAGAGTCAAGGGGCTTGGGTATGGATAGAAATAGATCTAATGGATATAATAAGAAGAATTAAGTAGACATGCCAAAAAAATCAAATGACTTAGTGGTTCAGTTTGAGAAGTTATGGCAGGATTTAGAGGTAAAGGATAAAGAGATTAAGATGATTAGTAAACCTATTTTAAAAATTCCCTTGCCACTTAATACCCACTAGGACAGCTACAATCAAAATGACAGATTAAAACGCAGTTGGTAAGGATGTAGAAAATCTGCAGCCCACATACACTGCTGATGAGGATGTAAAATGATACAACTAGTTTGGAAGATAGTCTGACAGTTCCTCGTAAGGTTAAATAAAGTTATGACCTAGTAATTCCATTCCAAGGGATATTTTAAAAAAAGAAAAACATGTCCACACACAAAAAATTATACATGAATGTTTATAGCAGCATTTTAAAAAGTAGGCAAAAAGTGGAAATGATCCAGATGTCCCTCAACTGAAGAGTGAATGTGTTACATTCATACAATGGAATATTATTCGGCCATAAGAAGGAAGTACTAATATATACCATGATATGGATAAATCTTGAAAATATTATTCTAAGCAAAAGAAGACAGTCACAAAAAAATCACATGTTGTATGATTCTATGCATGAAATATCTAGAATATATAGATCTATAGAGAAGAAATACAATAGCCTCCCTTCATCCAGTTTTCCTGAGGTTTCAGCTACCCATAGACAAACATGGCCCAAAAATACTAAATGGGAAATCCCAGAAATACATAATGCTAAGTTTTAAATCCTGTGCTGTTATGAGTAACGTGATAAAATCGCTCAGTCTGGCTCCATCCTGCCTGGGACACAAATCTTCCCTTTGTCCAGCATATCTACACTGTCTACTCTACCCACCCACTAGTCATTTAGTAGTCATCTCAGTTATCAAATCAACTATCACGGTATCACAGTACCATGTTCAACTAACCCTTATTTTACTTAATAATGCCTCCAAAAATGCAAGAGCAGTGATGCTGACATATTGCTATAATTATTATTGTTACTCTTGTACTGTGTCTAATTTATGAATTAAACTTTATCATAGGTGTGGATAGAGAGGGAAATGTATATAAGAGTTGGTACTATACACTATTTCAGGCTCCCACTAGGGCTCTTAGAATATATCCCCTGCAGATATGGGGTTGGGGGGCACTACTGTAGTATATTAGTGGTTGTCTGTGGCTGGCGGGAGGAGGGTGTGGAACACAGAGTGATTGCTCATGGGCATGGGGTTTTGTGAGAGGGGCTGAAATTATACTAAAATTGACCATGATGATGGTTGCACTACTCTGATGATTGTTACACTACTCTGAAGGAATGGGAGAGGGAAAGGAAAGTACTGTTCTGTGGAAAGGGACAGAAGGAGGGGGAGAAAAAGGGAACAGAAATGCAGCGGTCAGCTGTTGGGATGGCAGCATTGCGGACAGCTCCTAGGCAACCTGCCACCCACACTGCATCATGGCTTTAAGCATCTGCATGGGCTCACACTCTGGGCATTATCCCTAGCTGCAGGTGGCACCCTGAAACCAGCCTACAAGGTGGCACAGCTGAGATCTGGCTGTGGTGACAGTGGCCACAGGAACTAGCTCCCTGACCTGCTCTGCTGAGAGTGCCCAGGCCATGAAACCAGAGTTTTCATGCTCCAGGAAGGGGCCATGTCAAGGTGGCACTGATGGAGGAGCCAGCAACAGAAGCAATACAGGAACTTAACAGGAAAACTAAAATCTACAGACCCTTTGAAAGAAGTGACAGGCTTCAGCCTACACTGTGAGACAGGTGAAAAACAAAACAAAACACCCCTCATCTCCAGGTAGATGAACACTGCACCCAGGAAGAAGACTTGTTTGTGACCTCAGCTATCATCATTACCTGTACCACCCTGGCTCGTCAGGAGGCTTTGAGTCTGCCGTGTGACCAGTTCATCACTACTACAACCAGCATTTGAGAGAGCCAACACACTGAGGCTATCTTTAACCAAGGAATCTCAGAGTTTATGTCTCCCCGCTTCCACCCCCATCAGAGCTGTAGCTGTGCTGGTACCCACTGCTGGGAGACTTGAGGATAGGTCACATATCTGGATCCCTTGCAGACATTCCCCAGCACCATCCTGGAGTATGGCAGCCCCACTGGGCAGCTAGACCCAGAGGAGCAGTAGCATTTACAGCAGTCTGACTCTCAAGGACTTCTACTCCTAGGGGAAGGGGAAGTACACCACATCAAGGGAAATGCCTTATGGGACCAAAGAACTCAGACAGCAGGTCTTGAGTTCCAGATCTTTCTGCTAGTGGGAAATTTCTTTCAGCTGAGGCACAGTTGCAGTACTGGGCACAACGGGGCAAGTCTGCATCTCTACCCCAACAGTCAGGCAGTCCTGGTTCTCATGAAGGGTCTTGGAGAAGGGGATTTCTTTGCCCCCTCATCCACCACTGCAGACACAGCTGGGGTTTTTCCCACAGGAGCTTAGCAGGGGTATACCTATAGACAGCCACTCTGGAACACTTCAGGGTAACTGCATCCCCACAGAAAGATGCCTTTCAGGTGCAGGCTTGCATGAGAGGTAGAGTCACTGTTCCTCTCTACTTGGAATGTGAACATTCCTGCAGATTAAAAGAGGTGCCTATGTGATCTGAAGAGCCAGAATACTGGGTCAGGAGTTGTCTGGGAAGTGGATAGCTTTCTTGCTGTCCTGGCAGGAGAGCTGAGGTGGCTCCAGTCCTTTCCCCTGATAAGACCTCAATGCATTTTACTAAGAGCTCCTCCAGCCACCTCTGTCAAAGGCCCACCAATGGGTACTGCATTTACACAGCTGCTTTAGCCAGAGCCACTTTTATACCCATGAATGCCTCCCTTATTGGCCTGAAGCCTGAACTATTCCACCCAGTAAATGAAGTACTGAGGGAAAAAAAAATTTTAAAGTATACACCATGGGAGAATGAAATAAGCTTTAAGAGATGTCTGCCATTCCAACACTATAGGAGACAGTGAACTTGATTGTACACTGAGCACATTGCTACTACAACCAGCATCTGAGAAAGCCATCATCCAAAGACTCTCTACAACCAAGGAACTCATACAGAGTCTTTGCCCCTGAAAGCACCAAGAGCCAAATTAAGCTACAATAAACTATAAACATTAGAGTAACATCCTTAAGGGAGAAAAAAAGGCATTAAAACAAGCCACACAGTCAAATAAAAAATAAATTCAAGAATAATTAGAAGGAATAAATAGGAAGAAAGCAGAAAAAATAATTCTGGTAATATGACAAAACAGGGTTCTATAACACCCCCAAATATCACACTAACCCTCCAGCAATGGATCCAAACCCAAGATGAAATGTTTGGAATACCAAATTAAGAATTTAAAAAGTTTATTATTAAGCTACTCAAGGAGATACAAGAGTAAGATGAAAACCAATATAAAGAAATTTATAAAACAATTCAGGATATGAATGAAAAATTATCTAAAAAGATATCTTAAAGAAAAAACAATCAGAACTTCGGGAAATGAAAAACACACTTTAGGGGAATTACAAAATGCAGTGTACAGCTTCAACAATAGACTGGAACAAGTAGAAGAAAGAATTTCAGAGCTCAAAGAGCAGGCTTTAGAATTAACCCAATCAGACAAAAAAAATAAACAAAAAAGAATCAAAAGAAATGAACAAATTACCCAGGAAATATGGGGTTATGTAAAATGGCCAAAGCTAGGAATAATTGTTGTTCCTGAGGAAGAAGAAAAAGCAAAAAGTTTGGAAAACTTATCTGAGGGAATAATTAAAGACAAATTCTGGGACCTTGCTAGAGATTTAGATATCTAAATACAAGAAGCTCAAATAACTCCTGACAGATTCATTGCAAAAAGGTAATCACCAAGGCATACAGTCGTTGCTTATCTAAACTCAAAATGAAGGAAAGAATTCTAAGAGCTGTGAGACAAAAGCATCAGGTAACCTATAAAGGAAAACATATCAGACTAACAGCAGACTTCTCAGCAGAAACCTTACAAGCCAGAAGGGATTGGGGTCTTATCTTTAGCCCCCTTAAACAGAATTAATTGCCCCTCATCCACCACTGCAGACACAGCTGGGGTTTTTCCCACAGGAGCTTAGCAGGCTGTCACCACAGCCAGATCTCAGCTGTGCCACCTTGTAGGCTGGTTTCAGGGTACCACCTGCAGCTAGAGATAATGCCCGGAGTGTGAGCCCATGCGGATGCTTAAAGCCATGATGCAGTGTGGGTGTGTGGGTGGCAGGTTGCCTAGGAGCTGTCCGCAATGCTGCTGTCCCAACAGCTGACCGCCACATTTCTGTTCCCTTTTTCTCCCCCTCCTTCTGTCCCTTTCCACAGAACAGTACTTTCCTTTCCCTCTCCCACTCCTTCAGAGTAGTGTAACAATCATCAGAGTAGTGCAACCATCATCATGGTCAATTTTAGTATAATTTCAGCCCCCCTCACAAAACCCCATGCCCATGAGCAATCACTCTGTGTTCCACACCCTCCTCCTTCCAGCTACAGACAACGACTAATATACCACAGTAGTGCCCCCCCCACCCCGTATCTGCAGGGGATATATTCCAAGAGCCCTAGTGGGTGCCTGAAACAGTGTATAGTACCAACCCTTAGAATTTTGTTTCCAGCAAAACAAAGTTTCACAAATGAAGGAGAAATAAAGTCAGACAAACAAATGCTGAGAGAATGTTACCACCAGAGAAGCCCTACAAGAAATACTAAAAAAAAAAAAAAAAAAGTTATAAATCTTGAAATGAAAAAGTTCAATGTGCATCAAAATAGAACTTCTTGAAAGCATAAAACTCCCAGGGCCTATATCAATAACAAAATGAAAAAAAGTATGTAGGTAAGAATTAACATGATGAATGAAACAGTACCTCACATCTCAATATCAGTGTTGAATATAAATGGCCTAAGTGTTCCACTTAAAAGGTACAGATTGACAGAACAGATTTAAAAGCAAATTACAAACCAAATATCTTCTGTCTTCAAGAGACTCATCTAACACAAAAAAGATTCATAAACATTCAAGGGGTGGAAAAATACATTCCAGGCAAATTGAAACCAAAAGTGAGTAGGAATAGCTATTCTTATATCAGATAAAAGAGACTTTAAAGCAACAGCAGTATTGTATAAGATTCCTATAATTCTGATATGTCTTAGTATATGTCATCAGTAATAATTATAATTATTATGTTAAATTGTTATGTATCACAGAGATGACAAAATTTCCTTGTTGATTGCATCTTTATGGCTTTCCTGAGACTTTTGTCATCCACAGATAATTTTTGTTTTGTTTTGATCCTTTTCAAAATGTCAAAATGCTGTTTGTAATCAGATATAGGACTCTGACAGATACTCTTGAACGCAGATCTCTGATAACATTAGAAATTGTGCCATTGGAATAGAGGGGAAAAAACTTCTAGTACTCTTGTGGAGAACTGATGTGTTAAACATTGCTAATCCTTTTGTTTTTCACAGTGAAAAAATTTCTTTTGAGCTATTTACAACTTTGAGCAATTGAGTAAAATGTATATTCCTAGGAGCAAAATTCAGAGCATATTGCTTTCTCTATACCTGATTTCTCCAGAATTTAAAAACTATTTGTAAGTATTCACAACTTATGGCAGTGCAGTTATTTGCATAAGTACAATAAGAATCTGTTTTATTTTGTAACAGGACACAATTGGAGAAACTAGTTATTTTACCAAGGCTTTGACTGAAATGACAGGCTTTAAATAATCAGTGTTGACTTATAGAGCCAGTAAAGGTCCCTTAGGAAAGCTGGCCTCTTACCTTATCTATACAGTCACTGTCCAGGGTTCCTGACCTGTGGTAAGTAAAGAATGTCACTTTCTGACAGGCCCAGGAGCCCAAAGTCATCTTGAGACCTCAGGGTGAGGAATTCATCAAATTAATACAGGTATTTGCAGCCAGGTGTGGGTTGGGGTCAAGGCTTTCAATTCAGGTTTCCTTATAGAATAAATTATCAGCAAAGGCAATTTTTAAAAGGAGCCTATATGGCAAATAATTATTCATGCTGACTTTTTGCAAATTTTTTCTTGCAAGTTAGACCAAATCCTAAATTCTTTATTGGCTACAAGTCCCCACACTAATGATTTCAAATCTTTAATTTTAAGACTGGGAATTGCACTCCTTATCCTAGAACTCATTATTTACTTTATGGTGCACTCACAACTTAAATGCTGTACTAAAATTATAGATGAGAACACTAACACCTTTGTCATGAAAGCCTTGGAACCCTAGCCTGACCTGCAGGAGTATTCTCAGACAGCTCAGACAGCTGCAAAATGGTCCACTCCTCTCACCTTGGGGTGAACACCTACCCCCACTATGCCCGCTTGTTATCAGGAAGAAGTCAGAGTGGTTGTCATGCTTTTTCCATCTTTATTAGCTCACACTTGAAGATTTGGGTGTTATAAAACCCAAAGGGAGTGACTGAAACTGCCATTGCAAAATTATAACTGAGACAGTAAAAGAGATCTAACCTAACCAAATCCATCTTGCTCCTGAACTCCAAGCTGTCTTTGTTCATTCC